>NC_139936.1:5210085-5585085 GCF_963514095.1 Eutrigla gurnardus | reverse complement strand
TAGTTATTAATCAGGGTTAATACCATCAGTGCATTACCGCTCCAGCTGGGACCCACTAACAAAGGAGGAGGGGGGTCCCCAGCACGGGCTACCGACACCGGGCGATCAATCATGTCCGCACAAGAAGGTTTTTATTCCAATAAGACAGCAATTAATTTATAAATCCATTTGGGGGGATGTAGCCATCATTTATAGAAAGATAAATCAATTTTGGGAGGGAGTCGTTACTCTTGTGACTGCTTGGCTTTTTTTTTTTTTTCTTACCATCTTCAATGGCACCCCGCCAACCCCCCCTCTCTCCCCTTCTCTTGCTCTCTCTCCCTCTATTTTTCGTAAACACACACACACACACACACACACACACACACACACACACACACACACACACACACACACACACACACTTGGCACTAGCACCATATTGGGAAAGCAAATAAAAATCAGATTGCTTTGATTGCCAAAATGTCACTCTTAACTCCAGGCTGAGTTTTATTGACAAAAGGAAGAGAACTCCACTTGTTCCCTCCATCCATCCTTCCCCCCTCTGCTCCTTCCTCACAGGTGATTGATGGATGTAACTTTTTTCTCTCTCCCCCCCCTCCCCTCCCCCCCTCCATTTTATTTGACAAACAACACAGGCACCTGAAGCAGAGAAGGCATTTTAATCATTCTCTTAATAGGGTGTTTCTATGCAAAGCTATGCAGCCTCCTGTGATAAGCCCAAAACAGGGCAAGTCTTAGGATTAAAACGTGTCTGTTCTTGAAAAACAAAAGCGGCAAACACTGCTACATTACAAGGGATGTGACGTGCGTATAAATACATCTAATGCATTTTTTAAAAAGTCAAAACACACTGTCTTGAGGAAATGCTGCTTTCTGTTGATTGTTTTGTGTGATATCGGCAGTTTTTCCCCTCGACGGGAGCAGAGAAACGGGGAGGGGGGGATCTCACAACTCTAACATTGAGCTAAACCTACCTGGAGCTAAACTTATCCCCTTTATGGAGAAAAAAAATTAACAATTAAGTGAACATCACGGCGGGACTCCTGGGGATACGTTTGGGGTAAGAGGGTATACGCTTCAAAGCCCAAAGAAGTGCACTTTAAGTTAAGACTGCGCTCCGCTAACATTACTCGTTCTTTCATGAAACAGAGATATTCTCTCATCTTTTCACCTTCTCAGTGTTCTTTTCTTCCTGTCAAACAAACTCTAGCTATGAAAAAGGCAGCGACCTATGGAGAATAGGGAAGCCGAGCCCCAGAAAGACCTGACAACTTCAGAGATTGCCGCGGTATCCAGTTCACTAGAGACTCAAACAGCTCCTAACCTTCAACATTAAGCTTCTGGCCTTATAAGGAAGTTAAAACGACACCGCCCTGCACATCACAAACACAGCCACACAGCACCAAGACACCACGAAGCTCCGGTAATCATTTCATAGAGTTTAAATAAATCATAAACACCAAAATAAAGTGTTTAACAAACCTGCTCCAGCTTCTTCTTGCCAATGTGGTCAAACTGGTGGAGAGGGTCGAAACCGGCAGCGTCCGCGTGACTCTCAGAACTGAGGTCAAAGTTCATCAAGCGAGGAGGGTCATTGGAGGAGTTTGTGCTTCCACTCAGTTTAAACATCAATAGTTCCTGCGTCCGAGACGGAAGTGGGGAGAAACACAAGAGAGACGGAGAGGAGGAAGGTTGAAAAAGACATCGTATGACTGACACACTGACAGAATATATTCTGTAAAAAAACAAAATACGAAATAAAAAATTGAGAAACTAAGTTCAACAGAGAGAGGCCAAAAGGTTATTTACAAGCAAAACTTAACTTCCTCAATGTGAAAGAGCAACAGAGCATACTCAAGGCCATTCAGCATAAAGCATGCTGACATTTGGAACATTTTTCAATATTGCAATATCCGTTTTCTCACTTGAAAATAATGCACTGCTGAATGTTTGGATTTCACAGACCTTCAAAAACACGGCACTCTTTTTAACCATAGACAAACCTGGTCTCCATCCATATTTCCTAATAAATCAGCCTCACAAAAGTAGAATTAATCAGGTCAAAACACAGAATTAACCATATATAAGTACTACATAGCCGTAGAGACACACCTTCGACTTATTGCAACCTTTGCGGTGGTTGCTTCGTACAGGTGTCTTGCAAGACATACAGTATAAAGTAATGAGTGTGTTTGTGTGCATCCTGGTGTGAATTCACTCTATTCCCATCAGTCAGCCTGACATGGCCTCTGAGCCTCCCATCCCTCCACCTCACCAGCAGCCCCGGTCCGTGTCCCTGACCTTTGTGTTCTCGCCTCGACCTTGGGGAGGTGGAGATGCTCCGAGCTGCCAGGAGGGTAACACAGAGCCTACTTGAGAATCCCATTCACACTCTATTAAATCGCTACGCAGAGTTATAGCTGTTCACGGATCCCATCAAAAGCAGCATAATGTATACGGTGCTTATGTTTGTGTTATTCTTCGGTGTGTCATAACAGCCGGTCTATACGAGGGCCGCGTCTGTACGAATCATATGAAGCACCAACCAAATGTAGCTTCTGCCTGCTCTATTAGACAACTCCATTACCGTGCCTATACTAACAGTACACATGCTGTGCTGTGATGATCATCCAAAGTCCAAAGGATTTTTCACACGGTATTATGTTGTTGTTTTTCAGGAGTGTGTTTTGTTTGACAGTATTCCCCCATGAGCAGTTCCCCCAAAGATAATTAAGCTTAAAGGATGCTGATGATTTACATTTTTTCTTTAATGTCAACACGTTCCATGAAAAGACTAAAAACCAACAATTAATGAATCCCGCTAACAAGAATGATCAGTGTAGCCAAAGACTAATATTTATTCCTGTGTGTCAGACAGCACTGTTGTTGTCGGGAAAACTGTTAAAAACAGCGAGCCATCCCTTTATTACAACAAACATGGGAGGTGTAGTTTATTTTTATTTCCTGCTGCCACGAACACACGGCTGAAAATGGTTCCCAGCAAAGACGCCATTAGTAATATTTGCTGAAAAAGCTTTTTTTTGTTAATGTTTTATTTATCCTTTCCTAAAAATGAGGTATATGACATCAATACCAATGTACTTTATGTACATACTATTTATCCACCACTCCATTCTGACTTGAACCAACTGTGTATGGGAAAATACCACTACACCCCATGTGTGTATCGACTAATTAACTTGGGCACTTTCTTTAGAACGTCTACTTTCCATTCGGCTAAACTTTTTTTTTGTTTTTATCTAAAATAACTTCAGAGATTTAAAAAAAGGAGCAACTGTTTTTCCTCAGAGCTCCACACTAGAATGTGGGGACTCCATGTGGTTCCCTCTCCTCTGCATGTGGTGAGCACATAACACAGGAAATCACCGTCGGTTTGCACCCTTGAGGTCACCTGAACAACAGAGGATCAGAAGGAGCCGACTGCACACCAGCAGCAGCCCTCCCGCCCCCCCCACCTCCGCCTCCCCCTCCTCAACAGCCTGCGGCCTCAGGCCAGCAGCCACCTAATTGCTGAGGAGAGGGTGTGCTTCCCTACCTCATTGCCTTGGATGATGTGATAGATCTGCCTCAGGTAGTCGCTGCCACCTGCTTTGTGGCAGACCTCCAGCAGCATCAGGCCTATTTTCTGCTCAGTCAGTTCAGCCACAGCGGCTCCGCTTTCCTTTCCTCCTCGCTCAGATACACTGGGAGAGAAACGGAGACGGGAGAAGGAGGAGATGGGAGAGTAAACACAAAGAAAGGAAGAAAAAAAAAAAAACACTGAGTGGGGCGAAATAAAGGAGAGGAAACAGGAAGACGGAGGGTGTCGGCTTGTATCGCTGTACCACCTCCGGCTGAGGAAGTATTTTCTAGTTTAGAGAAGGATTTGGTGTAAAAATGATGCTAAACACATAATAATTAACGGAAACATGAAGTTTTTAGAGAAAATCACTGACTCCAAAAGGAGAATTAACTTCAAACGCAATTCTGAGCAAGGAAAGAAATATCTTATTTTGCAAACCAGCCTGGTCAAGGCCGACGCCAGCGAGAAACAGGCAAATTATTGATAACTACATCATTTTCACTGTTTTCATTCATGAGATACATGGGGGGAATTTTTGAGCGAAGGATGCCGGCGCACTAAAAGTGATTGGTGTGTGTGTTCTTAAGTGCGTATGCGTATGTGTGTGTGTGTGTGTAATTGTGAGTCAAGGTCCTCACACGTGTACGCCGCCCAACCCCGGCAGACACCCGCATCGTTTTCCTGCCCTTCCTGTATGGATGGATATCACACTACCGTCCATCAAACCCTCTCCTTCACATACACTTCCTGTCATTGTTCTCTCCCTCTCCCTCTCTTCCCTTTGTAATTATAAGGTGACAGAAACGGCGTCGCCTGTCAAGCCAGCCATTGGCTACTTGACATTGAGAGTGGCAAAGCAAGAGGAGTCCCCCTCTCGCCGGCGTTACGACGACATTCTTCTGCCTGGCGGCACCGGCGGCGGTGTTTGTCGACCGACGGTGGCTGTGCATCCGTGTCAGCACCTGCGCTGTATCCTTTCCTGTCCATCACTGTGCAGGTGAAGCAGATGATTGGATTCAGTCAGCGGGGTGATTAATGAGGGCCCCTCTGGATTTGGGACAGCCTATCAATCATGTCATTAGGGCCAATGTGCCCTGAAAGAGGCAGACCTCCGCCAAGGAATAACTGCATTCATCTTCATCTGTGTATGCATCCCGTCAGCCCAGCCAGGGTCACCATGATGGAGAACAATAATCTTCTCCTCTACAAATTACTTTGCAAAGACAAGGTGGGTGGCGTGGAGGGGAGGGGGGGTAAGGAAGGAGGGAAAGCAGGATGAGGGAACAGAGGTGGGAGGGCTCGAAAGGGGGCAAACGCTCTTGTCGAGGGTGTGTGTGTGTGTGTGTGTGTGTGTGTGATGCCAGTGAGTTGAGTGCCATTTGTTTTTGGAGTTATTACACCACCACCCCCCCTCCCCCTCTCTCTCTCTTTCTGACACTGTATTCTGATTGTTTACAAGCCAGGCGTCACTTCCCTGTGAAGGTTAGTTTAATGAATAGTAATGATCCCACTGAACGCCTCCGACAGGTGATACATAATCACTCTTCTTTCACTTTTCCACTCAAGCCATCCCCCATCCCCTCTCCCCACCCCATCTCTTTTTTTTCTCTCCCCATCTCGTCCCTTCTTCCTGTTACTGAAGCCGACGCCGTTTCCTAGAACTGGCCATAATCTACTCAGTGTTTTTATTTATTTCATTCTTTTTGTTTTAATTGTACCTTTTTATGAGGATGGATGCATGCAGAGTTTGTTATGATGAAGTGAGTTTCTGGGAAACAAGCTACGAAACGGCGAGCCAAAGGTCACAGATCAGCCCGGAGTGAACGCCGGGTTTCCCATCATTCCGTCGGACGGTCATGTCCATCATTTACCACAGCAAACACATCGGAGATTCATTGATCTTACTCACGGAGCTCTTCAATGAAAAATGATCTCTGTGATGCGATACATCAGAATTTGAATGCCCAATTTAAAAAAAAAGCATATCTAAGCTGCATTCTTTTCTTTTTCCACTGTTTTATTCAGTATCTATATTAATGTCAAGTAGCTGACTACACCATCAGTCAGTCGGAGCAGTTTGAACCACCTCCTTCATCAGACCTCAAAATCTCACTGTTGATAAATCACTTAAATCATGTGCTGGGAAATTCACTTTATAAAAACTTGTTTCACTCTCAAAATGATGTGACTGAAATGATTCCTCATTTCGTGTAGAGGGTCCACATGCATAATCAATACCGATGATGATGAATAACCCATCAGCGGCACTTTTCCTGCACGCATGTAACCCGTGATATAGACTACATCGATACCGGTCTGACCTTGACCCCTAGCTAAGTCCCTGCGGTTGATCTCTCACCTGTCCGAGCAGAGCTTGCGGGCCTTCTGCAGCTGCATGTTGGCCCACTTGGGTTTGTTTTCCTCCAGAGCCTGCAGCACTTTCTGCACTGTAGGTTTGGGAACACCCTGTCAGACAGACAGCAGACCATTTAGGTCAATGAGTAAAGGTCGGCACACATTGAATCTACCACAAACAAGCGTCCTGCTTGTTTTTATTGATAGTATTGTCGTTATTACGTTGACCTTACCTTCTGTTGAATGCCCATGGTGGCCTGTAGGCACTCGGCCAGCAGGGACAGGGGCTCCTTTGTCCCACGGTCCAGGGCCAGACCGCTGATCTGTTCTAGTGTGTCTGGGTCCTCCAGGCCCTGGATCAGACAGCCTAACAGGGCCCAGAGTAACAGGCCCATTAAGCGCAGCTGCCGGGCATGCTGGGAGATGTGCTTCTCTGCCACTTGGAAGAGGAAGCGGATGGGGAGAGGCACGGACGCTACGGCCAAGGGCAGGTTGGTGAAAATGAAGGACAAGGCTTGAAGGGTTACGGATATGACAGCTGGAAGAAGAAGGAAATGTTAGTTTTGGGAAACGAGCACAAAAATGTCTCACTTGCGAATGTGTCCGTGCGTACTCTTAGCGGCGCTCTCCTTTCCCCGTGCTTCCAGCGGCGTGTAGTTCCACTCCTTGGGTATCTTAGCCAGAACCCTCTCTGGTACGTTCTGCACGGGCGAGGATCCGCTGGGCTCCTCCGTGGCCTGCCAACCCATCACCATGGAGACCAGATGCACCAGGAGGCTGTTGGTAGACTTGGTGACGGTTTCCCGGACACAGCTGATCACTACGGGTACGGCCCGCGTCGTGTCTGACAGAAATGGGGAAAAAGTATGAAAGAGTAACAACTTCGGTATCAATACTTTACTAATTGTTTTTTTGACCAAATTTGATCTAAAAATGATATTTCTAATGATGTGAAAGAAAAACGCTCTTTCCGCATCATCATTCCTCCGTGAAACAATACCCAAAATCCTATTGGATGAAGTTCAAAGACGTTGACACGGATGATTGTAAATTGGCTCACTTAGAGTTACCGCTTCGTCATGGAAAATATCTGCTCTACCAAATTAACTAAATGCAAAGTGATGCAGTCGTTATTGTGGCCATGCTGTCATATTTGGGGATTGTTTTACGTCTTTGGGACCACTAAATGATGTCCAATTGAATTTAGTAATCAGACATGTTGTCTGCTGTAATTATCACAAGTAGTCGTGCAAAAAAATCTCTCAGTGCACAATGAAAAACAAGGCCTCCAACTAACATTTAATATCATTCTATTAAACTACGGTTTTATCACTTTAGGTCTTAAATCCTAAAAGGTTTGGACTTGTAAACTTGTCAAAGACCCGCAGACGTGCCGTGGTATTGACATAAAAATGAAGGGTCGATGAAATTTTATGATTGCTGCCAAATTAGAGTGGGTTACATAATAATCCAACTAGTCATTGCACACTTAGTCTGTGTCACGAATGATTCCACTTTTCAAACAATGGGAATATGCGGAGACATGAATAGCTCACACATCCGAAGAGCGCCGAGATTCTCTTGAAATATCTCCACAATAAGCGAGTGATGTCGAGTTAAATTCAGATGTTGTCGATCAGACCCAGGCGGCCCCCGACAGTTAGAACTCTCACTACCTTCTCCAGGTGCACTACGTCTTTCGTCGCTCTGCCCTTTCATATCCCGCACATATTGATAGCAGAGCGGCTGCGGCATGAAGTTGTATGGCGCCCATAAACTTCCCACGGCCTGGGCTGTAAAAACCAAAGGCTACAACGGAGAGATATAGTGCTCCGCCGGCACTGGAAGTGCTCCGAAAATCTCCGGGGACGCTTAACAAATGTGTGACCTCAGACCCGCGGGAAAAAAAGAAGGCGAGTGGAACAGAAAGTGATATAGCTTTTGGAAGGAGAAGCGCTCCGCGGCAGGTGAGACCTAGACCTATTTTTCAAAGTCGCTTGATTCTCAGACTTTATACCGCCCGCTACCGTATTGACCGGCGTATTGATCCGAAACAACCTGCTACCGTGTGATGAAACATCAATGTAAGTGGAGAAATAGTGAAACTCTCAACGTAATCTATGAAAGTTAACTCGGTGAACAGTTTAAATAGAAATGGGGGCACTGGGGGTATCCTGTACCCAAAATTATAATACAAAGATTTGGCACAGTCCAATAATTAACCTAATTACCCTGTGAGGATAAATGATGATTGGATGACATTGAGGATTTCTCTCTCTCTCTGGCTCGCTCCATCTCTTTCTCTGTTCTTTCCCTCCTTCGACCCCTCCTCCCTTTGCTGCGTCTGCATCCCCAACACTCTTCTCCAATCACCCTAATTTATGCTATAATAATTACCACTCAACCAGGATATAAAAATCACCACCAAAAAAGGGGCTCCGTACTCCACAGGAGTTCTGATTAAGCTCCGTATCAAAGCTCGTACCAGAGAGAGTCGGAGAGAAAGGAAGACTTGCGGAGTAATTGCAGTCTTTGTGACACTATGTTAAATTCATGCTTCATCTCATGTGCATATAAAGCTATTTTCTTATATATATTTGTGTGTGTGTGTGTGTGTGTATTTTAGACTCTCAGCTTTACTTTTGTTTTTAGAAACATGTAAGAGATTTTGAGAGAATGTCAAATATCTTGGCAGGTGATAGATTCAAAAGGTTTTCCAATTTAAAGTGAAGTGAGAATGATACCGACTCAGTGATTCATCACTACTTCATGTTGTATTGAATAAAGAATAAAAACAGCACACTATCCAGCCTTATAAACCAAATACCACTAAGCTAATAAGCTATGAAAAAATAACAAAATCGCATTAAAGTTGCTATCCCGCAGCAAAAACATGCAGCATTTCACATTTGCAGATGTAGGGTAGCACGGTACTACGATGTACAAAAGCATGACTCCTGAACTACAACATTATGCAGCAGCTGGTTGCTCCTTTACCTGCCAGCGCGTAGAGATGCTCCCCTATGTGTGACCTTTCCAGGCACGGCTGAAGGACCTGAGTCAAGGCCTTGGGAGCATTATCCAGGCAACTGAAGAGGTTGAACAATGCCACGTTGAAGTGATCTCCTGCCTTGCAGCTCTCTGTGGGCATCTCTAAGCAGCTCTCTTGGCAAAAATCTGAGGAAAACAAGTCAGCCTGAGTCAGTGAGACACTTCTGCGCACTGCGCTATATAAATAAACGTGTGGGCAATCAAAATGTCATGGAATTTATGAAATCTTGATATTCATGGACACTATACAAACAACGGGAGATGCCTCACTCACATGCCCTCAGTTAGTCTGTGTGTAGGCAAGTGTAGGACTGTTTTTTGAAGTAGGATTCGGAAAATATCAACCTTATGGAGATAGGTAACGAAAGATATAAAACTCTACTCTATGAAACGGCATCTTGATTTCTTTGCACACAAAAAAAACACGTTGGAAAATGTCAAGGCTGCCCAACCTGACACATGTTAACAGAGAGGGTGAACAAAAGGCATTGTGAAATAGAAGGAGAAGAAAAAAGCCCCCACATCTGTGTTCGATGGAGGAAAAAATACAGACCAGAAAAAAAGGAACAGATTTCAAAGGCCCCACAGCACATGGAGACAGGAAGTGAAAAGGAAGAGGTTTTGACAGGGTGTCCTTGTGGGGGTTGCTGTCTGAGCACGGGGCTGAGGATGGAGGTGTGTGCGTTTGTGAGCCATATGGATGTCTATATATGTGTTTTTGTGCGCTTACGACTGTGTGTGTGTGTGTGTGTGTGTGTGTATGTGTGTGTGTGTGTGTGTGTGTGTGTGTGTGTGTGTGTGTGAAGTTGACAGGGGTTGCTGAGGAAAGGCCCATTGCTCCAGAGGTGGCAGACATCCAGCGGTCTGTCAGTCTGCCGTGTGGGAGATGACAGCCATTTGAATGGGAGAGTGTATGTCAATGAGGGGAGGGGGGGGGGTTTGCTGTGATGGAGGGCAGCGCCGCTTCCTCCTGACTAATGTCGGACTATTTTAAAAATGACAAGGCTGAATTAGCTGCTGAATAACAGGGACGGTGATATCAGCCGCTTTAATAACAGGTAAAGAAGCGCTTATATGCTCCCCATCTCTCCCATCTCTCTCCCTTTTCTTCCACAATAACACATCTAACACACTTAAAAGTGGTGGTCAACCAACCTGACCTACAATCAGTCTATTAGGCGACATAATGTGGGTTATGCCGGCAGCGTGTTTCCTCCCCTGTCTGGTAATTGGTCCTTAAGGAGAAAGTGTTCTGGATATCACAGCCGTGGCTGAGACCGTCCAAGGAAAACAGGGCGACGGACGTTCATTTCCACTCGGGGTGCTGGGGAGCACGGCAGGTTAACTAGGTGCCTTTTAATAAAGATCCTATTATGTTGCAGCGGATGACTTCAGGAAAACTGATGACAGCGTGCTGGCACATCTCCGTGGAGTTTTCCACCGCCGCTGCAGCACACAATAATTACAGCGGCTTTGTGTTTCTATGTCGATTTCACGTTTGCTCTCCTTCCCCTCGCCCTCTGTCTCTTCGCTTCCTCCAACCTTGATGCGTCGCCAACGCATACACCTGTTTACTGTCCGTACAACCGGTCAACCAGGCACGAGGGCCCTCTCTGCAAACCTCTGTAATTGGAAGCAGACACACATGATAATAAAACAGGCTGTGTGTGTGTGTGTGTGTGTGTGTGTGTGTGTGTGTGTGTGTGTGTGTGTGTGTGTGTACCTAGGGTACTGAATCTCCTGATTAAGTGTGGAGAAGGTTGTAAATGAGGAGAAGATGTTGCAAATAGTTACATTTTCAAATGGTAATTGTCTAAAAGTTATTTAGTGAAATGTGTCAAAGAACAACACACAGTTAGCACATGAGAAATACTCTCCTACTGATTCAACACTACTTCAATTAGCTCGAACCGAGTCCAATTTTAGTTGTTCTTATCAATAGAGCAGCAAGAACCCCCCCCAGTATGTAGATGTATGGGGAAGTGCAGTGGCTTATGGGAATGTAGGTGTTCAGTCAAGCTGTTCCCTCTGTCTGTCTGCTTCCTGCTTAATTAGCCCGTCACCGTGATAACACGCGAGAGTCAGCGCTTCCAGCGTTGATTTACAGCGGCGTGCGGCGGGGGGAAGCATCGCGGAGCCTCGGAGCCCAGACGCAGAAAACGAGCAAGAAAAACGAGACAGTGAGAGTTGTTATTAATGAGGTCGCTATAATGTGAATTAATGTGCGAGTGCACAACAGTCTTTAAAGGTTAGACTGTTGCCGGCGCGGAGGGGAGAGAGGAACGAAGGGAAAATCTTTAAAGGTCAGCGTGTGTGCTCCGCCTGGGCCTGTTGAGTGTTTATTACTGCTCTCTATTGATTTAGTGATGATGGTGACCAAGGTGAAAATGATGATGATGGCAAAGATGCTGATGATAACTTCATAAAATGGATAGAGCTCATCTAAAGTCTGTATAACTCACTTAGGATGTTCGAGCACAATAATTAAGACACTGGTAAACACCTTCCCACGCGTGGCCCCTGAGGGACTCCGTGTCCGGTGTTATAAAAACAAAAATATCAGAGAAACAATGAAAGTGCTTCAAGGAATGACAGATAAGCGTGTGCAGCACACACTGTTCCCTTCATCCATTAACACACACCCAAAAGAACGGACTTACGAGAGTTCTCCAGGAGCATTCTGGGCAGGTGACAGTCTCTGTGCAGCAGTGTTTGCAGCAGCAACCTGGGATTGAATCCGGGGTCAGAGGTCAGCAGCCTCAGCTGACACGCAGAGGCCGCTTGGCCCACAAGGCCGTCCCTGAATGAGCGGAGAGGAGGAAAACAAAGTTGACAGTTCTGCAGTGTCAGGTGAGCCGTACAGATAGCAGTCCGTTTAGCGAGAGACTACGAAGGAGGAGGAGGAGGAGGAGGAGGGAGAGAAAAGAAAAAAAAGCTTTATAAGTGAAAGACAGAGGCTGAAGTCACAGTTGTCTTGGATGACAATCTGGAAGGAAATAGTGTTGATGCCACAATGGTGACTTTCCCTCGGTGTCACTCACTCCTGATATGAGCTTAGTCGGCAAATGCCTTCACTCTCGCTTACTTATAGCGTGCACCGGGAAGGAATTAGCTCTAATCTTGGCCAGCTAAAACCAAATTAACATTTGGGAGACAGCCAAATACATGAATATACAGCAATACCCCCCTCCTACATCTTTTGTATAACCAAGAGGCTGCAGCCAGCTGTGGGTAATGAGCCGTATCCTTGGTGTGTGTGTGTGTGTGTGTGTGCAAGCATGTGTGTGTGTGTGTGCGCCCTTCAGAGCTTGTGGTTATGTATGTGTGTAAGTGTGAGGGCATGCCGAAATGTGTGTGTGTGTGTCTGAATATTACTTTATACATCTCAATAAAATGTAATGGAGGGAATGGACAGAGTTTGTCTGCAGAGCGAGGGGGCGGGCGGGAGTGCACGGGGGTGTCTGCCCAGAAATTAACCATTCCATTTGAGCCAGAGAGCGAGAGCGGCGTGCACCCCGCTGCTTGACGGAGGAAAGCTATGCCTCAATCTGACAGTGCAATTTATGATGTCACTAGGACCGCAAATCCCGAAGAAATCCTCTTTTAACTGCTCTGATAAATCTACCCGGCTACAGTGCGGGGTCAGCTTACAGAGCCGACACACACACACACACACACACACACACACACACAGGCAATAAGAAATGACTGTGTGCAAATGCCGAAACACACATCAGACCAGAAAAAAAAAAAAAAAAACAAGTTCAGATGCTTTCTTTATGGCTTGTAATGCTGGATGACTTATTTATGTGCTTTGTGATTTTATTATGGTTTTATTAAATAACCATAACAATGGGTTTTATTTTAATGGGCTGGGGAGAGATCTGGCCACAGAGGTCGGGGTCCTGGATGAGGACCTGCGGACCTGGCCCGGGGCCACTGAAAGGCCCCCTGGCTCCCTCTCACGCAGGCAGGAGGTGGGAGCGAAGAAATAAAGAGGTCATAAAAATAAACTAATTTCAGCTCTCCAATACTTAGAAGCAGGCGAGCTGGGGTTACTTTGATTTGTGCTCCATCAGCGCGCAATGACATCACCTCTGGCAGTGAGGGAGATGAGAGAGGAGGAGGGTGGAGTCGGGGGTGGGGGGGGGGTGGGGAGTGATTGACTGCACCTTGGAGGTCATAACATTAACTGGACACACATGTACACGTGTATGCATGCATGTACACGCTCACGCACACATCACAGTGAACTCTGTTGACGCCTCATGTGTAAAGCCCTCAGCAACCATCAACATAAACAAAATCAGTGTCAGCGGCCCGGGTACTTTATTTATTTAATTCTTTTTTTTACCTTCTCAGTTTGCATCTGTGTTATATTACCGTAGCAACTCCGGCTTGAAGCCCTGAGCAGCGGTTAAGTCTGGTTATATATCCGCCCATTCAGTACGCGGCTGTAACTCACACACACACATATGGTTCTGTGTGTGTGTGAACTTGCTAATGTGTACTTACTGTATGATGGGTGATGGATGGTGCGATGGCTGGGTTTTACATACCGTACGGCCTGCTGTGTGAAGACATCAGGGTTGATAGCATTCAGCCAGTGGACAACGGGACCGTCAGGCTGATGTGGCGTGGACTCTGAATCCATCAGAAATGTCCTGGAGGGAATCCAGATCACACATGGCAATTTTTTAAACAATACATCAAGTTTTTAAACAATACATCTTTACGAAATGTTTGGAGGTCATATTTCTTCTATGGCTATAACCAAGCAACTACCTCTAGTCCCTAGTTTCATCTATAAAGTAGAACATTTCGGTGTGCCTAGGTCAGAGATCTCCGCAGAGGTACTGCAAGGGGTCCCTGAAGTCATTTGATCCCAACATTTAAATATATCCAAAAAATACACATTAACATGAATACAACCTATAAAAAGCCAATATAAATATTCCTTTTTATTAAATGTTATGTTGTGAAATTGTGATGTAGAAATGCCAATATAGAAGTTTCTTCTAGTTTCTTATTAGCATGCATTTTAGTAGCATATTGGCTGTTTTTAAGCCATTATAAATCACTTACTAATGCCTTATTCTGCATGATCATATTCTGCAACTACTAGGCCATTAACTACTGTGGGAGTTTTCCATCAATAACTTCCTAATCACTGCTTATTGATAGTGAGTTAGGGAGTTGATATAAACCACTTAATAAGAATAGTTACCGTACTCTTATTCTTATACATGGCAGTAAAGGTTTAATAAGCAACATTATTTTATATGATATTTAATAGGGGGTCCCTCCACTGTGTCCTTGGGTCCTTGAGCTGACAAACGTTGAAGACCTCTGGCCTACGTCATATTTGATATCTTAATGCTTGATGACAAGAACACACAGTGCATACGGACCTATGCAGCGCAGACAGAGGTGCTGTCACGATGACAAGGACTGTCAGGAGCTGCTCACACAGGCTGTGGATATGGTACATCCAGTCTGATCCGCCCGCTATTATGGTGATGGCCGAAGAAGGATCGCAGCGTACCAAGGCCTCGGGACTTTTGCACACACTCCACATAAGCTGCTCCACATACAGCAACACTGCTGTGATGTCACATCTTTGACACGGAGAGAGAGAGAGAGAGAATGTATAGATGGAAACAGAAAAGATGAGGAGTGAGGGGAAATGTGAGGAAAAACACACATATCTGTCTCCAGACAATTCCACGGCCCGTCAGACGACAGAACCTCCCGGTGATTTTATTGTTGGTAAGTTAAGTGTACTATTGGATTTCACAATAAAAGCCACTGCTTTTACATTTACACACCCTAAATCTGTTTCCTCAATTGGTCGGGTAGAGCCGCTTATCATCTCTCATCTCCTGGCGCTGGCTCTTCCCAGGGCCCGAAACACACACGGCAAAGGGCGGACACAGGAGAGGCGAGGTAGCGTAAGAGCACCCATGTGAGTGCTACAACACATGCTTCGAAAAGTCATCTGTTCGGGCTAGCCTTACACTTTACAACTGTCCCTCCAAGGAACGCGTGCATCTCCACAGCGATATAAAGCAGGCTTCGCGGTGCTACACATGCACGGTGCGCTGAGTCACTCTTTCCTCCTCTTGCCGTGTGTCACAGTTAAGCCTGTTCATTGTCATCATTCAGCAATCAGGAGGAGGAAGAGGACGGAGAGGAGGATCCCTGAGCCTGGAGTAAGAGTGTGCTAACGCTACGTCAGACCACCTCCACTGTTGAACCCACAGGATGCAGGAAACTAGGCCAACAGTGACGGAGGTTAAACCATTTAGAGCTTTGTCTTGGATTTGTATGTATCTTAGGACACCATTATGTATAGTCACACCTATATGCATGCATATATTCACATGCAAATACATGAGTGAGAAAGGGAATTAGCACAATATGACCAGAAATGTGATCGATTTTTTAATAGATTTTTACTGATGAAAAGAATAAGTTAGCCTTTTAACTCCAAATGTTTTTATTTGCTTCAATTTATAAAGTATACCGTGTGCATATGTTTCCAATAATACATGCTTTCTTAGACATATATCTCTTTGAAATGAACTGGTTTGTCTATTCAAGAATACAAAAATGAACTGGGGTCATGGTGGTTTGTCATTTCTAAAGATAAAAAAAAAGACAAATAAATATGTTTGGACTCCTATAGACTACCTGATTTGGTGGTGTCTCTTGTATGAAGGACGGGCCCTGGCATATCTTTTCACCAGCAGCTGTAAAGTCTCCGACAACACCTGGCCCAGCACCTCCATGGCCATCTCCGCCGGCAGGACCGTCCACAGGTCGCTCCGGAGCCCACACAGGAAGTAGAACCACATCTGCACCGAGAAGGAACAGCGCTCGCCCTGTGGGGGAAAAAAAAAAAGGGCGCCGCAGATGATGAAGATATAATGTGATATGGATATTGACAGTGAAGCAAAAACAGAGAAAAAAAACCGAGAGGAGGAGGAGGAGATAAAAATAGCAGGGGAGAAAGAGAGTGAGAGAGAAAACATGAAGGAGAAGAAAGAGAGGGAGGGAGAGAGAGGCTGGTCTGTCAACACCAGGATGTCTCAGTGGTCACGCCACCTGCACTCTGCACCTGGGTTTCATCCCCCACTGGGACTTTAGACCGCTTTAAAGTCCTGAACTGGAGAACACATCACAGCACAACACACACACACACACACACACACACACACACACACACACATACAGAGAGAAGGAAAAGAAGTTCTCTGAATAAAGTGAGTAAAGACAAGTGAGAGTGAGAAGAAAGAAAGACAGTGAGGGCGAAGACAGATGGAGGAAAGGAGATTACTATCCTGGCATCCCGACTGAAAAGATAGAGAAGAAGTCATTCATTAAACCTCCCTCTTCCACCGCCACCTCGCCCCAAACTCCTCATGTCTAACCTCCGACAATAAACTGCTCCAGCCGTGATATACCGACACATCCGAAACTTCCTCCCGTCTCCAAACTCATCAAGCCCCCACAGTCCCTTTTCAGTTTCTTCCAACTTAACCTCATCTATCTTCTATTTTCCTTCTCTCCTTCCTCTGCCTTCGTCTCCTCCCCGGAGGCGGTCATTCCGGGATCGGTGGTTGATGGGGAGCGTGACCGAGCGCTGTGTCCGGGATTAGGCCGCCATCCTCGCCTGTGGCCTCGGCAGAGCGAGCGCAGACACAGACGCTGGACCCGGACCAAGATCAGCCACAACTACATGTGTGTGTTCGGAGCGTTTAATCCGTCGAACGTTTTTTAACCAGCCAGGTCAACCCTCCAACTAATTCCCATGAGAGATGGCGGCTTGGCAGCAGAGAGGACTATATCTGGGATGGGGAACAGAGGGTGGAAAAAAAATTGGAAACTCATAACGGCTTTTTTTTTTTTCTTCTCTTCTTTCTCAAATGAAATGTAGCATTTGGCTCTAAAGGCTCTGAAGGCAAAACCACGGATAAGTAAAGTAGCCAAGGTCATGCACTATACTTCCATTGATCCCCTCAACTGACCTCATGTTGTTATTATAGCATATTAAATAATTCTCTGCCAACAGCTATTCGTGTGTCAATATCAATGTGGAATAACCAAAAGAGAAAACAAAGAAGGGTCTCACTCTCTGGAGCTGCACTGAGCTGTGAAAGAGTCGAAACACAGAGCCGGGGATCCAGCAAATGGAAACTTCATGCACACAACTACACATATACAACAGATATGAAAACAGAAGAGACACACAAATGAAATGCATATCCTGCACAGCCACACGTGCATTCATCTGTGCAGACGCACAACGGCATGCTTGAACAAAAGCACACACCTGTGCACAGCAGGTCTGTCTGACACCAGTGACCCGGGGAAGGAGGGAGGAACAAAGGGGGGGGGAGAGGCAAAAGCAGGGTAAAGTATGAAAGAGAGAGGAGGTTTAGATTGGTTTAAGGGCATAAAGGTAGGGGAGTTTCAGAGGCCCTATGCTGTTTCCAGACAGTCCCAGTGTAGACTACCAGACTTCAGACAGCTGAATCCCTGGAGCCCCCGGGGCAGCATGGAAGCCACAGATGTTCTCAGGGAGCTCAGAGTAGAAGGCTTGGTTAGAAGAGGGAGACTGGGAGGTAAAGGTGTATTGTGGGAATGAAAAGAAGAAGCGAGAAAGCTCCAGAGTATAATTCCTAGAGTTCCTCAAAACCTACAGAAAAAAAAAGCCAACTAAGACATGTGGCATTACAATTTCTACTTTTAAACAGCGAAAAGGAATGAAATCAACACCAGACAATATTGCAGCTGCTTTATGTATTACTGTCTTTTGATCCGGGGGGGTAAATAAGTCATACTCAAATGGGATCCACTTATATATCTTAAATGTCAAACTTTTCAACTTATGAAGACAGTTAAACATAGTTTATCATGGTGAAGAAAACTTTTATTCTAGGTGTGTGTGGGGGGGAGAAGACTCAACCAGATAGAGTTTTAGGGAAACGTGAGGACACCTTACCTCGTAGAAAGGTTTGGGGTCGGCCCAGTGATGACTCTCTGCGTCCTGAAGAATGCAGGTGGGGCAAACCTGGATACAGTAGCCGGTCAGCTGGTCTCTCAAGGCCTCCACCATATCCTGGTACTTCTGGATAGGCAGCAGGGTCAGGGGTCTTGGCATGGGGGGGAAGAAAAACACCTTTAAAAGGCAATGACAGCAAATACATCATCCACACTACGTATCAAGAAAGGTCAAGGATCCAATAGGGCACCACCCTGTTATCCAGACTACTGTATATTCAAGAAGCCATCAAACAAACATGAGGTGAGATGATTAGATGAAAGAACTGATGATTTATTCTAAAACTTAAAAGTGTGACATTTCATATCCTTTAAATCGGCCCGTCTTGATACTTTCCAGAGAGGCAGGAGTTTAACGGGGGCACAGGAGGCTTAAAAACCAGGGGGACTGGATGGTGTAAAGAGAGGGAAGTGCTTTATGACCGGAGGGGGCACGGTGCAAGTGCAGGTGGAGGGGTGCACGGGGGCCAGAGGTGGAACAACAGGAGCACCGAGGGCACCAGAGAGGCCTTAAGAGGGGGGGTGTGGAGAGCAGAGGTTAAGGGGGTATTACGGGGCATAAAAACGCACCAGATGTAGACAATATATGGCCGTCATTACCTCTTGTCAATCATTTCACCTCTTTTTTTTCCTGTCCTTACCTCTTAATCTCAAATGTTCAATGTGGCTCACACATTTTGGAAGAAGGAATACACACACACATGCCCGAACCCTGTCCTTACACTTTAGCCGCAGTAGGGTTCGAGTGTTTCAGCCTGGCGTGGTAGTGCTCCAGCCGTTGGTGCACATGAATGCAGGTGGCCAGCAGAGCAGGCAGGTTCTTCAGGGGTGCAGAGGACGGTACCTCCAGGGCCCTCTCCTGCAGGCGGGCCAGCATGGCGAACGCCGCCCTGCTACACGCCTCCACGAAGCTCGATCGCACCTCCAGGAGGGAGCTGTCCCTGCAGGCTGCTGCCAAGGGTAGCAAGGCATCCAGCTCAGTCACGACCGCTCCACAGAACTGAGGGGTGAGAGAGAGACGGCAACTACAAGATAAGACGATCTCAATAGCAGAGGGGGAAATCTGTCAGTAGGAAGAAAAACATCAGAAAGCGACCTCATTAGATATAAATAATGGAATATTTGCGAGGAGTCATCAGAATGACAGGGCTTCCAGACTGAGCATGAGTATTACACATGCATTTTTCCCCTCTAACATTGTGCAAGCCACATTACAGCTGAAAAGCAAACATCAGTGCAAATGCAGAATACAGATGTCTTAAGACATGCCGTGCACATAAACGTTGGTATCAGGTCAAATAAAAGCTTCACTTCTGAGAATACGCCGACGCTTGTCTATATTCATAACAGCGTACATCATGCTAACCACATTCAGACTGAATGTTAACAGAATATAGGCAGAGGTGAGGGAGTCAGACAAGTTGAAATAAAGAAAAGGTCAAGCAGAGGTGAGGGTGAGGAAGGGAAATAAAGCACTATTTTCCAATGACTTAAAGCTGATTCTATAGACTGCTAGAGAAAGAAGTAAGACTTATTTAATCTTTGCACATTTGTCCTGGAGAAAGTACTTAGACAGGGCTGCCTTTCCTTCCTACCTCCTATTGGCACAAAACGAGATCAGTGAAAGATGATCAGGCAAGTGCCAAGGAGTCACATATGTGTCCGAGTTCATGCGCCTCCACATTTATACACCTATACATGTGAGTTATGAGTCAGGCAGATTCTTTAAAAAGCCTTAAAACAAAACGTATTTCCCATACGCTACCAAGTTGGGGGGGAAATAAATCACCATAACTCAGAAAACTGTACGGTAGTTCAATCAATCAATCAATCAATCCATCACAGTGAGTTACTCGCTTCTAGAGTCACACACTCTATTACTCGACTGGGAAGTTCGACATTCTGTCAAATCGGCGCTCCGGCGTGTGCACACCACATTGATAATCTCCCAATGTCTTTACACCCTCTTCTCCACGCTTCCAGTGGGGTTAACAGGCCTGGGAACAGTGGCCGTTTGGGGCAATTAAGTCAATATCGGACTGTATGTAGTCATTAGGAGCTTAACTTTCAGAGAGAGAACGCAGAGGCAGACACGTCACTCAGCATTAGCAGGGTGATGGAGAGGCCCAGGAGAAGCATCTCATATACAGACAGTATTGGCAGGAACACACACACACACACACACACACTGAGCACATGCACACAAAAACAACCACACACATGCATCCCAACTCAAGTCAAGCTGAAACATTAACTAGGTAAGATCAAAGCCTGGAATCCTAGCAGGACCACTGCAGCGAGGTGAAAGAGATGGGATAAAGTGTTTTAAGTGCTAGGGATGCCTGCTTGTGTGTGTGTGCAGAATGTATATATAGACAGATGAGTGGTTGAACTCAACGTGCAGGTGACGAAGAAAGAGCCGATTTAAGAAAGAGGTAGCGTCTTATTGGGCTCCGCCCCAAACAAGGAGGGTTCAAACCCAGACTCTGACTAGAGGGGCGGTCTCCTGTATTCTGCATTCAACTCACAACTGACTGCCAATAAAAAAAAAAAGTACACTATCTACAGTACTCTGATGGATGAACGGCATCATCGCAGCCTGCATATGTATGGTAATACAGACGGTGAAGAGGGTTCGCATGATAAAAAAAAAAAAGAAGCGAGGATTGAGATGTGAACATATGAATATAAATGCGTGAAATATTGATCTATCATAATGCCTTTGAACCGGCCATATTTCATGCTTATGTCTTGTATAGTAATTTGCTCTCTGCTCAAACACAAGAGCATGTGTCAAAAAAAAAAAAAAAAAAAAGGACAGAGGGGGTAAAAAATATACATATAATATCTAACGGTCTGGTCTTGGATGTGTGCCTGCCTCGGTGTTATTGAATGCAAATGCATGCATGTATAACCTTTGGGCTGAAAGGCTCTCATCTTTGAAGCGTTGACCTACACATAAATACGTTGTACAGGTCCCGAGCACAGACAAATTCTGACACTCGTTATAGCAGTGAGAGCCACAAATACTGTCGGTGTGAAAGGGCTGGAAGAGGTGGGGGAGGAGGTGGGAGGAGAGAAGAGAGGTGAGGTAGTAATGATAAGAGTCTGTGCGGTGTAGAGGAGTGGGCAGAGTTGGAGGAAAGTGAGTAGGAGAAAAGTTTCAGGAGGAAACGTTCAGTGGTAAGAAAAACAGCAGGGTCATTTTAAATGGAAGTACGTACACGGCAGCCCACAACACCGGAGAACCTTTGTAGAGTTAGACACTAAGCCGGGTCTCACATCAGACACTGGTCTTCCTCCTGAGCAAAGTCAATCTCTGGTGTCTACTTCACCCCTCTCTGCCATTTCCCAGGCCCTCTCTTCTCATCTCGCTTCTCAAACTATCCCTTCTTTATCCCGCCCTCTACCCCCGGCCTCTTTGCCTCTTTGTGATACATCCCTCTATCATCTGTACACCCTATACTTTCCCCAATCCAACACCTTTCTGCACACCGCCATCCAGGCCCCATAGTATCACCCACACAGCTTCCAGGTTTCCTCCTGTATCTCTTTTGTCCTCTGAGTCCTCCCCTCAAGTAACGCTGATGACTCTTTCCAAGACCCTTTCTGATCCGGGGTGTCAACGGTGTCAGGCCCAAATCATCTGGGCTCTCTATTGTAGAGGGTACTTTCCACAGGGGCCACAAAAACCAGTAATCTCCCCGGGTCTGGGTGATGTGTGTAGGGCTGCATTGTTCAGCCAGGTGTGTGTGTGTGTTTGAGTGTGTGTGTGTCAGTTTGTGGTCACATAAGGGAGAAAGAGTTGTTATATTTACGATGGTTTTATAGATAAAGTTTAATGTGATAAATAGTGTGTAGGTGAAAAAACAGAGGCTTATATTGTTTGTATTTGTTGGTATTTTTAGAAATGTGAATGGAATGTGAAGCACAGCCCCTCCCCATCCCTACATAAATATACTACTCCATATTATTAGATTACCAATAAGGGATTTACTAAATTGGTGCAATATCTAAAATTTCAGTTTAGGCTTTTTTTGGGGGTAAACAATAGAGGAAATGTGGACTTTACTTTTCTTCATAACTAATGAGTCCTTGCACTGTATTAGCAATTATGTCAGAAATAAAACATTTCAATCATTGTAAAAGTGTGTAAAATAATAGCACTCTCAATCCATAAATGATGGTTTGACAGTTTTTTTCGTGTACCACTTTGTTCACATTGGGATGACAGATTGTACCTTTGACTGGAAAACTAAAATGAGAGGTCAGACATGATCTACCTCTATGGGTTTTTCTATGTAACTTGAGATGATCCAGTTTGCAGGCTCCTCACTCTGAAGCACTCAGACGGACATGGGAGTTGACCACATGTCGATAACTTGTCTCATGCATTGCTCAACATAGTCAGCTTCACAACCATAGCAGACTTATTTTTTAATCCTACCAACACATCTGGGAGTACCTTGGCTATCATTTTGGGCGTCTCTCTCTCGGTGTAGGTGTAGAAGGAATCTTCTGTGAGATGTGTGTTGCCGGCGGCGATGGCGGTGGGTCCCGTACTCCGGCTCAGGGCGACTGAGGTCTGTCCGGAGGCACGTGAGGTTTCTTCCTGCTGTAGACTCTTGGCACAAACATCATCCAGCACCACTTTGACACAGTGTGCCATGTGAGGGACCAGCCCCTTAAATGCTGACCTCCAGTCAAACTCCAAAACCTGCACCTGCAAAAGGAGAAGATGAATTGATGTATGAATACTGAAGGGAATATTTGTACTTGTTGTATGATGATAACAAGCCTGAATAACTTTGAACAGTTGTAATAGAAGACAAACTTTCCCATGGGGGTCGAACATATGAACACACAGTAAACTCTCACCTCTGGCGTGTTGAGAAGTGTTTCTGCTGTGGATTTCTTGCCATCTGCTGTCATGTCTGAATCCTCTCTGTTCTTTTTCAAGATGCCTAAATGACCACATTTAGCAACAAATCATGTACGACATCTTAAAAAGACATGAAGCAGGGACGGTGCCTGGTCAAGCTCTCAAATCATGTCTGTGAAATGTCAACAGGGACCAACAGTGGTACAGAAGCTCGTGAGATGAAGATGAAAAGCTCTGTGGTGGTCTGACTGGAGCATCTTTTAAATGTATGCACTATTTAGCATGAATATTTCCATATCACACTGTATCATATTATATGTTCAAGGCCTGACTGAATGCCAAGTGCGGTGATATGAAAGCAACCGTTTATAACTCCGAGCCAAATATGGGTCACATTGCTCCCGTCTTTTCCCCCCACTAGCCCAAATGAGACAGTGACCGGAGAATAACTTCTTGCCTCAGAGGGAGCAGGAAGGAGGGGGGAAAAAAAGGCAGTAAATGCTAATGGCGATGGTTTTATGAGTCTAAATTTGGGGGCTTAGATTTGATTTGAACCCAGATAGCATCAGCAACATATGGGGTAATTCCATCAGGGGAGATTGGGTGGATTTGTTGGGCGGGGGGGGGGATGTAGCGAGGTGACGTGAAGACAAGCATACAGGATGTTGGGTTGGGTTGCAATTAAAAAGCGTGAACATCAAGGCCACGATTTCCTAATCAGAAGGCGAGGAGTGAGACCCCAGGCGAGGCAATTTAGCCGAACAAGACCGCATGGAATGGGAGGAGGAGGAAGCAGCGAGCGCATCACTTTTTGACCTTTAAGCCCATCTGATGAATTTCTGGTAATTAAGCCATTTGATTGCCTGGAATTAATGATTTGGATAACTGCCCTTTAAAGGCTGTTTACCTCTCTGTAAATTGAGCCTTTCTGCAAGTCTTGTTTTTGTAAATGTAACCTTTATGGAAATTACTCCACGCACCAAAAGCTTTCATTTAACATCTCTGGAGCGGCAGTTCAAAGGGGAGAGAGGAAAAGGATACTAAAGGCTTATCTCGTACCCAAGATAATTCCCTACTAACAGAACGTTTCTTCATGTATATGAACATGTAACAATGTGTGTATTTGTGGGGTTGTAACCGGACTGTTGATGCCTGAAGGAGAGCCGCAGGGCAGGAAGTCCCACCCACTAGAACCCCATCTTGCCAAAAGACAGACTAATGATCAAACTATTTGAATTATTCACATTATTCATTCATTATCTGCCTCTTTCACAGTAAAGCAAAAACATTGAACATATTCTCAAACCGTTTTGGTCTTATAATTGGACATCTTAAGGGTATTCGATGTAGATTACATGCGGATGGAGTCGTACCTTTCACACAGGGAGTATCTCCTGTACAATCAATGAAGGTCATGTTTGTGACCAGCTCCTTCACCGTCCTCTCAAACCCCAGCAGGGTGCAGGCCAGCTGGGTCAACGCCCTCAACTGGTGGGAAGTTAAACTGAAGCTCCGGTTTTTAATGGGAAGCTCCATTGGCGCTGTGATGGGAGGGAGGAAAAAGAAGACAGAAAATAAGAAAAATAAATCGTGCCTACGCTTGTGAATGTCTGATTGACAGAAACATGGAGGAGTGAGAGTTGCTCTACAGTTTACAGTTCAGCAAAGGAAGAAAGAATTTCGTGAACATGGGTTTTCAACCCAACCTACATGCACTCATCAGAAAACACCCCTCTTGCCTTGCACGGCGCCTCTTATAAATATCGACCCATTCATGTTTTCCCAATACACAGCATAAACAAAGGAGGCGGTGGAGAAAAAAAAAAAATATGCAAAACTTTGCTCCCGGAGAAGTCACACATGCACATCCTTTTCTCTCGGCACAAAACTTTTCTCCCCCTAACCCGCCGATGACCCCCTCGGCAAATATGGATTTCCCATTTTGGAGGCTGCCAAAGCCATCACCCGGGGGATGTTCCGCATTAAGCTGGAGAATGGGCGGCTGGGAGATGTGTTGCCATACTCCCAGACACATGCACAAATACTTTTGTGTGTCCGCCTAAATGAGCTCCTCCACTGCAAAGGCATTTGGGAATGGATGAGCTCGGTATTAGCCTTGACTCTGAAAGCACGGAGATGATTGAGCGTTGGGAAGGGAAGAAGGGGAAGGGGGGGGAGGGACGGGTTCCAATAATTGTAACATTATTGCCTCTGGATCCTAATGTAATTTTGCTATATTGTTAAACAAAATCTGACAATATGACAACACAGTGTCCCCAAGGATGTCGCGTTTAATCATGCATGAGGTGTTTGACTCCTTCAGTGTGTGTTTGTTTCCATGAGTTTGTATGAGTGGGAGTCGATGAGTGTTTGTGTCCGCCGGGTGTGCACGTGTGTGTGTGTGTGCGTGTGTGTGTTTGTGTGCATGTAACGCAGGTCATTATGAATAACTTGATTTTGTAGAAGACACTTTCACACACATTTGCACATGTCAGTCTCGCAGGATAATTGCCACACGGTTACCAGACTCGGGAATGTATTCTGACCTCAAGTTTGTTTGTGTTTGCAAGTCTGAGCGTATACATGTATTTATGTGGAAGTGTGTGTGCGCGCATGTGTGAAATCACATGTGAATACCTGTGTAATTATGTGGTGTGTTTGTGTGTACGTGCGTGTGTGTGTGTGATTAAGTCGCATGGGTCCGCGGCTCCGGCAGCTCCTCTGTAATGGGGTCCGGTGGGAGAGCCCGTGCTGGAGAGGCATGTGTACATGCGTGACCTGGCTGACACCCATGTGCCAGCCTCGTTCTCCAGCTCGCACATTCACGCACGCACCAGCAATCATGTCTATTTCCGAGGCCACCGGCAAGTCAACGTGGCTTTCGGTGCCTCGACACGGGGGCAAACTAAAACCGCCAACCACTCCAGAGTAAACAATCCAAACCGGATTAGACGGGATCACGTTAGAGAGAGAGAGGGAGCTAGTGGATTCTCTAAAATGCTATCCCTACAACCCCCAATTCCACCTTCTGATGGGCATTCATCTGAGCACAGCGCCCATTAACCGCCACTTCATCTGGAGCATCACCTTTTCCAGAGCATCGCCTCCCTCTCTCCCCTCTGTAACCATTCATTCCCTCCACCTGTGACCCCATGACTGTTTCACTCGCTCACTAACTCACAATCTAAGTAGACGCACATGACCTTGATGTTTAGCGGCGCTCTGCCTCAGCCTCTCATTGAGCTCTGCCACCGGGGCTATATAGGTATTTATAGTCGTCTCCCTAGCCAAATAGCCCTATAGCCATAGCAGTCTAGTACACAGCCATCTAAACCTCATTATACCTTTGTCACAACAGTGAGGCCAAATGGAGGCTCTCATAGCCGGTTGATGGAGAGGGCGTGCTTAAAGGCACCCAGGTGTGTCATATAGTGTAGTGCATGGCACGTCTCGCGGAGTAGAATGAGGAAGGGCACATAGCAGACACAAGAGTTCAACCAAAGGTCAATGTGCTGAGAATCAATAAGGGAGGGCAGGTGCTGAAAGCTGGTGCTGAAAGCGGGGCAAACATTAGATGTTTATATCAGAGCTCCCCCCCCCCATATGTCATTATAGTGTGAGGGTGATCTTATAAACAAAAAGAAAATCAATGGTTACTGTGATAACCATAAAAGCGGTGTGCATCTCATCAGAAAGCCCCTCTAAGAAAACACGGCAATTATGTCACGGCGATATGTCATTCAGCTGAATGTGTGTGTGTGTGTGTGTGTGTGTGTGTGTGTGTGTGTGTGTGTGTGGACGGGGGACTTTCTGAGCAGAAACATTGTAAAGAATAAAAATGTGTGAAAACACCCAACTCCACTAGTCTACAGTGGCCAGTCTCAGTTTGTAGCTTCTAACAATGACAACAATGTACACAAAAGGAGAAAAACAAACAGAGCAGGTATTTTTGGCGAGCCATCAGTCTTCTCATTGTCTGTCTCTCCTGTGGGTTCCACCATCAGCTCCACAGCACTCTCTCTCTCTCACACACACACACACACACACATTTCTCTTGACTGGCAGTGAACAGAGGGAGAGAGAGAGAGAGGGGAGAGAGAGGAGGAGATCTAGGGGAAGGGAAAGGGGTGGTGGTTAGAGATGAAAACATGGGGAAGAGAGTGAGGGGCGGGATAAGGGAATTCCCTTAGCAGTTGTTATTGATTCCGGTGTTTACGGGCGAATAGTTTAGTGCCGTTTACAAAACAGAACAGATGCAGCCAGTGAGCAAAAAGGTAAACAATTGCTGTGTGGCGAGCTGCCAAATCCCCAGTCTGATGTATTAAACTCGCGGTGAAGAGCATTTCCCCTTTGGCTGCACTTATTGCCACTTCATTTCCTCCTCGCTTCACACACACACACACACACACCCTCTCCTTCTTGTGTCTCTCTTTCTCACTTGTTCCCTCGTTTATTTGAGAGGGGAGAAAAAAAAGGAGAAGGGCGTAGGGTGCTTTTTGCCGTCTGGCTATTTTCTGTCCTTCTCTGACCCAGGAGGCCCGGTTCCTCCAAACAGAGCTATTAGTAGGGGGAATTGCATGTGTCTGACATGGCCGAAAACCAATTATTAGACACTTTCTACCAAATGATGCCCAAGTCTTTGGGGAATGGGCAATCATGCAATAATTTAGTCACTGATTTAATTTCTCTCCAGCCCAGCATCTCTCCCTCGCTCATCCACTGTCCCTCATTTTCCTCTCTTTCACTCATTCTGCCTCTCTGTAGTGTAAATCAGACCATCAGATGGGGTGGTCCGCCGCTCTCCTCCCACACTCCCCGACTGGCCTCCCGTCTCTTATCATGTGATCACAATATGTGAAGACGAGCTTCTCCGTGTTTGTGCGGATGTGTGTCTTATACAACACCCTCTACAGGCGATGTAAGCGTTTGGTTTCATTAGATAGGGAGAGATAAAGAGGGGGAGATTTTTCAAGGTAATTTCAGATTCAGGTTGTGCTAATATCGGCTAATGTAGGCTCAAGACGCGAGCCTCAAGAGATGAGGAGCAGGCTACAGAGGTCTGGTAAGCCTATGTCTTTCTAATTCCACAAACCTTGATTTCCAAACTTGTAGTTTTCAGCCCCAGTCGACATTGCCTCAAGCTAAGTCACTTAAGGCAATTTATTAGACTTTGCACAGCTCGCTCTGAAGCCACAAAAGGCTTTATACAACTTTTTTTTTCCACATACGCGGTAGTAATCCAGACCTGTACACTGACTTTGATGTGTAGAATTGCCTCTAAAAAGAAGCATACGGGTATTGGAAAATAATAGGACCAAGTACGGACCCTTGTGGAACTCCACAGGGCATTGAGACCCGCAACAACCAGTGTTTAACAGTCTATATTCAACAATTCTCTCTCTCTCACACACACACACACACACACACACACACACACACACACACACACACACACACACACACACACACACACACACACACACACACACACACACACACACACAATATTCATGTAGATTTCATGTATAGCAGCAGTGAAAACAAAGCGCCATCATGACTCAACACAACTCTGCTGAAACTGTCTCATGCAGTGGCCACTTTTTGCTTTTCCTGACATCAATATGGGCTCGTCTATCCGATTCTTGTGTGCGTGTGTGTGTGTGTGTGTGTGTGTGTGTGTGTATTTGTGCACTTCTTCATTCTTATCACGGGGCTTTGCTCTTGGGATGTAATGCTATGGCTCTTGAGCGGTTTCTTCTTGTGCACGTGTTCTCCGTGCATCCATGCCTTCTTCTGTGTTCATTGTGTGTCAAGCAGGGTCCTGTGGATGCCTTGGGGAACGGCCCTGCATGTGTGTGTGTGTGTGTGTGTGTGTGCGTGTGTGTGCGCGGTGAGGTTCGGAGCTGCTGTGGACCGCCCGCTAGGCCCTGTGACAGCTGGGGTCCTCTTCGTCGGTTGCGGCCCACTGCTCGCCCAGACAGCATTATTATGGGAAGCCTCCTGCTGCGACTCCCCAACACACACACTGACACAAGCACGCACACTAAGCACACAAGCCTTGGTCTCTCGTGGCCCTTTCCCTGGGTGCCGTCCAACCGGGCCACAGCAGGGGCTACCTGCCCTTCACAGAAGGGGAAAGTGGCAATAGTTGACATCTCAATTAAGTCCCCTTAAAGAAAGAGGTGCGGCGGTGACGGCAGAAATAACTTTCCTTCTGCTATATGTTTTGTTTGTCTGTCCTCTGTGTCCGTCTTTGTTTCCGTCTCTCTTTGTGGTGACAGTGAGACACGGGTTAATATTTCTCTGGCTTCCTCTGTGTACTTGAACCAGGCTGCCTGGATGAAGAACACGGAGGAATGTATTGTCTTGATGGGAGCATTTCATTAAAAACCCACTTGTTTAGTGCCCTTGTTTGCATTATTGTTTTCGAGCCCTCGGCAAATCACACTGACTCTTCATCACAAAGTGCTGGCTGCTCTCAATAAGCCAGCCATTTCTGCCTGTGCTTTCTCAATGCGACGTGCCAGGAAAACGTTCATATCCTTGAGCTTTTCAAGAGTGATACACAAAAGCCAAATGTGACCACTCGGAGGAAAAAGGGGGGAAAAAAATAAATGGCATGCATTATACACATTCTCGAGGGCCACAAAACATATTTTTCTGTGTGATTTCATTGAAATGATTTAGAGAAAATGAACACTGACACACACTCTCACATTAACAAAACCAGAGAGTAAAGACCCCCGCTCTTCTCATTTAGATTAGCAAACAACCACTTGCTCTGTGTGGTAACTTTCTTAAACAAGGCCTGCAAGGACAGGGAGACGGCGCATCCGAAAAACGAATCATCAATAAACCAGAAGCACCATGCAAACACACATGCCCACATGTGCACAGACACACACAAACCCACCTACCCAGCCCATAATTACATGGCAGCATGCGGGTGCACGTCCCCGGCTGTCAGTGTGTATAAACCCAGGCAGAGATATGATCTAGTGAGGAGCTGCTCTTAATAAATATTAACAAACGCCATTCCCAAGCAGCCTCAATCCCCACAAGCACCTCCGATGCCAGTCGGAGCCGCTGCCTAGCTATCTCGCGTCACTACAGAACCTCTCTCCCCGCTGAATAGGCTGCTGTGCTTTCTCTAAGAAAGAGTTCAAAGAGCCAGAAAGGGCGAGGAGGGCGGGGTGCGGTGCGGGTGAATGCGTTTGCTATACATGTTCTAACTCAATCCTGTTTTTATCTATAGGGAGCTGCCGACGTCGTCATATGGGGAAATTAGTGGAAGTGGAATTCAAATCAGCGCTATCAGAATGAGGTTGCAGTGCGTTTGAACAGCCTCGACGTCGCCCCTCTGGTCGACTGTTAGGGAATTCATTGTGTATGTGTGTATGTGTGTGTGTGTGTGTGTGTGTGTGTGTATGTGTGTGTGCGCAGAGAAGTTGGAATGAAAGCTTTTGATGTCCTACAAAAACATGGATGTCCTATTCATTTGTATGAAAATTACTGATGCCATATGGTAATTTAATGATGCATTTTTAAAAGGAAGGTATTAAATGACTCTTGATCACACAATTTTCAAAGTAAGCCTGCAATTAGTGCACACACACACGCACACACACACACACACACACACACACACACACACACACACACACACACACACACACACACACACACACACGCACACACACAAGCATCGACTCAAAAACAGATGGGCAGACATGCTCACATGACATATGCTCAAAGGTGATTGAAAGCACATATGCACACATGCGTATCCACCTACATACCCACCCACACACACACACACACACACACACACATACACACACATACACACACACGAACGCACACATCCGAGTGAGAGGGAAAAGGTAAAAAAAAAGCTGCAAAATAGCAAGTGGTTTTTGCCGTGTTGGTGTTTCTGCGCTGCTGTTGTCGGGTTCATCTCTCAGCATAGAATCTTTCCAACTTCATGTCATGCTTATGCTAATTCTGGTCACTTATATTTGTGTTGACATGAGCAACCTTCATCGTTGAGGGAAACAGTGTGTGATTGACTCGATGGATAAATCATATTTTTCTGCAACTTTCACTGTGAAAAATCAGAAATGTAAAGAATTTACATGATTGTTGAAGCTGTACTGATGGCCACTTAACTTCATTCCACTATTATTGATTCCACCACCATAGAGCACACACACATACACACACACACACACACACACACACACACACACACACACACACACACACACACACACACACACACACACACACACACACACACACACACACACACACACACACACACACACACACACACACACACACACACACACACACACACTGGCCCACCCACCCCCTGCAGACTCAGTGAGGTGTGGTACTACAGTTTAAAGCCTGTATTGTTTCTGACCAGCCAACCTGTCTAGCACACTACCCAGTCTCACTGCTCACCCCATTACACTCGGAAAACTACAGGAAAATGGGAAAAGACAGGGGGAAGAAAAACAAGGGGAAGTGGATGCTGGAGAGATGGAATAAAGGGAATGGGTGGGAGAAAAGAAGAAGAGGGGGGGGGGGGGGAAGGAAAGAAGGCTGAGACCCTTCACATCTGTCTAGGTACAATGTCAGAGCCTGCCTTTGAGTCGGTGGGGTTAAAAGAGGAGGCAGATCTCGCTGTGAACGCTGTTAAATGGTTCAGTGGTTTGACAGTGGCTGATGCTACAGACAGCGCTGCTCCCCCGGGAGCCTGCACAGTCTCCCAGGCATGGCTCTTATCAAAATATACCTACCGCCTGCCTCTACTGCAGGAATAAACAATAACACAGTAGGGAAGGAGGGGGAAGACGCTTATGAAAATAGCATTTATTCACCACTGTCATAATTGTCTTGACAATTATGGGCGTAGCATACAGTATAGACAGTAGAGTGTGAAAGCAGATTATGCATTAACGTTTGAGCTTTGGCTCTAAAAGGAGCCACAGGCGTTGGGGTGGTGGATTTGTGGCTTCTTGAGCTTTTTTTTGGTGGGGGGAAACTTAAAACATGAATTACACAAAAAAGTAATCCCAGTTGTAGCCCTCAAAGCGGTGTTGCAGCTGATAGTCAAACACACACACACACACAAACACAAACACACACATAAAAACCAGCACAGGCAAAACTGCTCCATTTTACCATCATTACACAGCACGGGTCCCCCGCTCCCTTTGGAGCCGTGTTCTGCCTCCGGTGCTACATTTGACGGTTTGTTGAGCGGCACGTAGGTGTGTAGCCTCCGCCGCGTTACGTGATCAAACAGCCCAACTGACGCATGGCCAATTATCCTGGCTGCCTTCTCTCATCTCACATTTAAGGAGAGGGAAAGTAAAAACCAGAGAGGGAGATGGAAAGAGAGAGATGGAGGGAGAGAGGAAGGGAGGGGAAAAGAAAGACGCGAGGCTGGTGGTGTGTTTATCGAAGAATGGCAGATGTAAAAGCACTCTTCTCCTCGTTCCGCAGGGAAGCTGACATGTGCACCATTTTTGAAAAAGTAAACAATGGCTCACACACACTTTACTTTATTTTTTATTTTTTTTATTGTGAATCTTTACCCTCAGCAAGCCGTAAATAGGCCAATATGAAACAAAGAGAATATGGGGGGGATTAGGTATAAAAAGTGACACAGCGTGTGAAGGTCTTTACTCTTCTCGTGTCTCGGTGCATCACATCACCGCCATGCCACTTTCATGACAGTGACAAATCCTGCAACAGTGACGAATATCATAAGTACGCCACCGTATTTTTCTCTCTCTCTCTCAAATATCCATCTCCCTGTGTGATTAAGTTGAATCTGAACACTTTCTCGGCTGTATCGCTGCTCAAAAGTAAGAGGAAGGATAAGATGAATCAATTCCCCTTCTCCACTGTAAGGTCATGAGATTTTTTGCGAAGGTGCTGTTGCTCTGCCCTTGTTATGTTTTAATAATGTTGGTTTGGATGGAATTCTTGTGAAGAGGAGCAGCAGAACTATGCTTTTTAACACAATTCAAACCGTCCTCCAAGACGGAACCGCACGTATTGCCTTAGGCTCAAGGTGAAGGAGTGAATTAACTGTGGTTTAAACACACCGTTAGCAGACCTTGGATATGGCTGGGACCTCTCTCGGGATTAGGGCTCATCATGGTCGTGGACAAACTATGTGGTAAATAGTGTTTAGAAGTAGTTTCAAAAGAAGCCTTGGCCCTGAAAATTCTGCTCTTCTCTTTTCTTTTTTTTTCTTTTTTTGTTGGTAAAGAGGAAAGTGAGGCAGACGGGAGAGAGGGCAGTAAAAAGAAAGCAATTACAATGGGAACAGCAGTTACTGACAATCACTTACAGAGGCCTTGGCTGTGGCTCAGATCACTACACAATACAGTTGGAAAGTAACAGGAAAGTAAAAATGGAGAGGAGGGAGAGAGAAAATCGTTAGCCTTTATTGGGTAACAATACGAAGTGGGAGGAGAGGAAAGGAGGCAGAAGTGTAAGGGGAGAACCGCTGAAAGGTACATCCAACGGCAAACCAAGGACTAGAAGAGGACAGAAAGAGCAAAATGGCTGTCAGATTTGAAAAAAGAAAACATTCACAAAGAGCCACTTACCTACGGTTGCCCGCGACCTGGCTGAATATTTCTTGAACTTGCCGCTGAGCGTGGTGTTATCCCTCAAGGCCGTTTCACATTCCTTCTCCAGCTGGGAGGCCAGTTCTCGTGCCACGGTGCCGAGGTGGGCCACGTTGAGGAAACCCAGGGTGGTTTGCGGTTCCGTGAGTCTCGAGAGGACGTGGAGCTCCTCTGTGAGTGCTTGGGTCAGAGCTGGGACCACATTGTGGAAGCCTATAGCCAGTCTGTCGAAGCCGGTCTTCCCACCGGGGCTCGAGCTCAGAGCAGAGAGCAAAAGGACCAGCACGGATTGGCTTCTCACACCCTGGGTCACGGCAATCATAATAATATATCACTATCAGAGAGAGCAACAAAAAGCATCTCTTTTTGTATAATGGGTTTTTCCACTCTTTTATGGTACCTGGTAATGTGTGAGGGCCTCAGACTCTGGGTAAAGAAAGAACAGCTGCTGCACACAGTGGACCCGTTCAGGGACGGACATGTGTTTGGGTCCGGCATGGTCTGGGCTGCGGGAGGACAGCCGGTCCAGCAGGTGGCGACGTAGCTGGAGACGCACATCATCCCACGCTTCCTGGAACTTTTGGAAGTGATAAAATAAAAAAGGTAAGTGCAAAAACACACTGATAATCAACAGCAACACATTCAGGGGGAATCTGAGTAATAGTCCAAGTAATACATTGTATGTTTTATTACCTCTGATGAAGCGCCATCTCTGACTGTATGAACCAAGGGGACGGAGGAGGAGGAGGAGGATGATGAAGAAGGGGTACACGGAAAGCAGACGCCACACTGGGACGACACATTCAGCAGAAGCTGGAGCGTTGCCTCCTCTTTCCCCTCCTCTTCAGACCTCAGGTGCTGTTTCTGCGTGGGAATGGAAATGTTAAGGGCATTAAAACGGACTACAAGTCAGAACATGAAGGGTCCTCATACAAATGTTAGGAAAACTGTAATGGAGTGCCTTTGCAATTAAACGGGAAAACTGAAGAGACACAGCGATCCAAAATTGTATTGGCGATCACCATGGGTCACCCCTGATGTCTCACCAACGCTCTGACGAAGTCCATGAGCTCCTGATGTCCCGTGGCAGCGGGTCGGGAACCACTCTGCGCTCTGAGGTTGAACCACTGCAGGCAGTCGGAAGGACTTGGAGGACGCTCCCGCGAGGCTCCCATCCCGGCCTGGAGCTCCTTTAAATGCTGCTCGATGCTGAGGGAGATACAGCGTAGTAAGTCGGCGGGAGCAAACGACTGTGAAACAGGAGACATTAACCAAGCTCGGAGTGCAAAAGTGACGCACTCAGCAGAATAAATGTTAACTTAGGTAATTGAGTGCCCCCCCAAAAACATTTGCTGCTAATGGTTAAATCTGACAACATGTAGAAAGATGACCTTTTAAACTTAATTTCATCCTCACATTACAATATTTCTTGTTAAAAAATGGACTACATTCACTGGTTTCGAGTAAAGCAGGACCAGCACATGTCCCTGTTAATCTAAGCTCTCCCCTTTACAGTGTTTCACCATCAAGATCTACTGGGACGGAGTCTCGCTTTTGAAAGGGGAATTTTTTTCGAGAGATTAACTACATCCCAGTCATTGGAGCGTAAAGGCTGCGGCGCCACAAACACGCAGGGACAATACGCATTACAGACACGCACATTCCAGTTGCACAAACGCACACAGACAAGACACCGGATCGTCACGTTTGGGCTCTGCCTCGCTCTCGTTCACTCGTCCACCGGAAGACACATACAGAAGCATCAACAGTAATGAACACAGACGTCGATATATCAGTGTGTGAGTGTGTGCTAAGCATCTGGTGTGAAGTGGTGCTACAGGCTTCTGAGACACACGCTTCTTGCCGCCTCACGTCTTACTCTTCCCCCCCTCGACACACACACACTAACACACACACAAACACAAACACACACAGCTCTTTTGATTTCAGAAGGCTGTATCAGCTATTCCGTTCCCCCCTTTAATATGACAGATTAGAAATGACATCTTTGGGCTTGACATGTTTAGTCATTTCCATGCAAATCAATGCATATATATTTGGCCATGTAAGACAGAGCATGAGTGTGTGTGTGTGTGTGTGTGTGTGTGTGTGTGTGTCTGCATTCCTGCATAATTAAACGTGTGTTGTTGCTGCGAGCGCCGCCATTGTGTTTGTTTGCCTGAATGTGTTCGCGTCCTTATACAGTAACAGTAGATCGATTCATCGTCTATTTCCATCTCGTTGGGAATGGAAAAATCAATCCATTAGCAATCAATTAAGAAAGAAAAAATCAAGGAAAGTCTATGAATTGCAGTTCCTGATAATGAAATAATGGTAAACGGTTGGTTTAATACGTGACTTTGGTCTCTGTAAAACGTGCAATAAGCACTTGTGACATTTTATACGCTACATAATTAATCAAAGACTTAAATAAATGATAAATAGACGATGAGAATATCTACAGGAGTGCATGTCTTGTGTGTGTGTGTGTTATAAAGCCTACATGATACAGAGCCAAAGTGCCATTTCAGACAGCTCATCTCCTAGTGCGGGTCTATAAACTGCCTCCTGCCTGCTCCTGGGCCATGAACGCATCCAGATGTCTTACAATGGCAACACATTAAATAACCGTTCAATCTGACACACTTTCGTTTCAGAGGGGAGGAAAACGCAAGGGGAATAAAATGTTATAGACTGTTACAAACCGCCATCCTCTAGGTTGAACATTGCCTAATGCCATCACTCTCTCTCTGCCTTTAACTATCTCTTTCTCCTCTTCTTCAGGTCAGACGATGCAGCTCACTTTACTCTCTTGACACCAACGCGCTGACTTCTTGATTATCAGGAGGCTCTTTGTATTTATTCAAAATGTATGTATATTTTCTCATTAAAATAGGCCTTTATCATGCTTTTTGTGTCCGTGTGTTACTGTTCAAACTTGTGACAGACCGTTACGAGTGCAGCAACTCATAACTTGCGTTGCCCAAAGCACACTCGCTGTAAAACAAGGAGCTTCAGCAAGGTCAAAGCATAACCAGCATGGCTGGGGGTCGCTGACGGCACTGCGTGTAAAATTAATAGACGCCACTTTAAACAACACAAAAGACTGTTTAGATGGCTTGGCTGGCGTGACCTCTGACTTTGCTTTCACTTAGGAGAATAAAGCAATGATTTTCTGAGACCGTATATGTAAAACAATACTTTCACTCTCCTTTTTAAAAATCACTCAAGGCGTGCAAAACAGAAAGAAAGAAATATACATTTAAGGGCAAATGCAAAAGTAATAAATGCTCTGAATTACATTTTTTTTTGGCGTAGATTCCTGTCACATGCCTTGACTTGCAATGAACCCCTGCTGTATATTAAATGGCAGCACGGAGCACTGTATGTGCGTTTATAGTACGTCATAAACGTGGATGTCTCGTTCTGGGCTCCACCCCAGGACTTCACACAGACAGCAGGTTTCGAATGGGCCTCCATCTGCATAGCTCACTTTTCACCGACTCTCTCAAGTTCATTAAAGCTCGGCTGGGTGATGTATTTTAGAAAATAAATGTGTTTTAAATTTGTGGAAATTCAATCAATTAATCAAACGCTCAGTGTGTTTGTTGCAGGATTGTAATACGCTTGTTTCATTCAGCCCCTGATGAAGTGATTGGACATCTATAAGAAGCAACCATATCCATATTTGTTGTTACATTCATTATATGTTTATGTGTGTAATTATAATTTATGGGGAGTGGCCTTGGAGTTAAAAGGACTGGACACAAGCTCTTAAAGCAAATGTGGATTTTCTCTTGTTACTCGTCTTTTTTATTTAAGGCTAAGCCTTCTACAACATGCACCTTGATAACCCGGGACTCCTCCAGGTGTCCAGAACTCAATTTCACCATGTGTGGTCTCGAGACCCACAGAAAGCCATGGACTACGACAGGAAGGAAGGAATGGCTTCTGGGCTCCAATCTGTAGTTCCACTCCCCATCATCTCTTGCTTTCGCTCAACAAAACAACGGACTGGAATGGCTACAGTAACTGCCTCTTCGGATACATTTCTCAAGCCTTCCCTCCACAGTGTTTCTCCCTTTTTTCTCTTTTTTCTCTCACACTCTTACTTTCCTCTAATTTTCTTTTCCTTACTCTCACCTTTCAATTACTCCTCCTTAGGGCCCGGTGCTGTAAGTTATAAAGTCAATGTGGATGGTCTGTGTCAAGAAGTCCATCCAGCTCTCGACAATGTTGCGACCTTTTGCCCGCCCCGGTGTAAAAGCTACCTGCAGCCTAATCAACTTGGCGGGATTAGCTTCGAACCTGATGACTTCCACTGCCGGCGGGCTCAGACGCCGACGGAAGAGACAGAAAGAGAATGAGGTAAAAAAAAAATAAAACGGGTGGAAATCGGAGGAGTCACAGAAAATAAAACCATTCAACCCTCTGACTGAAGACGACAATGGACGAACCCGTAATGGCAAAAACGCCGGAGCAGAACTCAACAAAAGACCTGCAGAATGAGAAAAAGAGGCAGAGGAAACTGGGAGGAAAGGATTCTTTAGGCCTCTTGACAAACATGTCAATCATCTTAATCTAACTGACACACACACACACACACACACACACACACACACACACACACACACACACACACACACACACACACACACACACACACACACACACACACACACACACACACACACACACACACACACACACACACACGCGTGCACTTTCCCTGCTGAAGAGAAGTCTAATTGTTTTTCAGACCGGTCTAGCTAGACAGTCGACACCACAGGCCCCCCCAACCTTCACCACCGCTGAGAGAGAAAAGGAACAACCGGAGGTCTTTTATTAGATATGATGGCACATTTCACAGCTCCCTGACTTACAGAAACCCAATCCTGCGATTAGTCAGCGCTTTGACGTTATCTTAAGTTCCTTGTCAGAATTAATTTAGTGTGGGTGGGCTGCTGTGGGGCTGTCTATCTGTCGCGCTCCGCTCGACTACAGGAGGGGGGAGTTGGAGGCAACGGGGGCAGGAAGATCCCTTTTCAAATAAGCCCCAGCTCCAGTCAGTGCCAAACCAGCCGCCTGAGAACTAAATATCTCCTCCATCAAAGAGCCCCATTCTGCGAGGGGAAGGGAACTGAATGGAGGCTTGAAAGCGGATCCCGTCGTGGTCCGGCCCGTCGTCCACTTAGTGCCCTCGGCCCTCAGCCTCCCAGCCACCGACACCGGAGAGCCGATACAGCTGATATACTAACTTAACACACGTGTCACGCACAGCTAAACACGGAATCAGCTACAAACTGCCAGCATCGCTGTTGAGAAGGGACCTGGAGAGGGATATTTTACCGTGGCCGGCCTTCAACTCTCACCTGCTCTCACACACACACACACACACACACACACACACACACACACACACACACACACACACACAGTGTCAAATCTTGATTATCAGAAGCACTGGCGCGTGCACGGAATCAAATTTAAAAGTATTGATACTGTACCCTGATCAAGATTGGCAGGCGACTAGCGAGAGCCATTTGCCGTGCCGGTGTGAAACCTGAGTCCTGTCTGCAGTCTCCGGGCCTGTGCTGACACTTCATTAGGAGGTCTTTTCCCGGTAGCCCCGCTGGCTCCCCGGCCCCCGCTCCCCACCCGCGACCCTGAACCGCACCACTGTCCCATCTGATGAAAACTAATGGATTACAGCATTTCAATTTGGGGGAGCCGGCTCCGTTGTCAGCCTATCTTAATCTCCTTCAATTAGGGTGCAGCTCTCGGGCAAATCTCTGACATCTGAGAACTGGGAGCAGGCCAGTCACTCTGACCCACTAACAGGTTGTAGTCCTTCACGGGTGTGGGCATCCCTGTCTCCTCCATCTCTCTCGGCTCCCCTTTCCCCTCCTCCACTTCCGTAATTTGTCCCAGGCACTGATAAGTCAATTAGGCAGCAGGTGAGTGAGCTGTGGATGTGTGTGGCTGTATAAAGCTTGCAGACCACCCTGGTTGAGGCAAAAAAAAAAAGAGATTCTGTTTGCCTGGATTCGTCCCGACAGTAAAAGGGCTCTCCCGAAGTAGTCTGGGAGGAAGTTAGCTGCAGCATGACAGACACTGACCAGTGGTCCCCCGCGGCGAGGGGAGGATTGCCTTATTTTTAGCCCCATTCTCCATTATCTGGATGCTTTGTTCTCATAATGGTTATCCCACTCCCATCTGCAGGAACACAAAATAACCCTTTAATGCTTAGAAAGCAGAAAAATGGCTCGGCCTTCTGTAATAAGCCTTGAATTACCTACCCAAGGGTTTTCGTTTCAAGATGTGGAATCTTCAATTATTATGTTCCCATTTAGAAGAGAGAGAGAAAGGGAGGGAGAGAGAGAGAGAGGAAGAGGGAGAGAGAGAGAGTATGTGAGGAAGGTATGAGTCCCAGACACTAATGGTGCCAGAGTGAGGCTTTGTTCGCCTGCTACATTTAGCCTGTCCTTCATCATCTGCCCTCAGCCTCACAACGCCACAAACGATAAAGGACCTGAAATATAGACCCCCCCCCCCCCCCCACCCCTCTATTTATCAGTCTATTTTGTGCTCTCCAACTATTCCCATCTGCCATCATTGACAGACGTCTATATTTCAGTCTTCGGTGACCGAGGGGATAAAAAATATCTAATCAAGTTGCGACGCTGCATTTTCTTCCAGAACACATGATGACAAGATTGGTTCCATTAATAAATTACATTTAACCACCAAGAAAGATTCTTCTTTCTGTTCGTGTTATCAAATACTTGACCCGATTTTTTTTTTTTTTTTAGGGAACGGTTTGATCAAGGCCTCTTCCTGAATCTGAAATCACCTCAAATCACCTCAACCATGCATGTTATTGAGAGGCTCTCTGAATGAGATACCGTTGAATCAAGTCTTAGACTGTATGAGAGACAGTTTGTTTTTTTATCCTGTCTGCACAGTGAAAGGCCAGTCATTGTCTGCTCACATTCCTTTTCCTATTGTGCAAACATGTCTGACTTTCACAAACAGGCATTCAGCTGCGGAGACATATTTACTTTGGATTCAGAGTCAGCTGTAATCAGACTTTGGATATAATAACTATGTTTCAGATATGAGAGTGATGGTTCCTGTACCTGTCATACGTCAGTATTAATGTCTCAACATGTTGAAGATTAGTATTCATTGACTTCCTATCATTTCATTACTTAATTGTAATCATGAAAATAATGTTGACAATATATATCATGGCTGCTCATTACGCCCTGACAACTAATATCAGCTTTGAACCATGATTTCATATTTCAACCTCTGGAACACTAATCATAATGCTGCCAATACAATATTACTAGTGTTTTTTCACAAGTTGCTCCTCTCTCTATTATTCCTGCAAGTGTGAGCATAAAGAAATCAGAGCCCTTAATCTTTGTACAGTATTAACAACAACTATTTCCTGAGGCGTAATATAATCCATCAAAAACAGAAAAAAAACATGAAGCTTTAATTACGTTTTGAAAAAGTAAGGGTTGAACATTTATGTCATTGTGCCAGTTTTGTTTTCTCATTCTAGGTACGTTATAGAGCGCTCCGCTTCCTGTCGCTCACCTGAGACTCACAAGGAGAAATGGAAGGCCCCACCAGGAAATAATCCCTCAAAAACAGTCTGCTTTAAAAAGTTTACTGTCACGTCCGTGTCCTCTTATCTGGGCCGTATTTGTCAGCGGGGACGGAACTTAATTTCAATCTGGCTTTGACATTGTGAAGTTTAAAATCTCAAAGTGACGTAAAGGAGATTTGGGGGTGGAAGAGGAAGTCAATTAAAAGTAAAACTCTGAAGGACAGAACTATTCTAATATAAACTCGGACTGACCTGTTGGCATTGAGATTGAGTTTCTCCTCTGTGTCTTTCAGGAGCTGCTCGAAGTCCAGGTCACTGGAAACCCCTGGAACCAGCAGCTCTACAAAGGCATGGTCGTCAGGAAAATCCCTGGGCCAGTCCATGCCGCTCTGCAGGGAACAGGAAGACGGAGGGAGAGAGGCCACCTCACTATATACCATTAGAAAACACTCCGCGAGACATGAACCGCTTGGTGAAGTCAAATAATGAGAAAGACAGCGCTGGTGTCGGGATTAAATCAACAATTTAGGCCGAGGAGTGTATTATCACAGCTGTCCGTCAAGAAACTCAACACGCACACGCCGTCGTGCGGCCTACCATGATTTGAAATTTCCTCAAACAGGAGTCTTATTAGGAGGCACAAATCAATTGCACCTGAAACACCTGAAACACAAAGGGGGGATGCTTTTCATCAACAACACCTCCCCAGCTCCCCTTCCTCTCTCCTCAGACAATCGTTTGCAGGAGGAAGACCCCCTGATCAAAATGCATTGCCTCAGCCTCTAACCATCCCCACCTCCTGACACTACAGTGAGTTAACAAAGCCAAAGAAAATAGACCAAATAAATAAACAATGAGGTGAGGATGCTCTTCAGTCGAGGCTTTAAATAAACAACTCATCTCCTTACGTCTCTGCCACAACTGAGCCCCCTCCTCCTCCTCCTCCTTCTCCCTACACCAGTGGTGCTTAACGCTCATGCTAACAGCCAATCCCACGCCGCTGCCGTGTTGCTGGGTCTCATATCAACATTGTCATCAACGCGAGTCAAGTGGAAGGTAATGGAGAGTGTCTGTGTCAATTTGGCTTTTTTTTTTTCTCACACACTCCGCCTCTCGCCCCTTCCTCGTCATCTGCTCTGATTTTAATAATCCCTGTCAAACTCCAAACAGCTCCCCACACTCCCGCTCCGCTCCTTCGCCGCCGCCGCCGCCGTGTGCAGCCGATGCCACTCTCCCTGACAGGGCAGACAGGAAGCTCAACATTCATTTAGCCTGCACAAAGGGAGTCCTGTCCAGCTGGACAAATATTATTTTCCTCCGCTGACAGCCTCACCAGTTAAGCTTGTCCTTTATTATTTCTCCCTCTCTTCTTCCCTCTCACCGTTCCCCCCCCCCCCCCCCCTCATCATCATCATCACGCTCCCTCCGCACCGTCGCTGAAAGGGAATAAAAATTTTAAATCCACGGATTATGAACTCAACACTGTAATTATTTGGGATGAGCTCGACAGTGTGTGTGTGTGTGTGTGCAGTCTACAACATGTTCCTGTTTAAGTGTATGACAGACAGACAGTCAGGTCTGAATGGATACACGTTACTGTGAGTCTACCTCCTGGTCCGCCAACACATCATCTGTTACCTTGAGCACGAGTGTGCACATGGAAGTGAGTGTGTGTGTCAGGGTTTGTGCGAGCAGCACGCGGGGCCTCATTAGCGCTATACTTTAAATCATCCCGTCTCCATTGTCCTGTCATTAGCTCTTTACAAAGCAGATGTTGGAGGAGCCCCCGTGTGTTTCACAGTGTTGCAACAGGGACAACTGGGCCAAGCACCGAGACATCCACTCCACATCTATTAGAACAGGGGAAGGAACACACTCTCTCTCACACACACACACATCAATGTCCTATCTCTTGCTGCTGCCTGTCTACCCCAGCTCAGTTAACACACAGGCCCATTTACAGTAATGAGTTTGTCCTGAAATATTTAGCAGCGCGTCCCCCAGGCCGTCGCTTTAAAGCCACTTAGAGCATGTCAAGTTAAAGTCAACATTATTTTAAAGGGGGGTACCTAACAGTCTGCTGCAGAGGAAACATAATGAATTAAATAGGTGCATGTTCTAAGATCACAATAGTGCTGAGAACTGTTTCATGCACGCTCGGGGGGGGATCATGGCTTCACTGTTACCGTGCAACCACGCGGCCCTGCTTCACTGAACCGCCTTTGACTGATTCTCTTACAATAAGTCCTGTCTGCTTAGTGATGGGCTTTGCAATCTTCAGATTTATTATAATGACGCTCAATACAGGAGGCACAAATCTTGTTAAAAAATATATTGGTCACTTTTTTCTCCCTTTACCATAGGGAAATAAGTGTACCTAATGTCTTCTTAAAATATGTCGTGTAATAAGACCGTTGCGAAATTGCGCGGCGCAACAACTTGGCGTCGTCATAACAAATGCCCATGTGATTAGCTCACACTGAGGGAATGAATAATACATGACTTAATCCTGATATAACTTGTCATTGCTGTTTGGTGGAATAATCATCATCATTCAACAGTATGAGCCCATTACATTAACATTAATATTGGAAAAACAAGACAATATCGTCACAGTGGCACAGCTCATATTGTGTAGCTTATCGGATTCAAACAGTCATGGTTCCAGCAGACTTACATACACCTTTCCTAAACATGCTACCGTCTCTGACATACACATTAAGGTTTTAATGGTTTAACTACGGCTGATGAAGAAAGATAATATATCAATACATCATAAAAGACAAAGATGTATAGTATTAAATAGGGATGCAACAAATGTGTAAAATGTCAGATGATCATGAAAAATACCCAATTTACCAGACCCTCCTTCATTTATGATTTCCATGATTCCTCAATGACTCTTTCATTGATTATCAAAATTGCTGTTGATTAAATTTGTAGACTGGCAGATAAATGAGCTTCTTAATCACGTCAGAACTTTGGCTTAAAAGTACATTACATTCTCAATGTGGTGACATTAAATTAAAATAATCTAACTATAATATTTTCTAGTATCTAGTAATCGAGCTTGTGACTCTCCAACATGTGACCTGAATTATTGGGACGCATCACATCCACACCTTCTAGATCAGTTTCTGTGTTGTTCCTTGTGGATCCCAGGAAGACTAGCTGGGTACTAAGGTACCAGCTAATGGGGATCCTTAATAAACAATAAACAATAACTGAATGAGTATTTCACCCACAAAGAATCAGAGAGGAAGTTTCAAAAAATAATTCTGCGACTACAAATTAAAATGTGTATTTTCTTGTTTTGGTCAAAGTATAGCATAAAACCAAAATGTATTCAACTGCCAGCATATTTTGTTAAAAGCTGGATGCAGAACATATTTGTTTGTTATCATTTGTGACTCATGATTATCAAACTGTATGTTTAATAATGATAATATTGCTGATTGGATCATCTTCTATTCTCATAGTTTCACCCAGTTCAATCTGGTGTTTGCAGATGTATACGTCACATCAGAGGGGACTTTCACCTGCTTCACCGTGGCATTGGACCACGTGACGCATGCTGATCGCGTGCACACCAAAGAATTCCCACTGTGCTCGCTAAATATGGCAGGTGATGATGGTGGGTTCACATTCCATGCTTGTTCCTTACCTGCTACACGCTCCTTTATACCCGTATGTCGTCAGTCCATCACAGGTGACGTGAGGGGGAATGTCGTCACCTGTCTACGCTATATGTAGCTATAAGGAGACACACGCGCCTGAACGCCAAAAAAACCCACGCAGGTTCACGTTAATAACATTAAATGGTGGGAAGCTTAGCTTTCGCTGTCACGGAAACGTACCGCGTTTGTAAACAGCCGTGTGGGCGGGGCTTAAACAGCTCGTCTCTATCAGAATGACGTTATAGTTATCGATGGGATCGAACACCGCCCGTTAATCAATCAGGTGCTTTTATGATATCCAGTTTGCAGCCAGTTATTTCCGGGGACAGTAAGCGTCCGTGACAACAACCCGGAAGTAGCTCTGTGAAAACTTCCGTTGGATGGAGGATTCCAAAATGACAAACAGATAGGGGGTGTTTCTTCGTCGTGGCGGGAATAAACGTAGAAAAACAAACGGTAGAAACCATTTTATACAACACGTGATAGTAAAATTGTAGATTACCCTCCTAATCGAAGATAATGTGGTTCAAACATGAACCATACAAATAATATCCCCATAAGAAGACTATGAACCCCCCTCTCCGGAATAGATGGCTCTGCCGTGAAGCTGTAAACAAACGGCGGTTAGGCGGTGAATTCGCCCAAGGATCTAACTAACTAACTTTTATTAAAACTACTGAGCAAAAGTCGCGATGTGTGATTGATGAAGATGAAGATGATGCCGGAAGGAGGAGCCACGCGCCGACATATGACCCCGCTCACGTTGCTGGATGTCGGCGTCACAGTCCAGAGTTTTGGCGCGCCAGTCCGTAGCGGGAGACAGTCTTCATCTGGGTGTGAGGAAAGGTGTGTTTACACCTAAACTGGTGATTTAAATCCGGTACATGGCAGTTTAATTACACTGTGAAGGTGCAAGGCTATTAAAGGGACACGTCAGTAACGTAGACATATAATGATGTGCCTGCAAATGAACTTCTACTTAACTGACAAAACAAGTTCACTTCAGGCCATACAAATGCTCCCCTTCCTGTTTTATTCCCTTCCTTCCAGTGTGTTGATGTGTAGGTAAGTCATTAGTCGAACAAGTCCTGCAGCATTAATGTGATCCAGTAACGTGGGATGAGCTCATTTCATTTGTCATTTACACACTCGCTTCATTTGGTCTCACCTTCGTTTTTTCGTCGCCAGGATGGCGAGCTGCACGCACGTTTTCCAGATCTCTGGGATCAAGATCCGGGATAAGAAGAGAGTTCTGGTCCAGAGAATCCAGCAGCTGGGTGGGAAATACATAGGCGGCTCAGTGAGTATAGAGATCCCTCAAAAACAAAAAATAGGGAATTTAGCAGAACTAAGGATAAAATATTTTGCCAAACTTTAATTAATTTCCCCTTTGATCCCTGATGATTATTAGGTGAAACCAACTGAACTGGATCCAATAAATGTCAATCAGCTGAATCAATGATTTGTCTAACCACAGTCAAGTATTGGATCTGTCAAGTATTCCTCTGAGGTGGTAGTACTATCTGTTAACTAGTGAATAAATCAGAACTACATTCAGTATACAGGGGCTTTTATTGAGATTAAACTGTTGTGAGACTAGTCATTTTTACCCTAATGATGCGTTGCAATATTAATATCTGCAGCGTCCGTTCAGTGCCAAATGAAACTAGAAGCTGCTTAATGCTGTGGTTTTTGGTGTTTGTCGTCTTGATAATCATGCAGATAAACCTGCTTCTATCTGCATCGGTTTAAGATTAAATTCCTCTCGTCTGCCAATGTGGGAGTGTCAGCTGCTGTTCACTGAATACTACTGTAGGCTGAACAACATATGTGTTATTTGAAATATCTACTGATAAAAATGTTAGTTTTTATCCACATATTTATTTAAATACAGTAAACCTTTAAAAAAAAACAACTGTCTTCATCTTCAAATTGCAGTTTTATTCTCACAAAATGTGATGTTATTTATCAAATTATGTCACGATGATCAGTCAAATTAATGTTAAATTACATCCAACAGTGGCACACAGTTCTTAATGACCATCAGTATGATTATTATATTTTAAATTTGCAGTCATATCACTCAGCCCCGCTGACAGGAATATCTTTTAGCTATGAAAACCCCAGGTGTGGTCGTCCGCCATTTATTATTGCCTGTTCCATGTCATGTGATCATCTTCTAGGTCTATCAGCACGCCAGCACCCATCTCATAATCCCTCAGGTCCTGTCCAGTGAGAAGTTTTTGGCAGCCTGTGCCGCGGGTAAGTCACGATGAAAAATCATTCATATCACCCTGATTATACGACACATTTAAAGAACTGGCACTGTTCCCCCTTTGACTTTTGTCTCATCACCCTCCCTCTTTCCAGGGAAGTGGGTTGTGACTCCAGAATATGTGCTGGACAGCTTTAAGCATGGATCGTGGCTCGCGGAGCCGCGCTACGAAGTTGCCATCTCCACAGGTGCCACGTCCTCCTTCCACCCCGTCCGGCAGTGGAGGGAGAAGGTGGCCAGCGGGAGGCTAACCGGGGCCTTCCAGGGCTGGACGGTTCTCCTCATGGTCCAAGAGCCCACCCGCAGGGCGATGTTCAAACGGTGAGGTGTCACACGGGAATACCTCATCGCAACAATCACATCCACGTATGGATAAAATGAATATGATACTAGAGTCCTGCTTTGTTCTTTCCCAGGCTCCTAAAAGCAGGCAACGCCAAAGTGTACCACTGTCCTCCCCCCTCTCACGCCTCGGTCACTCACATCATGGCTAAACCCCTCACAGAGGACTCGAAATCCCACAATGCTCCTTGCTACCCTGTAAGCCACATTGTCCAGCACCTCTTTGGGGTAAGTAGAAGTGAAACAGGTCATAGTTACCATTATGTATGTCAGTTATATGAAAAAAGGGCCTTTAACTTGACTTCTGATTGGTTCCTTAAACCTATTACATTTACATTTTTTTATTTGTCTTTGGCAGAGCAATTGTGTGGATATGAAGTTCAGCATAACGGTCGATGAGACAAAGAAGACCAGTTTGGTTGATGTGGACTTCTGTAAGCTGGAGATGGACCTCCGGGACTATGTCAGCAGACAGGAGGTGTGTGCGTGTGTGTGTGTGTGTGTGTGTGTGTGTGTGTGTGTGTGTGTGTGTGGTTCTTAGTTGCTCAACATTTTGCCCACTTGAATGACACGTCGTTCCCTGCATCTGTATGTATTTGACATTGTTAATATGGGGTCTTCTGCTGCAGGGCCGGCCCAGACTGCGCTTCCTTGAATTCCTGGGTTACCATGACCCGCACCGCCCACAGTCCCAGGTAGACGAGCGCACGCTCCCACCAGCCTTCCCCACCCTTGATCACTGCCATACATCTTTTAAAATAACTGTGTTTCATCAAGAAGATCAGGTCATTCAATTTCCTTCATGTCATACATTTCAATGGAAAGTGACGTCCAGAGCAAGGGCGCATCATACTCAGGTCACCGATTTAACCGCCACTGTCAGCTGATCTGAGCGCTTTGATTGGCAGGCCTATTAGCAATACTCTCCACTGTCCCGTCCACACCTTACCCCAGCGGATCTCCATCAGATTGCTATTATAAGTGCTTGTGTGTTTCCATTCTGTACTTTCTCAATCCGTATGCTATTCGCCGGTAACAGACGGTCAGAAATGACCCCCCAGGAACTTTGGATGCCCGTTCACTTCCTATTTCCATTACCCTTCTGCCCTCCTCTCTCTCCCCGCCGTCCATCTCTTTGAGTGCAACGTGTTCTCCTGCTTTTCATATAACTCACGTTTCATCATTGTTCTCTCGTTCCCTCCAGGCTACAGAAACAGACTTCAGCAATGTCCGTAGCATGATAGAGTGCAGTCTCTTCTCTGAAGCCTTGGATTCAATCAGGAGTGCCGTGTTCCCAGGCCTGCTGCCACCGGCACCCTACCTGGTCTCCCTCCTAGAATACGCTCAGCAGGTAGGACCGGAATTACCGGACTGCAGGAATTCCCTCCTGCTGCTGCACGAGCCCCAGGGCCTGCATGAAAGTAGAACTTCTTTCATTAAAAACATTTTTTTTCGATAGCCGCCTTATACACCTTTTTTGGACTAAACTGTAATTTGAGACTTTTTACTGTACACCCAAATATGCAAACCACTCAAACCTGAATTGTCTGTTCGTTCTGCCGCAGGGTAACGCCACATCTGTCTTCCTGAGGAATTTACAGCAGGTCATGTACAACCTGCTCATCACCAACCCTCCCTGGCTGGCTCCCAGCACAGTGAGAAAATACTATGCCCAGGTGTTGCAGTGTCCTCGGTGCAAGACGGGCTTGTGGCCTTTTCTAGAGACGGCCATCAGGTAAACCCTCATGTCACGTGATATTTCCGATTGCACATTAAATGTTACGAAATGCATATTTTGAACTCTCTGTTCAGTAATCACATTTAATAAGCAATTAATGGGCATTTGGTGACATTTATTGAAATGTGGTAAAAATATAATGTTCTCACACATTCCTTCAGTTACTGCCTGTCCAGTGAGGTCACATGTCACCCGCTCCCTGGACCTGCCCTGCCAGCGCTGTTACATTTCCATCGTGACATCCTGGCATATTCCCTCAAGCTCTTCCAGGGGGAATTCCACTCCGTCACCGTTGGGTAACCCACTTTGATGCATGCGGGGTGGGAGTTTGGGCCTTTTTCTTCTCTGCGTTCGTCAACAAAGCTCCCCGATTCTTCTTGAATCTTCTCGAGTTGTGGAGGGATTTTCTCACATATGAGTCCCCTATTTGAGAAATGTTGATTAATGCACAATAAATAATTAAATCATGAATATATAAGTGCTCAACAAATCATGGTACTTACACTAGACGTGCATTTTTTTCAGTTTACAGTTAGCTGCATGTTATATTAAATACACATTGAATTAAATGTTCTGATGGTCTATTCTTCCCCCTGTCTTTCTATGGCTCAGGGATTTGGGGCTTCCTGAGGTATCAGGAGTCTCTCAGGCCTCAGGATCTGGATCTTTGCTGTATGGAACCTTCTGGACTGTGTGGGAGCGCTCCACGCTGTTGTCCCGAGCCGTGAAGCAACTAACCGGGCTCTTGGTACAGGCTGCCAACCAGGTAAATACCCTGGAACTCACGCGTTGTTATTCCCGTCGTACACGCCGTGTTACATCATCCAAGGAAATACCAGTTGGGTCAGATTCATGTCACTCTTGTTTATGTTCACTGAAGGACTACGTTGAGAGGGAGCAGCAGCAGCAGCATTTGGCAAACACCCTGCTGGACCTCCTGTCCGTCTTGGTAGAGTTCTGGTTTCAACAGCACTTCAGACTGAACCAGAACCTGGTGGAGAAGGGCCTCAAAGACCTAGCGGAGCACTTTGCTGTTATCAGCCAGGGTATGGGATAAAAACGGAAAAAGCCAATCATGTGCCTTTTTTATTTTATGCTATGTGTGTGATAAATACTGCACTAGAAAAGAGTATTTAATGGTAAATTCATTAACATTACATTTGATATTTTTAAATATGCATCATCTAAATTATGGAAGTGTATTTTTTCATCTTCTGATCGGGCCAAATTGCTTTTTCTCAATTAAGTCACTGATAGTATCTGATGTATCCTCCGTCTGTTTTTGTTCTGTAGATTTGTCCCCGGTGGTTCTGGCAGAGCTGGTTGTCGGGATTCGCTCCACCAGACTTAAGTTGGTGGTAGCAGATGCCTTATTCAGGGGTCTCTGCTGCAGAAATGGATTCGCACTTGGAGATGAACCCCTCTCTTTTAAGAAAGTGGTGCGTGTTTGTTTCTTCATAACAATCTACAATAACTACAGGAAACATCGACGCTGTCATCAGTCCTGTATTCATTTTGCCATCGACAGGCTTTGTCCTAATTTGAGGGACGCACACACAACAGTCACATGCTGCTTACTTTAGTAAATCATGAAGACATCGGGTGAGATTTTGGAACATTTGGAAGTTTGAAAAATACAATGTGAATGAAAAACTACACACACACACAGCAAATAATAGATGCATTGAAGAAACAATGCACATCACTATTAAAAAGTTTCTCATTAACACGCCACTTTTAATTTAATTTTCCCACTTTGTGCTACAGTAAAAAAGGCACACAACCCAGATGTTGTGCATTAGTTAACCTGGCAGTGTGAAGATGGATATAGATTTTATTAGTTATCTGCTACAGACACACACTGGCTGATGTGGTCTACCCATTCTATTACCTTGCAGTAGAACATCTGGCTTTCTCACTCACAGTCGATGTCTCTGTGGCGCCTCAGTCCCATAAAGACACACACAAACATCCACCCGCAGTGTGACGGCGCGGTCTAACCCTGTGTGTGTTTCTGACAGGTGCTGTCCTACATGCCGGCTCTGGGAGGTTTAGCACGGAGTCCCGCCGGTGCTCGCCTCAGGACCGGGCCCACCTCCCACAGCTGCACCGGCCAGGGGACCGGCTTCAGGTCAGTCGCACACAGCTGTCCGTCTATACCACTTTGTCTCTCAGGTGCATTTCCATAAGAGCCTGAGGCAGAGCTACGTGTGGAGGTGGGGGGGCTGCAACTTAAGTTTACTCAAACTTAATCCATTTCTCACCAACTTAAGGGAAATGCCTTGAATTATAGACGGGATCGTTTTGCACATTCTCAACTGCCTGAACCTTTTTTTCAGATTTTAGCAAAGCAAATACTTTCTCTATCTTTATGGTTTGTTTGCTTCCCCAAAACTTTCTTTAAGGTGCACATTAACCGCATAAACTCACCTCTTTCTATTATCCCGTCATGTTAACTGCATCTGTCTTTCATTTATTTTTCATGTGTCTAAAATAACGGCACTATTCACCCAACAGTCTACTCCGCCTCCATTGTCAGGGTTCCACTCTTAGATTTAAGGGCAAAACGAGGGAAAATGTACCACAGACCCGATGAGAAATGTGAGTGAAAGGGAACAAAGGAACACCTGGAGAGAGGGGGTGTGTGTGTGTGTGTGTGTGTGGTGGGGGGGTTGGGGGGGTGAGGAGCAGAGATGCATGAATGGAGGGACTGAGGGAAAGCTGGAGAGAGGCAAATGGAGGTCAGACGGAGCGTGAGGAGTTGGCATGTGATGGGTCATGCCCAGGTCTGATCCTATCAGTGTGTGCTGGCTGACAGGAGGGGTGCATGGGGAGGTTAGACCCCCTCATCACACACACACACACACTTACAGTGCTGAGTCTGATGTAGACAGGAAGCCGACAGATAGACAGACTAGGATATCCCATCAGGCCTTTGTGTCTTCCCTTACGACCACCAGCTCTCAGCCCCCTCCCTCCTTCCGTCTTCACCTTTCTTGATCTACCCTCGCATACTAAATCCCTCTCTGAATGCAATCAAACATCCATGCTCGGTATCAGACATCTGCTGTTCCACCAGCAGGTAGTTGGCCTGGAGAAGGGGAGGAGCCACGTGGGAGCAGGTTCATGCGAAGGCTACTAGTTCTCTCGCTGACCCCGTCCCCCTCTTCCCTCCATCGCCGCTTTCTAACTCTTTCTACTTTTTTTTAGTTTGTTTTGACGTAGACGCGGTGAGGAACTGAATAAAAACGGGGGAATGCAATCTGTGCGGATGAGATAAAGAAATGCCAAAGGGCACGTAGAATCATTTGACCCTGAAAGAAAGAATGAAATCAGGATGACAAAGCCTGTGATGAATCGAGGACAGAAAACCAAAAGCAAATCTCGTTTCCTCGTTCTTCATGCTTGAATTTACGATATTATACATATTTCGGTGACGTCGACACACTTAATCAATTAACATGTCTTCCGTTGAGGCATGTGTGAGTCTGGCACACGGGTGCAATTTAACTTGAATATTTTATGTAAAGAAATCAACTGTATTTATTGTTACAGCACTCGGTAAGTCACAGTCGTTAACGTGATAAGACGTGAAAACAACATTTTTTAAAAAGCACAAATGTGATCGTGGTTTCAATAGAGAAGTTAAGATGGTTTCAGTTCAGGTTTATCCGCCTTTTCAAACTGTCACGAGACAAAATCCTGTTATTGGATTCACGAAAAGAGCAGGTCATAGAGGCTGTAAGGAACCACATGACCCCTTTATCTTTCATTCCTGGCGGTTTGAACACACAGGGCTACTGTAGTGTGTGATATGGCGAGTGTGCTTCTTCTGCGCCGACAGACAGGCTGGCGTCAGGGCACGCGTCCAAGCCACGCCGAGCTGACAGGCCGGCTGATTGACCGGCTATTTAGATGGCCGTTTGACTCGCCGGCTGGCTGCGTGGCAGTGAGTGCTGTTAGCAGAAGGGAAGCTGTAATTAAACTACATTTTTCTCCTGCTGGCTTAATCAAGCCCTGTGTATTGCCGTTATCTTTTCAAGCCATTTAACTGTCATTACTTTTTGGGCTCCGGCTCTTCTGATCAGACCTGCAGCTGGATTCAAGAAAAGCCTGTAACTACATCAACTCTAGCATTTAAAAAAACGGAGATAAACCGATAAAAGGGACGGGTTTTTGACCTTTTTGGTAGAATGAAAGCAAATATATAGAAATGTGTTCATTCAGGATAAACTCGTTGAGATGTATCATCTCCTTTTCGAGGGGGTCCAAACATATAACACAATCACTACATAACAACAGAGAAATGACAGGAAAAACAAATAATAATAATAATAATAAATGGATGGATTTCTCTTCGACATGCACTTCCCCATTACTGCCAGTATTGCTCACAAGTTTGTTGAGCCTCCAAGGGCACGTGCTGCCCCGAGGCCCACAGTTGATAGCTGGGTCACTGACAGCATGCTGGCCTCTTAAAGTAGACCATGAGGGGAAGGAGAGATCGGGGCGTACACAAGCCAAGTCCTGTCAACCTCCACTGCTGCCAGCCGATATGGACAGGGGACACTCGGGTGAAGTGGTTTGGGAAGAGGAAGTGGAACGCTCTTATTCCAGAAACTCCCTCACACACACACACACACACACACACACACACGGAGAGAGCTCGTCTCATCTCTTCTCAGCCTTGTCCCTGCTAATAACAAGCAACGTGACAGGACGTGTGTTTCCTCCTCACTGCTGGGAGCTCCTTCCTGGCTTCTGAACAAGCCAATTACCAAGGAACAAGCCTCTTCCCTGTAATACGGATGGCACCGCGCTTCAATGCAGCGGGCGCACGCGCGCGTGTGCACGGGCGTTTACACTCCAGACGCCCGTCAGACTTCATGCAGGCAGATCTCCCATACCCACTCACAGGACTAGTGACAGCCCACAGCTATTAGCACGCCACTACTTTGAAGAGGCTTCACTTTCTTTTACTAGTTATTCCTCCTAATGTGCTTGCTCACATCGAATCCTCCGTCTCCGCGTTTGAGGCGTTAAGTGGGAGGAAAAGTGCTTTGGAGACGGGAACGGAGGATCGGGCCTGTGAAGTGTGTGTGGGTGTGCGTGTGTGTGTGGCCAACACAGTAGGGGCTTGACAGATATCGTCAGATTTCATATAAAATGATACGACGCCACGAGGGATTCATTTGCTAATGGAACTTTTCACAGTACAGTTATGCCCGTTTCACTTTTTCCGTGCCACTGGGTCTCCACGCCGTCACGCCGGCCGGTCACTGGGACTTTGGGCTCGTTTATGTATATCATGGGTAATCTCAGGTGTAGCACATACATGCATATTTCCTCATAACTCCTTTTGACCGCGTGGTTTTGTCTCCACACAGTGCTCAGAGCTCTCTGGTGACTGAAACGGGCCCGGAGAAGGAGAACATCCCCAGGGGTTTGCACAGAGTCAACACAGCAGGTACGGCACCAACACACACACACACACACACACACACACACACACACACACACACACACTCACACACACACACACACACACACACTCACACACACACACACACACACACACACACACACACGCTGACAGTATCGCCTCACATTTGCAAGGAGCAGACTTTTAATGGACTGATGCACCGCACTAGGTCATCAGTGAAGAGGCACATGATAGCTCTGTCATCACTTTCAGTTTAATGAAGAGCACGTAATGTATGGAGAGAGTGATTGATTTGCATCGGACCATGTTTCCATCTCGTCAGCTGTAAAGGAAACTCGGCTGCATAATTCGGAGTTTGGGCCGCGTTGTGCCTCCTCCTCCTCCTCCTCCTCCTCCTCTTGTTCTATTTGCATTGAAATTCAACGCTGCACTCTTTGTTTTGTTTTGCTTTTCTTTTTTTTTTCTTCTTCTTCTCCTCATGTCTTATTCACCTTTTTAAAAAAAGTAACGGATAAATAAATAAACGCCATGGACAGAAATAATGGCTTCCTCACACAGAAACACGTATTAGTACGCACAATGCGCCTCAGATCTCAATTTTAGGGATATTAAGTGCAGCAATTAGGGCAGAGCTACAGATATACAGCGGCTACACTGGTGGAACTTCCTGCAATTAGAGGCATGGCACTCTGCGTGAACTCCTGAAGGTGTCAGAGCTCATATCTCCCCCCTCCACCTGATCAGAAAGGCCCTGTGCCGGTGCGAAGGAGGGATGGAGGGAGTGGGGGGGGCTGAGGCAGGAGACTCAAGGCTGTTGGCATGTGTTGTTTTTCCACTACGTGATCTCTATACCGATGCGGTCGGCATTAATTTTTGATGAACCATCGGCACACCATCCTCCCCTCTCGCCCTCTCATCCCATCACATCCCATTCTCTCTCTCTCCCTTCCTCTCTTTCTCTCACAGGCTTTTTTTCACCCACATATATATATATAAGCTTCCTTTCTTATATGCTGCACTTCTTTGCTTTGGAGCATCTGTCTCGCCTCCTGGAACCTCAGTATCTTTGTCAAAGTAGCAGAGAGGGGTTGAGGGATTTGGGATGAACTCCTCTCTTTTTCAGTTCTATATTTGCTTCTGGAGGCTCAGCAGAGATTTCAATCTAAATCAGCCTGAACGTACCGGATGTAGATCGTCAAACGAGAAGCGCTGTGTTTTTGTTTTCTTTACGGTGCTGAAATTCTGTTTGCCTTTAGCTTCATGTCACCCTGAATAAAACTATAAAATAATTATTATTATTATAGTCAACATTCACACAGCATATTTCAAATATGAGTTTCTTTGTTCTTAATTTAAAGGTACTTAATGAGAAATTACTATGGAAAAATTATCAACATGTAATTATTTAAAAACTACTGGACTCTAGAGCCCGACCGATAAAGGATTTTGAAGGCCGATACCGATACAAATGTTTGATAAAAATCCGATATATCGATATATCGGCCGATATTTTTATTTTTTATTTCAGAAACGCATAACAAAACATTAACAGATTTCCCTAACATTAGTTATTTGTAGTTTAGTAGTCTTCACTAAAATAATATGATGTATGTATGATGAATGCAGTTTAAAAATAAACTGTATTTTATTGTCACAACGGAACAGAGGAATATCAAAATATATTAAAGTTCTGATAAATAAAATGTATAAAAATACAAACTTAAGATATAAAACTTAAAGTCCTTTGAACAAAAACACAATAACAACAACAACCAAACCCAAAGTTACCAGTATTAAAAGACTTGGTAAGCTTCTTAAATATAACTTTGAACAAGACTGGAGACAAATTCTGTTAAGTTCTATAAGGGTGTTTTATTTTGAAAATATTAATTTATCGGCCATTATAAATGCCGATACCGATAGTTTAGAAAATGCCTAATATCATCCGATAATATCGGCCCACCGATATATCGGTCGGGCTCCTCTTGACTCCCATGTTGGCCAGCAGTGCTATCTGTAGTGGGGATGGGCGAGGCTGGACCATGAACGGGACCACGAGGACCCCAGGAGTCTACGTGGTGCAGACTGGGCAGTGAAAACACAATCTCAGTCATGTTAATTGAATTGCCCCGTCTCTTTTACGATACGTTCTTCTAACAACACCCTCTAGACGCCGCCAGTAATAAATATGTTCCGGCAAATCGATGACAGAGGCAAAAGATTTTTGTGAGTCTGGCTCTCACGTTGCATTTATTTACTTTTGCATTTATTCATTTGGCAAGACGGCGTCTTTTCAAAGCAACATACACTTGGAGCCGCGGCGGATTTGCTTACTATTTATTTAACAGGCATTATGTGTCTTATTACTTCCTGTTGGCAGAGAGGGGCTCTGTTGCTGCCCAGCGTTGTTTTTGACTCATTAAACGGAGGTATCCTACATTAATATCTTCACCAGTAAAAAAGATGTCCGCTTAAATCGACGCCAGGAAATACTGCGGTAATCTCAGATTGGGGGGGAATTAACGTTTTTGCTCTCGGAGCCAGCGACAGCAGCGGTCTTCAAATAGTTTTAAATACATCCAGTAACTGGCACCGAATACCTTTCTAACACATTCCTCACAAATAGCATTGTTACCGGCTTCCAGCAGCTTTCCAGGGATCGGCGGGCCAAGTGACACTTTACAGGAGCGCAGCAAGCAGACTGAAGGATATAAAGAGCAACACATACATTTAACTTTTCTATTAAAGTGTGAAATGGGGGATTTATAGAAAAGGACAGGCGGATTTATCCTTTCCGTGCTTGTAAATGCTGAGCATGCAATTACCCCTATAATAGAGGCGTTGTGTCCAAATTGGAGCCATTAAAGTGATTTAACAGTGCGTGGATTGGCCCTGGCATTTGCGAGGATGTGTACACATGGAGTGTAGTGGAATGGTTGTTTAATCACAGCGTTTTAGAGCGCGGTAATGGCAGAGTAGCCCATGTAGAACACTGATGTGTCACACTGTACAGCTTACTCATTAGGGGGCCGTGGTTTGCACCGGGCTCCACCCCTCCGATCGGCTTTTTATTTTACATTTTTCATATCGATTGATCTTATCGCGTCTGATTCTGTTCAACCAGTGTCTGGTTCTATGTAAGTCAGTGTGATTATAGTGACATGTTGGCCGTCATAGTCATAGTATAGTGGGTTATTATTGCACTGGATGGTGTGACTCATTTCATTTTGGCTGATGTCAGCCATTCATTTTTTTATGGCGTTGAAAATCCAGATCACATCTGAAAAAGTGCTTGAAATAATTTGCGGTCTGATTCATAAGCCTGTTTCTGTATCCTAATTGTTTCTAAGTGGCTGTTTTTTTGTTTTTTAGAGAGAATTTGTACGACAAATAAGTGACTTATTTTTTTTCTAACGACTTTTGTCGTCTCTCAAGTTGACATTGGCTTTTGAATATTATTCCGTTACACTTTTAAACCTTCAAGCCTAGCCGAATGAAACATTTTGAAACTATTCGGAAATATTCTTATAATATTAAGCTACAAGGTCAACAACATGGCGTGACATAGAATGACGCAACATTATTAAATTAAATGTGAAGAGAAATCTTACAATATGCTGCGTGCATGAAAGGGGTTGTTGTTTCCGAGCCGGAAATAATCTTTTAACGCACTTTAACGTTTGGTTCTGCATCCCGTTACGAGGGAGAACATAAATTATCCTTTTTTTTTTGACAATCAGTCCTTTCATTTATTTTTTTCCACTCCACCCTTCAACGTCTTTCCGACATTTAATGCGTCTTCTGCATCCTGTATATAAGGATTTCTTCCAATATTTCCCCTATATGCTTTGAAATACAGGAAACCCTTTCACTCTCGCATCCAATGCTTCTTCTTTTCTTCCCTCCCTCTCTCTTTTTCCCTGCCCCAGTCTGTGAGCGCTGGAGTGGAGCCCCTGTACAGGCGTGGCGTCCTGGGGAGAGCTAGTAAAGCATTTATTATGGGCTTTGCAGTCCTGTATTATACTGGCAAGCACAGAGCCACTCATGCTTGGCCTTTAACTTCCCTCTGAAGTTCAGCCATACATGAAAAGAGGGGGCCCGCTAATATATTCCTAGTTTAATATTGTATTGGGAAAAAGTGTAGGACGGGGGGGTAAAGATGAGGAAAAAAAGGGAAGGAGAAAAATGTTTAAAAATGAAACTAGAATCCGTTTTTTATTTTTTTATCTCCACGTCTGTTCACTGGTAGTTTGCTGATTAAATATCACGTGGTGACACTGGCAATGCCCAGCGGAGCTTTTGAACTCTGGATCTGTAAAGAATCCCTTTCGAGGCTTTGTGCGTGTGCTGTCTACCATAACTTCCTCTCAAGTAACAATATAGGGATGAGCGGACAGGAAGCGAGACTACATTCTCACCGCCACGTTCATTCACTCGCCGCCTGCCCCGATATTAACTTTGTCTGGCTCGGGGTGTGAGGAGTAAAATCTCCGTGTCTGTTTAAAAAAAGGGGGAAAAGAGCGACGCAAATTAGTCCCTCCATCTTTAATTTTTTTTTTTTCTCTCCTTTGAAAGATCTCCCCCCTTTTCTCCTCATCACTCGTCTTAAATCGCATCCTCATTGGCGGGTCGTACTTTTTTTTTTTAGGTCAGATTTTTTTTTTTCTTTTGGTGTTTGGGGACATTTCTGTGGTGTTTTATTGGTGAGTTCACCATATGGAGGGGGACAATGGGCAGGACATCGGGGCACACCCTAATTTCGGATTGCTCTCTTCTCTTCCGCCTCTTCTCTCCTTTTTGGGTGTGTTTGTCCGTTGTGTGTCCTGGTCGGAAGGAGAGACCCTCCTCCACCGAGCTTGCAAGAGGAACCAAGTGGAGACGGTGCTTCAGATCCTGGAGCTTCCTGGCACGGACGTCAACGTTAGAGGTAAGGACTTTCCTCGCTATCCCCCTTATTCCTCCGTAACCCCTGTCTCACCGTCATCTGAATTTTACTCCCACTGTTTGCTCCAGGGTTTCCCGAAGAGCGATTATAACATTGGAGGGGGGGGGAAACATTTGCGAGAAGAAATAGGAGTGCGTGTGCGTCATCAGTGAGGTTAACCTTTAGCTAAAATGTAAAGGGTGTGTCTAAAAGCTCTGGATGGGTTCGGAGGCTCAGATTTATGGCTTTACGGTGACTTTGCTTCGTGAATTGAATGCCTTTTGATATTTCACAGTGACTTTCTTTTGTCCCTTTTTAGGTCAAATATAATGACTTCCCCTCCTTTTATGGAAATGTTGTGCCGTTTCAAAAGGCTCGTCCGATTTTTTGTAATAGCCCTTTAATAGCAGCCTAAATTAACTTGCATCGTGGTGGGGGGGCTTATGCAAGAGGTGGTGTCAGAAACGTGATCGGGCAGAACTATGTGCAAATTGGTGAAATTACCGCCGTCACATGGCCGTTGTCTCCCTAAACGAGGCCCGGGTTTGACTGAGGCAGAATATATTTGTTTGTCAGATAAAACAGAGCTCCAGTCTCATTTTAATATTTAGGACTTGTTTGTCCATGACTGTTTTTACTCAAACAAATGCTTTAAATCATGCTGGACTGAGGAAGGGAAGGCAGATTTTGGTTTTTCAGAGCTAAAAGGGGGTTTGTGACCTATTTGTAGCTTCCAAACAAGAATTTTAAGCACATTCATGTTAGCTGATCAGTCGTTAGCCGACTTGGTGTAGTCGTTAATGCCCTTACGGCAATGGAAAAGACGAGTGATTCATAAAAACTATTAAGTTTGTTACAAGATTGTGCGATGACTAGATAGCTAACAGTATTAGCTTTAATGCTTTTGCATGGTGCCTCGTCAATATCTTCCGACTGTAGTAGAGTCCCTCCAGTTAGCATCGCTAGCTTATTTGCTAGCCATGTTGTTAGCTCTCAGAGCTAAACGACTTAGCAGCATGAGCTCATCCCACAAGTCTCTATTCTTTTCCATCATGACAGTCTGACCTCTAAGGTGTAGATACCTATTCACCTACTTTATACACACATTCTTTACAAAACATTGCACTTGAGTTATTATTTTAAGGTTGTTTTTTTAACCTGAAAAGATGTGAACAACAATAAAAGGTTTTTCTGGGCTTTTCCGTGTTTGTTGGCCGTGTAGACCACGCTGGCTGGACACCTCTGCATGAAGCGTGCAACCACGGCAGCACCGCCTGTGTGGAGGCGTTGCTACGTCACCGCTATGCCCCCGTGCTCGACAACCAGGTGGGCGGAGTCAGCCCGCTGCACGACGCCGTGCTGAACGGACACGCGGACATCGCCAAGATGCTCCTGGAGCACGCAGGTGAGTGAAGTTCATCGACACGTGAACTGACATTAGATGGAGCGAACACTGTTAAAGATGAATTAACCCCAATTTTACAAAACTTAAAATCCTAAATGTCAAATCTTGTTATTTTAAAAAGTAACATTCGTCTTTAATGCTCAGTGGTATTTCAGCCTCGTGTATCCAGGTATACGAGGTGAGGCTTTGAATGAATAGAACAAGATTTGTCTTTATTTTCACGTTAGTTCTACTTTATTAAGTTGAAACTGTGACACTGATCTCGGTCCTGGTGCTTTATTTTGTCAAAGTCATTAGTCAGGCAGGTTTAATTAAAAATTGCCACTCTAACGGCGTGTTCCGTGTGTATACTGTATTTCCTAATTGGATGGGACACACTCAAATGTTTTTATACGTCTTCCCGTAATCCATCTTCTTTGAAGCGATTCATTAAACCAAATGGGCCCTCGTCACATTGATGGAATCATATAATGTTAAAATAAAACACCTTTAGCTTGTCTAGCCAGTTGGCTGCCAAGAGAGCTAATCTGCAGAATTAGCCATTTAGCTAATGATTTACTGCGGCGGTGGGGCTGCGTGTCACCGCTGCCGTAGCCAAGACAAGCTTTCAATTTAGTGCAGCTCTACAATTGAATGCTGGTTTTCGCCCCTTATTAGCGGGGCCGGGTTTTATCTTACCTAGCCTCCTGGTGGAGCGGAGGGACCTGATCCTGGTGGGGCGAGTTCAGTTTATCCGTCACGTAGGTGACACCCGGCCTCTGGAAGCAGATGTATGATGTCTTTCTAAAGTCTGTAAAGAAAACAAACAGATGATGTCATTGCAATCTCTAGCCGAAAGGCTGTTAGAATTTGAAGAAAACGGGCCATTCACCCAACAAACCAAAGATGGAAGTAATTTGCATTATGGGAAATATAGGATTTTTGGGACTTGATCCATTCTTAAGACTAGACGTTAGGATCTCTCACTGGAACATTCCTTTATATTTACACTTGTATAATGTAGACTTATTGTATGTTATCTGAGTGTATTATTATCTACAATACTAAACAATTATGGGCTGCACACACATAGTGTGACCAAGACCAACCAAATTGGTACTGGACCGTAGTGTTTGTCTCCGTCTACCATCTACACCAATCTATCCGTCTGCCCCCTCCGCCTGCCTTCATATTCCTCATGCAATCCTGCGCCTGCCTGTCCAAACAGATTACAGCATCACCTCATGAGATGTCTGTTAATGTCATTTTGACAAGATTAGAGTAGTCAGGATCCACCGCTTGCGATATTCACACACGCCGGGGTTTTTTTTCTTCTTTTTTTTCTGGAGAAATGTGTCACAACACAACTAGTTTGTGTGTGTCGGCGTGTTTGCGTGCCACATACAGTCGGAGCTCCGGAGGGTTGACGCGAGCGTGACGGGCGTCGCTGGTTTGCATGGCGGCAGGTGGCAGAGGAAATGTGTGCGTGTGTTTTTTTTGCCAGCGTTTGAACAAGTCTCCCATGTAACATCCTATACCTCTGCCTCTGCTCACCTCTCAGTTTGACTAATTATAGTTAATTTGATTCGACTTTCCCATTAACACATGTACATATTCTGTCCTCAAAAAATAAATTAGACTGGGATTGTTTAGTCCCGGAGAGGAAACAAGGGAGTGCCCCCCCTCCTTCTTCTTCTTCCTCAGTAACAGGAGGGAGTGAAAATTAAAAGAGGTCAGATGAAGAAGCAGCTATCTGTGTCTGTAAAATTAAAACATAAAGAGTGTTTGTGTGTGTGTGTGTGTGTGTGTGTGTGTGTGTGTGTGTGTGTGTGTGTGTGTGTGTAGCAGACGTCTGGCCTGCTGTCTAGGCCAGGTCTCTTCACAGGGGCCGAGTAGAACAACAGGAAGGAGAATTCTCCCAACGTTACACACCTGCAGGCTTGAACATTATACTTCTTTCTCTCACTCGCTCTCCACTGACTGTTTGCTGTTTCCTCACACCTTGATGGCGGCTTGTCTAAAGGCTACAGCGGGGAGCAGGTGAGGAGGTGGTCCTCTTGACTCCAGGCTACACCGTTTCTTTCACTCTCTCGTCTGTGATCTCCATCTGGTTGCCATGGACACCATCGATAGGCCTAGCGTTTTTTTTCTTTCTTTCTTTTAGATAAGTCCTGGCTGTTGAATGTGGGAAGTTTTAGCTTTGGGGGCTACATCATGCTTAGTTACCGTAAGCATCTGTATGTTGTTTTTCAGGGTTTTTTTACTCTTAACTCAAGCAGGACTGTTGTGCTTATGGCAGCGTTTCTAACACCCATACATCAGACTGCTTTTAATATTTTGGCCGGGGAGACTCGCTGCAACGTCCCGTGATGGGAAACAGGCTAGTGGGCCAGACGCATTTTCATTCCTCTCTGCCTATTTATTTGTTATATTTGTTTTATTCTTCTGAGCGGCTGCTACATCTCCCGAAACAATATTTTCCAGCGAGGCATTCACCCCGCTGCTTTTGAACAGAAAGGCTGAACCGAGCTGCCAAGGTTCTGGTAGGCCAGAGAGGGCAACACTGACACTGGCACACCAACAAAGCCTTCATTTGGGAGTGATCTCACCCCTTTGTAAGCCTGTCTGCTTAGAGGCCTGGGTTCTCTGTGTGTGTAGATGCATTTTTAGGGGTGAATTGAAAAGGGAGGAATGGATGGATCCCACCCCCTGCCCCCTCCCCTCCCCTCCCCTCCCCCCAGGCTTATGGAGCTGGCAAGGAAAGGATGCCATGGCTGAGGGCAAGGCTGACTCTGCTCTCCTCCCCTCCTCCTCCCATTGCCCAAGGCCACCCCACATGACCCTGTGAATGTGTGTGTGTGTGTGTGTGTGTGTGTGTGTGTGTGTGTGTGTGTGTGTGTGTGTGTGTGTGTGTGTGTGTGTGTGTGTGTGTGTGTGTGTGTGTGTGTGTGTGTGTGTGTGTGTGTGTGTGTGTGTGTGTGTGTGTGTGTGTGTGTGTGTGTGTGTGTGCTTACGTTTCCCTGTGCCCCTTCCTCAGCTGGTAGCAGCGTTCACATTTTGCAGGGCAGCCTGTACTTCTGATTGGAATGGAAAAAGACCCGGAGCCTTTAGCTGTACAGTTCAGACCTGACACACACACACACACACACACACACACACACACACGGAGAGAGAGAGAGGGAGGCGTGTTAGAGAGCAAAGGGGGCGGAGAAATAAAGAAAAGAGCCTTTAAGCTGTCACCACTCGGCCCTGTGACCGTAATCGCTGATGGCATCCTCTCAATACGGCCCACCGTGTTAGTAAGCACAACGAGTCCACCTCGGCTTGTAAACACACACACACACACACACACACACACACTTTTTTAGATGCTTGAAGGAGGAAAGAGCAGAAGGAATTCTTCGGATAGATAAAAGTAGTGTTTTTGTTGTTTCTCGTTCGTCCAATTGTTCGGCTGGAGTCACATAAGTTCAGAGACGGTGATGTGATGAGAGATTGCTGCACGACTTCCTCTTCATTTTCTCTGAGGTCTTTTGTGCATCTCTTAGACACACACACACACACACACAAACACACACACACACACACACGGTCGGTTAATGCACAGCATCACCGCGGTCCCTGCGGATCTTATGTATGTGAACGGGTGTTTGTGGAGCAGAAAGATGTCGTTTGCTCAGTGGCACAGGAAATGCACGGCCCCCTCGGACGGCTGCAGTCTGTCTGTCTGTCTGTCTGTCTGTCTGTCTGCCTGCCTGTCTGTCTGTCTGTCTGTGTCGCAGACACACAGGTGCAGCTTTAGACACACTCGGACTTCTTCGCTGTCAGCGCAGTGAAGAAAGTTCACTCTGCTCTGAACTTATTTCCCTGCGGGTGCCGAACTGGCAACCGCGAGGAGCCGAGCAGAGGTGAGGCTGTGTTCGGAGCCCTCGGCTTCACTCCGGCGCGTTGATGTTTCAACTGCGAGTTTCTCCGGGCTGTATTTCAAGGACTTCCCTCGCTGGGAATTTTTGACTAGATTCTTCTTCTTTCTCCTCTCTTCCTGCCTCTCTCTCTCTCGCTCTCCATCCTCAGCCTTTCTCTCTGTGTTTTGGGGTGGTTGCCAGGATTAAGTCTGGAGCCATACAGCAGCCCTCCAAGAGGAGGCAGAGACCCCCTTTTTCACATGAGGACCGTGAAGGTTGAAAGGAGGGAGATGTTGCGATTTGTTGGCAAAGGTTTCTTGCGGGCTACATATGCCCAGCACCAGCTTTTATAGTCTCCACACTTTTCCCCTTCTCTCCTTTTTGAACAGCTGCAGCATTTGTTGAGCATGAAGGCCGCGGGGAGCCAGCTTCGGTGTAAAAGAAAAGGGCAGGGGCCAAGGAACGTTATATCTTTTTTAAAGCATTCTTATGTATTTTTGCTGTCCTCTTTTCGCCTACAAGGTTCAGCAGCAGCTAAATGTTGTATATTTATTTGTAAGACATGATAATTGAGTGTGGTGAGTTTTTGGAAATGTCAAAAACTTGCTCTTCCATTCGTGCAGCCAAGTTTCAAGGTTTATTTTTTATTTTTTTTGTCCGGGCCAATGAAATGAATTACAACACAGCTACAAGCCAGAGATGACTTTGTGTTTTTGGCCATGAAGATCGTTTCTCCAGCCCTGATCCTAGCTAATACACTCCAATATCGTAGTAGTAGTAGTACCTATTACCACCATCACCCCAAAACAATTCAACACTGCTTGTTTTAATACAAAGTGGAAATGAAGGCATTCAACAGCAGCGTGTTAGCTTAAGTCATTTGTTGAATCCTGAAGCACAAAAAAGAGAATTTCTAGTACAGGAAAAAAACTTGTCATAACCCTTCTTGGACGAGCCACCAAAATAAAACCCATTGGGTTAAATCTGCTTGAACATATTGTGCCCACGAGAGCAAATATTCGAAACTCTTTGTTCGTCGCGCTCCTTCATCTCGCTCTAGTCTTCCGCGCTCGTGGAGTATTTCAGTCTACTTCCATCAAATTAACTTCCAAACGGTTAGAATAACTAAATGAGGTTGTGTGCATGCTGTTTGATTACTTGCACATCATGATTCAGTGCATGACATATTATTAGAGCTAACAGCTGATGCCGGTGATTAGCCTTTTTTTTTTCTGATTCAAGAGACCGGTTAAGAGTTCATTTAGGGCTCCACTCTGATTATTTAAGATGTTTATCACCCGCCGCTGATCAGTTTCCAGTAAATCAAAGTATATCTGATAACCCCCTCTCTCACCGGCACGGGAGTAGCAGGGTAGGATTATACAAAGGAGGTGCCTTCTCCTTATCTGCCCCACCTCTTCCTGAGAAAAAGGCTCCGATCCGACTGTAATCTGTGCCCGACCGGGCTGCGTTTGAGTGAGGAGGAGCTCAGGGACGCGTTAATCAGACACAACCTGTTAAGATGGCGCTCACCTGTGACTGAGAAGACACGGGTCTGGATGTCACTGGACGTAATGGCAATTAGTGGAAGCTCAATTCAAAGGGGAAGTGCGGCAGAAGGTGATTTAACCTCGTGTCATAGAGGAGATGCAGCTGATGTAACCTCAGCGGGCTTCCCCATCCCTGCTTGTCTTTATACCCTGAATATCAAGGTAGGAAACATCACCGAGCGTTCAGACGCTGTTGCTAAAACAGAGGGTGATGTTAGCATATTCACGTGTCTGGCTAGCCCCCCCCCCTCCCCCTCTTTATTCCTGGTCTTTTCCCCTCCATCTGATGCCTCTCCACCGGCTGCTTTGGTGCTTCACTTGGTTGGCCTTGTTGTTTTTGCTGTGGTTTCTAGTCGCTAGCTAGCAGCTCCCTGTGGATATGTGATGCCGTGCCCCTGGCTGCAGTTCACACACTCAGCCTGCCTCTCTTTTTCAGGCAGCGAGGGGGGGTTGGGGGTGGGTGGTGGGGGGGAGAGGATGTTTACCATGCTGTGGAGCTGCCTGCTTCCCAGCTTGTCTGCCTCAGCCACAGCATCAGACCAGAGACAGAGGGAGACATAGGGGGAGGGAGCACTGCATCTTTCTTTCCCTCCCTCCCTCTATTTGCGCCAATTTTCCCCTCCTCCACTCTCGCTTTTATATTTCTTGTCTTCGCCTGCCCTCTAAAGGCCAAAGGGCTCTGCGCTCTGTGTGTGTGTGTGTATGACTGTGTGTGTGTGTATGTGTGTGTGTGTGTGTGTGTGTGTGTGTGTAGCAGTCAGACTGCATCTGGCTGGTGCATCAGGCAGTGGCTTTTGCTCGGCATGTGAATTTCCTCCCTCTGCTGTAGCTTCAGAGCTGAGGTCTTAGCGGGGCATTTTCACCTCCGTGTACACACACACACACACACACACACACACACACACACACACACACACACACACACACACACACACACACACACACACACACACACACACACACACACACACACAAAGGCTGGCGTAATTACCCTGTGCTCTCATGTAATCCCTCAGGTGCTGTATTTATCTCCACTGCAGCATATCTGACACCCAGCGCCAATACCTGGATTCACTTCAGTCGCTGTCCCTGCACCAAAACCATTCCCCAGCCTCTAGTCTCATAACTGTGTGTGTGTGTGTGTGTGTCTGTGTATTACATTATAAATAGTACGTGATGCTATTTGTATGTCTTCTGTTATGAAATATGTAATTTAGCACCGGCTATGATCGTTGACGTCTGTATTGAGTGCAGCTGAGCTGTGCGGTGGAGCGTTGGAGCGTGTTTTATATCCCGGGATGGATAACAAGTGATTCTCTTGTCCAGAAGGTGAAACATCAGAAGTGTAGAACGGGAGGGAAATACATTTTAAAAAATAGCATTCAGGCTTAATGGAAATAAAAGAGAGAGAGAGAGAGTCGAGCAGGTAAATATGCAAATGTGACAAACGGCAGACAGCACGCCCCGACACACACAGTTAGCTTTCAGGCGGACAGATCTACAATCAAACACGCAGCCGTAAACGGGCTTTCAGGCAAGCCCAGGGCCGCGCTGCAGGGGCCCCACACCAGTGTCTCCCCTCTGGTTGGAGCCCGTCCGTCAGCCGCTTGACACGTAGGGGACGGGGAAAATGTGCTTCTCGCTTAGTTTCTCCCGTGCCGATGTGCATTTTGTGTGTAGAGGTGAGGTTGAGATATGACAGGAGGATGCTGGGATGTTGGATTGGACTAAAAGCACATAATGATGTTTTATTTTGATAGTTTTCTAGTCGTTTCTGATGCTCACAAGTGCATCTATTCTGTGGCTCGCTGTGCATTGAAAAAAAAACTGGTGTGGCAAGATTTCTGCTGAGTGACAGTGGGGTTGTAATTGGGAATTTGACTTGTAGTGCGAGTGTTTTATGCTTAAACGATCCCTCTTTCTGTTAAACGTCCACATCTCTGCTGCTGCAAGAAGAAGCTATTCCCGTGAGAGGACGGAACATTTTTATTTAACATCATGCATTTCAAGAGTGACTGACAAAAAGCCACTTATACATTTAGTTCATTTTGCCCTTTGTACATAGTGTTTTATCTATTCTATATCAGTGTAAATCGTCTGTATTGTGCCAGCTGAAGAAAAGCACTGAGGTGGGGAATTAAACCTCGTCTCCCCCTCATTTCCCGTTCTCTACATTTGGTTAAAACCCGGCCCAGGCTTTAAGGCCCCTTGCAGAGCTCAGTCCGAGGCCGATCCTTCAAAAAGGAAGGCACCGAACATGATGAATTGTAAAGAAGGGGGGAAAAAAGCCTCAGATCTCATCCTGAAAGGGCCAAAGATGGATGCATTTTCTCCAGCAGGCGTGATGTTGCGTGTTCCTGTGTGAATGCACGGTCGTGTTTCTAATCCACATCCTGATGGAGCTGAATCTTTGTGTGCGTCACGTCGTGGCCGGCTCCACACACCACCGCCCCTCCCACTGCATGAGCGTAATAGCGAGGACAGCTTGTTATAGAAACCCGGTGATTATGACCTGCTGTGAACCACCTCACTCTCGCTCTCACCTACCACGTCCCCCCCCCCCCCTCCCCCACCCTCCGCCTCCCTCTCGTGGCCACTTTGATCAAATCTGTGCTCTTACGTCCTTGACTGCTGCCCCCGATGCCTGACCCCCGCATTTGAAATTTCCGCGCTTATGTAAAAGTTTATGTAGATTAATGCCACAATTTATGCAGATTGAGTTTTTGCCACTCAGGCTTGAAGCACTAAAAGGTAGATGAGCGCTGACCTTCCCCGCTAACAGCTACGTGAGCTCTCACCGATTATCTCATAACCGCTACACACAGTGTTACTTCAGTGGCAGACAGAGATGGAGAGCAATTGCAGAATTCATATTGTTCCATTTCAAACTTTTTAGCAGCGTTATTAAAAACAAAAGCTGTCTTTTTCTCCCTCCCCCCCGTGAAAATGGCATTTGGGAGGCTTAGTACGTGTGGTTTGTGACAATGCACCACACACACACTTTAAAACGTAGCGCTGCAGCCTCACGACGTCTGTCAAACAAACAACTGGCAGCGGCGGTACGAAGCAGCCGTCTGTGTGACACGGCGAGCCTCCACACAGCCGTAAACCGAGGTTGAACAGTCAAGTGCCATCAAGAGCAGTTTGCCGTAGAAATGGGTCCCTCTAAAAGCAAACAAAGGGCTCGCACTTGACTCGACCCGCTGCACGTAGGCTAAGTGCGCAGGGGGGCCCGCCTGACACTGGAAAACGTTTTTTTTTCCAGTCTGAACAGTCGGAAGAGCAAGAAGAGAGTGGACTGTAAAATGTCACGGCTCTAACTTTCCTGGCTTTGTTGCATTCAACTGTCGCGTTGGGCTTTGAATGTAGTTCAGCGCTTGAAAGGGTAGAGTCAAGGTCAGTGAAGAGCGCTCGATTGTGTAGGTGTGTGACTTTTACCGTCTCATCTGCCTCTTTCACTAAAATAATGGATGGAACGTCATTGATTTTTAGTTCTATAATAATAATAACTGAGCTGCGACGTCGAGAGTTTTGTGCGTCAGTGTTTCTGATGTCAGTCCTGCATCAGGTCACCAACCGCCATTTACACAGAGTTAAGGTGTCACATGACGTCAGTGCTGTAGCGAGCTCGGCTGGCACGTTTCACTTGAACTTCTCGCCTCACTGAGTGTGTGTGCGTATACCACTGTACGGCATTTAGATCCGTCGCTGCCTCCTGTGGTTGACCCGGGCCGTGTCTTCCGCCTCATTTGATAATGATGTCGCTTGGCTGCATGTCAGTGCCGTGATGTCATCGCTGAAATGTTAACGTTAGGCTCGTGAACCTCCTAGTCTTTTAAAAACTATAATTTCAATAAAGTCACATTTAAAGTTAAGAAGTAGTTGTTTAGTTTTTGGTGATGCCTCTCAAAACAAGAGGACGTCCTTCATTGGTGTGAATGAACGCATGAATACATTATGCCTTCTTGTCCTTGCACTCCCATGTGAAGTATGTTATCTCGAGAGAGGCATTGACAGATCCTCTTAAAGACTCTGTTGTTGTACAACGTTGAAGTGTTCGGTGCTTTCGTAACTAACTTGAGTTGATATTTGTTGTTGCAGTTCTTCGCTGGTCGTTTCCTCCTGCTGCAGCGTTTTGAGCCGCGTGCCAAATAATCTGAGATCTGATCCCGTATGTCCTCTACCCCCCCCTCCAGGTTCAGTTCTCCTGCAACAGACTGATGGAAGAGGGCGAACCGCACTGGATCTGGTCTCTACGACGACTCAGAGGGAGGAGCTCCTCAACAGCGCTCACGTCGGAGACTCGGCCCCGAGAAACAACTCCACCGAGGTCCTGAACCTGCCCCTGCTGGAGGCCGGGTCCTCTCTGCTGGCTCATCTCATTTTCTCCTACCAACGAGAGAAGGGCCTGCCGGGCCCCTCGCCGCCCAGTGACGGGTCTCACGGCCTGGGCCACACGCTGGTCAAGGCCCTGGAGACACACCCCCGACAAAAGGTGACGGTGGGCTGGACGGACCAGCGGGCAGTGAGGCTGGTGGAGGATGCAGAGACGCTGCTGGAGCTCGGCAGAGGGAGTGACCTGGGCCAGGTGTCTCTCGCGGTGAGGGAGTGCAAAGGAGAGAATACGCTGTTCCTGATGGAGATACTGGAGGATCTTAAGTCCTGGGGAGAAGCACTAGCGGCTCGTCTGTGACGCGGCAGCAATGGACAACACACCGAGTTGAATGTGCAACCTTTGATAACATTCTAACAAAAAGGGACTCCGTGTCGGTTACAACCGTTATTCTAATATCCTCCTGGAATTCACCGAAGCCTTGAAACGTTTGCTGTATTTTCATTTCTACATAGAAACCATTTAAAGCGACAGCACTTTTGTAGATTTTTCTCAAACGGAAGAATTTTCCTAAATATGTATTTATGTTTAATGTTCCGAGTTGCGTGTTTTTCTGGCAACACAATTTCTGTTGAGACTGTTACTACCTTAAGTTAAGGATACATTTTTTTTACTTGAACTATTATTTATAATAAAATGATTGAAAATAACTGTTTCGGCTCAGTTGGGGGGGGGACCGTGGAAGAGAGTAAAACCAGATATGGCCGGATTCCTCCCGGTCTGAGAAGCTTGAGGTGCTGATGTGCACCCGGGGTCTCAGCCACACAGACAGCAGTGAGAAATGAGCCACTTCCTGTAGCTGAATGTGAATAAAACGAGGGGCTTAGGCCTGCTTGTTGGGGGTGTATAGAGCAGAGGAGCCGCGGTGGATCCCGACATGAAAGTAGTCGGTATCTCAGACTGAGATGAATGGCTACCAGGCTCGGAAAAACACATTTTGCAATAAACCCAGACACTCTGAAGATGATAAAAAATATTTATTCTTGTGTTTTGTTTGCAGTTTTTTCTTTCTTTCAAAGTGAGCAACACACATCAGATGCATTTCATTTCTCAAACTGGAAATGTACACATGATATTTTCTTCCAAAACCCCTCCTGACCAACCCACGTCTCAGCTCCGGACTCCTGTCCTGACATGTCATTGGCCAGAACTGGGCATGTGAAGATGATGTCACAGGCAGGCAACGTTGCAGGCAGAAAAAAAGACAGATCTTAGAAAATGAGGCAGGCATACACCTACTTTACAACATCGTCACCAGAACAGGCATACTGTATAAAATACAAACATAAATTAAGTAGTTAGCTATGTACAGTATTATTTAAAAAATAAATAGTCTCATTTCAACCCGGTGCAAATAAAAGTGCTTTTTTTCCCTCTTTTTACCCCTTTACAGCCGACAGTCTGATACATTCCTTTTATATAATTTATTTTCTCTACATCATACAAAATAAAAACACTTTGGTTTGCTTGCAAACAGCTGAAATCCAATAACAAATGACCAAAAGTAAAGGGTATTTGGATGCAATACCACACAATAGTCACCACAATTTGCTGTAAAATAACTACATACAGTAGTAGACACATACAGTACACAGCAGGTATTCAAACAGTCCCTTCAGGCATTCTAAAAAGCCATCCTTCACCAGCCACCGAGTGTGTTCAGGAGGCTATAATCAGTCTGCGACGCCGCTCTTAGGGGACAGTCTGTTATTGTCTTTCAAGTGGATTCCTCAAAACAACACAACAAAATCAATGGCTCTCTGGAGTGACGGATCCAAGCCTGTTGATATTTAAGCGTGGAGATGGATGGGTAGAGAGGGAGAGGGTGCGGGCGATGGCAAGCAGACAGGCAGGGCGAGGGAGGATGACAAAATGGCAGGAGAAAGCTCCAGTTGTGGTGGGAAGGGGGTGTGGAGAGACGGACGAACAGACAAAGGGGGGGACAAAAAGATGGAGGGGGGGCGATGGAGGCAGGGATCAGTAGGATGAGAGGAGACCTCCTCAAATGTAGCCTGAGCTGTGATCTTTCAACAGATGCTCAGCAAGAAGCCCAGGAGACCGTCCCTTCAGACAGGGTCGCAACCCCGCTCACTGACGAATGAGGGAACCGCAGAAAGCAAACGGAGAGGAGCATGATGGGAAAGGAGATCTGAAATAGCATAACACACACACGCACACACACACACACACACACCCCTGACATCTCAGGCCTACGTCCCCTCAGAGCCGTGTCTTGTCACACAGCGACTTGCTGCTCATCTAGCTGGCGGCCGCCTACACCAGCAAACACCACGCCAAATAACAGCTGGCTCTTCTGCTGCACCACACACACACACACACACACACACAGCCCCATTACAGGCTGACACACACACATCGACTGAATCTACGCGTCAGTCTACAGCTGGAGGGGAGATACAATTGTAACACACACCGACGCCGAAAACAGCAACGGCGTCTTTGATTGCATAAACGTGTGTACGCAAACACTCGTACATACACGGCTCACATACACAAGCCTCTGTCTCTGGAAAGACGGATCAAAGTTGAGCTGTGGGCACAGGAGGTGGGGCAGATGGAGAGGGCGGCCAGCCTGGGGCACCGCATCACAGAGAGCATGTTTGTGTGAGTGTGTGTGTGTGTGTGTAAGAGGCAGAGAATGTGACTGCTCAAATGGGATGTTATGCTTTCATCTGTGAGCAAGTAGGTACAGTATGTGTACGCGGGATCTCTTAAAGAAGCAGTGTGTTCACGTGAGACCGCCTGCGCACGCACACACACACACACACACACACACATGCATGCTTGTGTGCGTGGAAGCTGTCTTGTGTGGCCGCCGACACACACGGGGAGATGAGAGGAAAGGAGACCAGCCTTTCAAACAAGATTAGGGCTGCGGCTGCCTGAAGGCCTGCCTGCCTGGCGACACTCGGCACAGACTGGGTGACATCTATATTAACACCAAGACAGCAGAAGGCCGGGTCTGCTGTGCCTCCTGGCAGACAGAAAGGTGTCTCTCTGACTGACTGACAGGCGACTTTGACATATTTTTAAGGGGTTAAAATGCGGCTAAAATATGTGGTGATCTAGTAGTGATACAGGTCTGTTGTTCTTTTCTCCCTCTGGGTGTTATTAATGAGGATTATGTAATCGCAATCTATTTTAAGAAGATTCACTTTCCTTTAAACTTCACTCAGGTTAGATGTTCTTTTGTTTTGGATTCATATCTTTAAAAAAAAAAAAAGCTGATTTGGGCACTGTGTCAAAGCACAAGTTGGTCCAGGTTTGTGTGTTTGTGTAGAAGGACATATCTAGAGGCTACTACCATAATTGCTAATCAACTTGGCTGGCTGAGTTAAGTGGAAACATTCCAAATTACTGCCAGTGAACAAAACATCATTACCACATCCAAGAGGGGAAGAAAACAAAAGATACTTCAGTAAAATACAATTAAAAAATATGGCCAAATTACCAAAACCTTTTGATAACTACAAAATGATCTCCTGCTCCTATGATGAATGCAGAAGGTTAAAGTAAGGCTTGTATTTTGATGAACACGTCTTTTTGTAGGGCGATGAGTATAAATGTTTAAAACTCTTTTTACTTGTTGAGTGACAAGCAGATCGACGGTCCTCCGGGCTGAGTGATGGAGGGAAGAAAGGAGGAGAGGGAAAAAGGTCAGTCCATCCCTCCCACTCTCTTTAAAATCAATCAAAAGCTTAATCAGGGGTTAGAATATTTCTGGTACTCCTTTTTCTTTTTATACAAAAAATTACACTTCAGGAAACTGTACTGTAACTGTAAGTCATAAGCAATTAAAGACAGAGGGAAAAAAAAGGTTTAAGAGAGGAAAATGGGAGAGAAAAAAAAAAAAGGAAGGATAGCTGAGCTGAGATGGTCCAGAGCCGTCTTCCTCTGCTCCTCAGAGTCCAATAATAGACCACAAGAAAAAAAGTGAAGAAGAGAAGAGTCGGTGGGCGGACACAGTCATCTACCCGGGGTTGTTTTTCTTCCTTTTATTTGGGCTGGGATTGGGATCCAGTTTCAGCTCTCGGTACTGCACCTGTTAAAACACACACACACACACACACACACACGCACACACACACACCACCCGGTCAGGTGGAAAGAGCAAAGGATGCTTGAATAGCACAGAAACCCTCCAGAGGCTCTCTGAGTCCAGCTGTGTGGAACAGTGGCCTCAGGGAAGGGATTACACACTGATTACAACACACACACACACACACACACACACACACACACACACACACACACACACACACACACACACACACACACACACACACACACACACACACACACACACACACACACACACACACAGAGAGAGAGCGAGACACTCACATGCACACACACACAATCACATGTACACTGTTCAAAGCTCCAAATACACAGACGCACACAGATATCCACGTGCACGCATACTTCCACAGATGTGGGACAGTGGCCTGAGGGAAGGGATCACACAAACAAACAGAGAACAGGGCAAGGCCTCATGGGAAAGCTTGGAGAGACAACAGAGTCATCTCAGTATGCAAGAAGGTTAGGAGGAGGGACGGGAAGGAGAGGGAAGATGGAGCCCTCACTAAACCTTCGCACAGCAGGCAAGTTATACAGTATGAACTCATCACTGATGACACATCCTGCACTATTCACTATATACAGCATTTAATCTTATGTGACATTTGTGTGAAATTGTTAGAATGTGCATTTTTGAGTTACGGACAAAAACATGTCATGGTGACCTTTTAAAGTGACCAAATTCTAAACAGTTCATCCTTGAATGCAATTGCTTCATGTTCCCGGGACGAGACGGACGTGAGGACAAGGTGACCTTGACCTCTGACCTCCAACATCTAATCAGTTCATCCTGGACGGCAGTTAGCCATCGATGTGGAGCTTTCCTTCTTCTCAGTGAGTGGAAACACCAGAAGACCACCTGACCTGGTGGTGACCAACTGGAAGTGTTACATGAACTGCTTTGGGGAGGAAACGCCGTGACATTGACATGGTTTAAACACTTATTTGCTTTCCTACAGAAAGTCTCTCGTATGCTAAGTCAGCTAAATATTAGGCTGTAGCCGACAGCTTCTTAGCTTAGCATGAAAGCTGTTGCTCTGTCCAAAAGTAACAAAATCCACCTACAGTAGTGTAAAAACGACAAGTTGTGTTTTTTTTATGGGGGTGGTGTTCTGGAATATTTCTCGATCGGGAGCAGTGACCTCCTGGAGTTGTGTTGTTGCTGTGAGGTTGCCAGGCAACGAGCAGAGACTCCAGGAAGTTACTGCGTCAGGCCAAAATATAATGCAGCATATAAGAGCTCAGAGAAGCTAACTGTGACCTGGTTGTTACTTCATATTTAAAAGATACGTGTTAAAAAAGTTAATTTAATAACCAAGAAATGGAATATCTAATGACTTAGACTTGTATCTCTATTGCGTCACTAACAAGACATTTTAGGGGCACATTACGATCACTTTGCTCTGCACCATCACTGAGGGAGTGTCAGCCATTCCTCCTGAAGACAACCGATCCCCCCTTCAAGCGACGCGTTGCCAAGATGGCGAGCAGAGCTCAGAAAGAAGCCGCTCTTAAGTGACGGACACTCAGACGAAACGGCATCACAGTGGCTGAGCGTCGACAACCAGAGACTGTCACTCCGGCAGTCTCTGGCTCTCAGATGTGTGCGCATTCACACACACGAATACAGTTGCGAGCCTAGACAGATTCAAGACACTGACAAGCACTAGCCACTGAATCAGAATACTAATAGGAAAAAAAAAAACAAGACTTAACAGTCGCGGCACCAAAGAGCCGGTATCGTCTGCGGGATCCTTCCTAGGCTGACGTACTGTAGGCTACTCTGCCTGTCTGACTGACTGACACCCTCTCTGATTCTCCAGGCAGACAACAAACTGACGTCAATACGGTTTCTCTGTTCTGTCTGGTGGCGGGTCTGTCTGCTGTGGACGGGGAACAGCGGCGTCTCTCAGCACCGGCTGGGAACGAGCCTCTGTCATCCATCTTTCCACTGGTTCCCACCGACGCCTCCACGACGCCTTCCACTATCCTCCTAGTGTGTGCTCGCCAATAAAGACTCATGCATAAACATATGGACACCAGCGAAGAGAATGCACATAACGCACACCTCCCACACACTATGTAATTCAAATGCCATAGAAATCCACACGCTGTACACACACACATACAGTGGAGGTATCTCCCTCCCTCCGTCTGGCAGGGATGGTCACCGAGTGTAGGCCAACATGTGTTCCTCTCTACGCCTCACGAGGCAGATACTGATCTGGAAACTCCTCGCTGTCCGCGAGGCAAACTAACATCCTACTAAACAGCTGTGCAAATAGAACCGGTTAGTTGGATGGAGTGAGACCACGAGCTGAGTCTGAAGGGCAACAAGGAAATAATCCAGGTGGAGAAAACAAGGGGAGGCAAAGGAACGATGGGAAGAGAGATTTATGAAGACGGGTCAGAAATAGATAGAAAAGATGAAGGGGAGGGAAGGGCAGAGAGCGGGGCAAACCAACAAAGGGGGGGAACGGGAGAGAAAACAATGAGAGTGAGGAAGAGACGGAGGGAGATCAGTGGACACTCGGGTGATGACAGAGACGGTTCTCATGTGGGTGTGGATCCTTTTATAGCCCTGCCAACTAAAGCAGACAAACCCAGGGGACAGAGAGGTTTATATGGCCCCATCTGTGTGTGTGTGTGTGTGTGTGTGTGTTGCCGTGGTAGTTTGGTTAGGGGACCATGACAGTCCTGGCACAGTGCCCACACCGCCTGCGATCAGTGACAGTGGTGCATCCACGGATGAACGAGTGAGCGAATGGTTGAATGATTTAATTCACCCATGAGTGAAGTGAGTAACAGCACATCTGCATGTAGCGTAGCTGCGAGGACATGTGTCTGTTCATATAAAAATAATTGCAGCAAACGCACACACACACACACACACACACAAATAAATAAAATAAAATCTGACTATCAAACGGTTTCTTGCCAGCTAGCGTGGATCCAAAAGTAGGACAGGTATGGTGCGGGATCACTGGCTGTTAGTGGTCCCATTACACGGCCAAACGCCTACACCAGCACAAAAAAAACACGGCAATTTAATTCTGTGTTGACGTTCCTGTCCAAACAAAAGTATTTGTGAGCGCAAGGAGAAGAAAAAAAACACAAGAAAAGTTTGCATGTCAGTAGAAAGTAGGGTTTTGTTGCTCATGAAGAGCAGCGAAGGGGATCGACAAAAACAAAGGGTGCAGGAAGAAACGGTCCCTCAATCAAACAGCACTTTTTGTCTTTGAAGGGGCTGCCAGCCAAGAGAAAAGGGGGCTCACGCGTCACAGGTTCAATTGCACCTTACAGGTGACAGGCCTGCCTGATGCTATACCCTTGGCTCCCCCGCTCACCTCACCAAATAACACACACAGGCACCAAAACCCCATGCAGACAACAAGAGCTAGTTAAAGTCAAAAAAAGAGGGAGAGAAAAAAAAAAAAAAGGCAGAGGAGGCGAAGGAGAAAGTGGGACGTTAGCGATATAAAAGAAACCAGAATTGGGTGAAAGTCAAAAAAAATATGTGTGGTAATGCGGAGAGCACGTAAGCAATTTGGTAGCGCAAGTGGGGAGCTTAAAGGGAACATCTACAGGAGAGGCAGTGGGTAAAGACCCAGCGCTGCTCAAAGGCTGCTCCACCCTCGCTCCTCTCCCAAATGTTGACAGTACAAGTGCAAAACAAGCTTTGAAGTGTGCTCTGCTGAAGGGGCGCCGTGTACCGAGCTTCGTTTAACGGTGTTCCCCACCAAGCATCCCGGGACCTGCTCCTCTCTCCCTCTCACATTGAACCTTTGACTGTGTTTTGATGACGCCGGTGCGGGCAGACACGAACCAAGGTGGGTGACAGTGAGGGAGGAAAAAAGTAAATAACTAAAGTCAAGAAAGGCAAGGGAGCAACATTTTAATGATACTATGTTATTCCGTTTCCCAGTCCTCTCCACGGAGCACAAACCTCAGCGGGTTTCATCTCATGTGACGCCTAATGGAGCATAAGGGTTATTAAATGTTTCCAGGGAAACACTGTTGTGTATAGTTCACACATCTGCAGATCGGAGGATTCAGCACTCACGTCTATTGCTGGGAAAGAAAAGGCACGTCAAGGTGACATAAATCAGCGGGAAAAAAATTACAAAGTGTAGAAACTTTTGCCTATTAGCTGCTGTGGCACATACACACACTGAATAGTGACTAAGTGGCCACTTGTGGCGGTGAAATGTATAATTTTGTCACTAAAGTGGCGAAGGACAACGCTGAGGAGAGAGAGAGACCTCTGGTTGGTGTAAGTGATGGGATCTGGCAACGTTTCAACCTTTAACTATCCTGCCTTTGACCCCTAACGTCCAATGAGCTTTCATGCCCGGCATAAATGTTGTCTAAAAATATTAACCCAACTCCCCACTGCTCATTAGATGCTAAATTGGAATTCACACTTATTTTTGTACTGGGGGTTTGATCCAGCTCCTTCACACCATAAAGGGCCACTTGGCATGCTAATTGCCTTGGCCCTACTTACGCACTCCCTAGCTCACATGGCTAATGGTGTCGTAAAACATACTAGTGCACTGACACCTCCCAAACGCCAGGTAGGGAATACTTATACACTATAAAGGTGCTCAGTTTGGCCTCGTTTAAGAGGACATGAAGGATTCCCCGATAAAGACCATAACGACAGCTTACGCTGGTAAAACAGCCAAACCGGATACAAGAAACTGTTACCCAGGGAGGGACAGGGACTCTTTCATGCACACATACCATGCCAGCCTTTTAACATTGCTGCTCGCGGAGGGACATAATGATTTAGGTAAACTGTTCGGGTGATAAAAAGACAACTCTGCCTGTTGCAGCTCCCATGAACCGCCGGGTATTTAGGTTTTAAAGGGTGTTTGACAGTGCTGTTAGGGGGCCCGGTGTCATTGATTTAAAGAGCTTGGTTTGCAGGACTACCTTTCCGTTAACTGTTTACTGATGAGAAGTGTTGTTGCCGCTAAACACGACGTTTCTTTTATGTACTTATGCACTCTATAAAAGACAAATGAAAGATGAGAAAACTGTGAGAGCCCCCCCAAAAAAAAAGAAGCTGTACGCGATGACGGACTGTGGCCCCAGTGTGGATGCCCTTTATGTACTAAGTCATTAGGACCTCATCAGTTCTGGCTGCACTGAAGCACCTCTAAATGATGCGGAACGCCGCACGGAAACACCCCCGACCCGCCTCGCATGCACGACTGCTGGGCGAGCGTGTGTGTGTGATTATTTATGTGCGTTGGGTCACACCGGGTCCCTGAAAGAGTGCTTCATTAGTCATCCAGGGTATCGGGCCTAGTGGGCCCCTGCACTCAATGCCAGTGGGTGCCGTGGACACGTGCCTGCGAGGGGGACGCTCCATTTGGACCCCAGCGCCTCCCTGCATCATCCGAGAGCCTGAAGGGCTCGATTCCCACAGACTGCTTTGACCCGGTAAGGTGGGGGCAGGCAATGAAGTGAAGCCGCCGCCGCGGGGGCAGAACCCAGATCAGAACGTTCTGGTCTGTTTTTAGCCGACGACCGCTGAGCAGGGTGCCGTCGCAGAGAGTTAACCTTTGGATGGAGTGAGGAAGCGATCAGTGCAGCTGAGTTCATTGACCTAATCTTATTGATACAAACAAGATAACCTGCTCCAAATAATTAAACCAGTCGATCAATCAACTGTACTCTTTCTGGCCTAATTCCTCCCCCTCGTTTGCTCCTTTTCCAGCCTCATCTCTCCTCCTCCTGGAATCTATTCTTACCCTTTTCCCTTGGTTCTTTCACCCTCATTACTCGGTAAGCCTCCAAACTGTCAGTGAAACCTGGCAACAATTACTATTCCGACAGCTGCAGCAATAACCGTTACAGTAGCACTTGCAGTATTACTTATACAGTAGGCACGACTCCAGCAGCACGGGCACCAGACGAGAGCAGCATGTCCGCCCCCACCTTCCCCTAGCCAGCAGGCCCTCATTAGGGGCCTTGTAAAGGCCTCCTACCTGCCGTGCCTGGGCCCCTTCGCCGCTCCGCTCCTCCCGGCTCCAGGTGTGCAAGGTGGCTTCACTCCACCAGAGGGGACAGCTTGGGCTCATTTAGGCCCGTGGCTACCTGCCTGGTGCCTACTGCTGCAGCCTCAGTAAACCGTAAGACTGTAAAACTGCAAGGGGGCCGAACGGGGCAGAACACGGGGGGTTTGGCGGGGGTGTGTTGGGGGGGAGCGTGGATTATGACCCTGTAAAGATGAAAGGAGTCGCGGCAACGAGCGATCAAAGAGGAAGTGTGTGTCAGCGCCGATGTGGCAGGGGATTGGTCGTATCGGAGGCCCCGGGTCGCTCGGCCTCGGCCTGCATGTGTGATTGCGTGTGCGTTGGTGTGTATTGAACTCGGCACAGCGGGGCTTAACGGCCACAGCGGACACCATCGGTGCCGGATAACACTTAATTGCAGTTTAAACTGCACTTTGTCCCGAGCAGCACAGCACGACACTGTGAACAAACACACATAAACACACACACGCTCACACCTACGTTCCACTTTACAAAGCATCTGTAGTCTTCAGCCACAAAGTTAATCTGATCTCACGGTTAATGTAGAAGCAAAACCGCATGGGGCTGGTTAACTGTTGGTTTACACTCTGTTCCAATTACTAGCATAGCTGGGAAACGACGGCTAACTGTAATTGCGTGTGAGTGTACGCTCATGGAGTCAATCAACTTGGTTATATGCTGGACACTAAACTCACTTAACCTTGTTATCTTATTACACAGCTGCAGTTATGTATGTGGAAATTGAATTAAGTCTAGGAAGCTTTTAATAGGAAAACACAGGAACAACTTTGAAACAATTAGATTAGAAGTCTGCGTAAACAATGGAGATGCAGTTGACCCCGACATGAAAAAGTGCAACGGTGACGGCTGACAGGAGGAAAAAGAAAGGAAAGTTACAGACGGAGGAGATAATAAAAGGAGCCCGGCCCACGCCTGGGACGACAGATGTCAGAAAGATATAAAAGATGAGATGAAAAAGGAAAGTTCACCCACCACTTGAACATCCGAGGGCACTCTGGACAGGAAGTCTAGCAGCTCGTTGTTATCAATAGTGTACGGATCTCGCAGCTTCTTGGTGAATTTATTAACCCCTGTAGAGACAGAAGATGACATCATGCTGGATTTAATACAAGAAATCACACGTTTATTTATCTACTGTTTCCATTTAACTCCATCTTTACGTTACATGTAAATAAACATGACATGTTTGACATCCGCTCACCCCAGGCTAGCACGATGTAACGCAGAGGGATGAAGTAGACGAGGATGGTGGCTGCTCCGAAAGCCACGATGGCCAGCCAGCTCAAGAAAGGCACAGTCCAGTTAAATGTACTGAAAAGAGAGGAAAGGGGAAAAAGGGGGACTGTAAAAAAAAAAATGAAGTGACACGACATTACCGAGTCTAGCCTACACACCAAGTAAGAGTAGAGGAGGAAGTCAGGGAGGGCATTTTAATTCTTTTCAACCCAAACAAGCTGATCTGGATGCCCCCTGCACTACAAATTCATCACACACACTCTCGCACACGCACACACACACACACACACACACACACACACACACACACACACACACACACACACACACACACACACACACACAGAAAATAACTTCACCCTCAAGTCTCACAGGTCAGCATCGCAGGGTGAAAATTCAATACGACCGCACCATCCAATCAGTAAAATGCTCTCAATTTGACAGGAACGGGTCACAAATGTGTCAGCTTGATGTAAAATGTTCTACCTGTTTTACCCAAAGTAAGTTATTTTTTTCTAGCTTTTAATCAAATCACTAAAAATGCCTGCCTTCCCTCTGCTTTGTCCACATCTACTGAAAAGAGAGGGCGCCTATGTATGCAGACGTGTACAGTGAATAAACCGTTTTGTGAGTGTGTGTGTGTGTGTGTGTGTGTGTGTGCAGCGATGTGTTTAATCTACTATGTACATGATTCAGTTAAGAGGTCATGCAGGGTTAAGTGAGATGTGACAGACAGCCTGTGTGTTTGTCTCCGAGGGCTGGGTGTCACGCTGGCAGCGTTTCCTGAGAGCAGCACTGAGTTATACTCAGTTAGGCTGGCAAGGGGAAGCGGGGCAACCGGGCATTGCGGTGGAAAAAAAGAAGAAAAAAAAAAGAAGAAGAAGAGAAAAGCCTGGGACGTGCGGAGCAGAGCGGAGCGGGCCCGATGCCGAGGAGCAGGCTTACGACTCACTTCTTTATCCTCTCGCCATAGGAGGCCACTTCATCCAGTGCATTCTGCACACTGATGCACACGTCCTGAATGGCATAAAGCTTGTTCATGAAGCCCTTTCTCTCCGAGTCCTGCAAGAGGACAGATAGAGATGTAGGCGAGGGGAGAGAAGGAAGCGAGGGTGAGGGAGGAGAGGGAGACAAGACACAAGGCTGGGCACAGGCATCTCTGGGAAAACAATACATTTTAAATAGCGTCAAAGATTTGGAGGTGGGGAGCCAAATCACCGGATATCCTGCGCGAACTGACGGAGTGCTTTAATTCCAGGGAGTAATAGAGATATAAAGTCGGCAGAACAAATCAAAACGCTCACAGGAAAATTTGAATATGTGAAGAGAGAGCCAGAATTTCTCTCTCTCTCCCTCTCCCTCCCTCTTTGTTTCGCTGGCTGGCACACTGTGATGATGTCACCAGCCGTGACATCATTAACATCCTCATTAAATGCTGTCACCCACCATGACGAGCTCTTCCTTTTCAACTTTTGATGGTTGAGAACTTGAGAATACTGCGAGGAGGGAGGGGGGGACCACAAACTAGCCAGGAAATCTAAATCCTACAATCCCCGTTCTTACAGAAACAACACGAAGAAGAGTCGAGGAAGTCATGCAACAGTCGACGAGCCGCCTGCTGACCGAGCGACGGCAAAGGCACGGGATGATGGGGACAGAATGAGGTGACAGAGAGTGAAGGACAGCCGTTGGCTGAGTGAGGACATCCACACGGAGACTGGTTGCGGCTGGATGTGATTGGTGGGCATGCTGGGGAGACGAAGGGAGGCATAGCAAGAACAGGACCATCTATTATCAGACCAGAGCTACAGGAAGGCCAGTTTACAATATGGCTATAACACACTTTCATTATAAGGTCACCCTGTTCCAATACGTTATTAAAATTTAAAATATGTGACATTAAGTTTTGTTTTATTCCGAGGAGTCTGAGGGTCGCTGGTATTCTCTCAGTGGAAGAATTGATGTGTTTTTTTCCAGCTATTACAGAGTAATTGTTAAACAAATTAATGCTTGCAAATTAAAAAAGTATATATCAAAAATGCCAGAAAGCTTCATATTTCAGATAAGAAAGAATACGGATTTCTTAAAGCTGGGGAAAATAAGTATATTAGAAGCTGTTTGAAGAACTTAAGTTAATTAATGGCAAAATGGGCAACAAAAAAAAGAAAAAAAAGAAAAGAAAAGTTTGGGAGGAACCAAAACATTTTTCTTTGGTTAGAGAAACAGCATGTAAAGCAATGGCTGTTATTGATGAAGATGGATGGACTCTGCAAGATTAGAGAAGTAAATCTCATCACTATACCCAAAGTAGTCAAAGGAATGAAACACTGAGGACCACAGAGGCCTTTACCACATTTTGCTCCTTGAGGCCAACACCCCCCCCCCCCTAACCCCAACCCTCCCGTCGAGACCCAAAACACCCTCCGCTGCCCCGAACCTCATCCTCTTCTTTTTCTACTCCGTCCAGAATCAGATAAAGTGAAAAATGAACCATGGAGCAGTCGGGGGAGACCACATGGCCTCCCCAGCACAACCACACAAGACAAATAGATATAATTAGACAGCGTCCCTGGGTTATTTTTCTTCGCAAATATTTTACAAGACTCCCTTTCTTTCTTCCTCTCTCTCCCTCAGTCCTTTCCTCGGAGTCCATCTGTTTTTCATTGCTCGCTCAAACAAATCTCTCGAACGCAGGGTCTATTGTGCTGGGTTGGGCCGAGCCGAGCCGGGCTGGGCCGGGTTTTTATTTTATTTTCGTCAGTATGTTTGAGGGCCAGGGGAGTGGTGTGAGAGAGCGGGCGGGGGTGGAGAGGATGGGGGTCAGAGGTCATCGGAGTATAAACCATTGCCACATGCCCCTCGGACTGAGGTCTGACTCGTATTTCCTGTCTTCAAACACGGCTCGGGGAGGCGGGAGGTAGCAATAACACAGAGGGCCACGGAGAACCTTGTTTTCCCAGCTTCCCTGCACACAGCGCACATATGGAGCCAGGCAACCTGTTCTTATAATGGAACCTAATATGCACACAAACACACACACACACACAGACACCCTACAGCTATTAGATAAGGTTGATCTGCACACCTGGTCTTGCTGTGTGACTTTACAAACGATATTATATCCTGAAACAGATTGTACGACGAGGGCCCTCCACTTCTAAAAGCAGCTCCTTTCTCTACGGAGCAAGTTTGTTTAAGACTGCAATGATATTACTGATAGAGGGGGGGGGGAACGACACGGCATTCACATCACAGTCGAGGTTAAAAGGGACTTTGATATGTAACGAAAAACTGTGAAATATCTAAATCAGGGAGGCGAGCTCTCTGACAGTCTTGCCACGCTTTTTGGTGGTTTTGTGAGGAATGCGTGGGCTCGCATCGACGACCAGCTCACATGGTTATTCCAGTTGGGATGGAGAAGTGTTGCGATGGAGACTCGGGGGCCGGTATTCCCCGTCTGTCTCTTCCGGTGTCTGTCAGGAAGACTAAGTGGGTTTGTTTGGAGACCTGAAGGCACGGCTAATAACGTTAAATCTGCGAGGCCTCTCGCTTCGACTTGGCCACAGTTGCGAGTCATGTTAATGCTCAAGGTATGCTCCAAATCCCAGCACCTCTGACAAACGGCGTTCTGGAGAATGATGCTGCACGGCTCGAAGCATTTAGATGGATAGTGTAATAAGCATGGCTAATGAGTTTAGCATCGTGCATTTTAATAGACTGCAACTGTAGGTTAAATCTGCCAAGCGGTGACATGTTACAGTAACTGCCAGTTAGGAGTTTTTTTGTACTACAAAGTCACCGATTCTGAATTAAATTTGTATTCAATTCAATTTAAATATAGTACAGTAAAGAACTATACAATGAGCTTAAGAAAGCAACTGAATCTGATTATGAGACTAATTTTAAAAGGCTTTATTTCTGCCCAAACTACATTTAATATAAATCATATGCGTCACACAAAGGACACAAAATAATTGCATATACAGTAGAGAGGAGAAAACAGAAACAATATATACACAAGAATATCAAAACACTGAATATAATCCAGCATCCCCAGTAGACAGAATATACAATATATTAATTAATATGCTTTAATTACTTTTCTGAATGCCCGTGACCATCATTACTCCACTGATTTGCTAATTTAAAGCATCAGTAATTTGTGTCTCCAGAATGCAGACTCCATCATCACATTGAACGTATATACAAAAGGCACATTCAGGCCTTAAGACACGTCTCGGTCATTATGATCAATCCTCTTGTGTTTTCTGTGTGATGGTCTACCGCTCCTTTAGAAAAGCATGCGTTTTATAATCTACTGTATAGCAATAGAGGTCAGGGCCACTTAAAATGTTATGCCAGTCACAAGAACTGCATACTTCTGTGGATTAAATGAAAAACTGGTTTTACCCCCTGAATGAAATATTTCTTTGTGCAGAAAAAAAAAAAAAAAAAATCTTTGACATCAATTAACTCTCATCAGCCTGCTAGCAGAAATATGTATTGAGTCGGCGTCCTTTGTTGGCATATAAATGTGCCAAAGTTTGCATCATTGTTGGGATGTGCGGAATGTGACGCACATGAAATCTCAGCCAAGCAGCCATCAGATGAGAATTGAGCCACGCTGCGTACCGAGCGCGCGGAGCAGGCTGCATCATGGGAGCGCTCCCATCAGCGGAGACGGGAGGCGGCGCGGCTCGTTAAAGTGATGCGAGCTGTTTGTATGTGTTGAGGACAAACAACCCTCAGTGACACCAGAGAGAGAGACACTCACACACACATACACAGAAACAGACACGTCGGGCTAACCACATTGCACTTCCTGGTAAATTGTGGTAAACAAATGTGGTAAACTCTTTAAAACACTTGATTAAATATTCAACAAAGGGAAGATGCACGCCGCCTCTGTGTACCCGGGTGCTCCATTTCGGAGCGATGGCGTCGTGCCGGAGTGCATCTCCATGCAAAAAGTGCAAAGTGAGCAGTTGTAAACTTTGCAAAGACAGTTTGTTCTTCGCTGACCCGAGGCCTGGAGCTAAACAAGAGAGAGGTCACTGAGGACTTAGCCTATTACGATGGACTCAAATATCTGTCCTATATCTACCGGGTGGAAACAGAGAGAGCCATTTGAGACTGTTTTAACCTCCGCTCGCATTGTTCTCCCAGCTGGGTTACGCCATAAAAATGATAAACTTAACCGTTATAATGCAGCACCATACATCCCATCACACCGCGAAATGAGTCTGAACCACAAGTGGCTGCTGCTCATTGCCGCCGTGCTAAAATTGCACCTGTTTTTCTTTGTTTTCCTTTTTGCCTCTCTCACTCTGGCAGCACAGTAAAAATTGAAATGTCATATAAAACGTGACAGAATGCTAATATGTGGCTCCCAGAGGGCATCTGAAAGCGTTCTTGTTGATTTTGTAACTGCAGAGGGAGGCAGCATCTCTCCCATTTCCACCAAAAGAAAAAAACAAAAAACAAAAAACATTGAAAACTTGAGCAAGTTGAGGAATGCTTTAGGGGCGACACAAATTCAATTTCCAAAGCCTGTGCAAGAATTAGGTATGACAGAATAATAAAAAGCGCATAAAATTAGCATCTACTGTATACTTAAAACTTGAGGTGTTGCGATCCCTCCGAAAAAGCAAACATGGATACGAAGAAATAATGATTTTGTACCAATAAACGTGATATTTGGCTGCGCTGCACTGTTGACTTGAAGCAATTAAATACATATAAAAATAACTTAGTGACTGAAGGTGAAACACTTCACAAATGGAAAAGCAGGATTTCATTTGCACATTCAGTTCATTCTCATAGTATTTTGTTGGGTTCTAACAGGAGTTCCTCTTCTGAGTCGAAACAGTTCAACGAGCAGATGGCTCGTCTCCAAAATGAAGCAGGAGTGTCTATAGCAGGTTAATTGCAAAAATGCTCCAAAACCTCTGAATTAGTTCATTTATGATGAAAGATATTCTGATTTGTTTTGCATATTTTCATGAAAATGAGAGCATATGCTGTAAATATTCCCGCATGGAGTCAAATGCAGCTTTCTACCTCTCATGTTGACTACATACATCCGAGGCACATTATGAAAGACAAAAATAAAACACACATACATGTGTCTATTCCGACTCCAGCACCTCCACTGGGGAGCGATGAGTCACAGATTTGACCCCCCACAAAAACAAACTTGGTCACCCAGTGGCCTCGAAGAACATCTCCCCTCCGTCACCGAATGACAGCAAGACGAGACAAAAGGCCCAGCGACCGGCCTCAGATGCCACCATGCAACCTGGCACCTCGCCAGCGCCACATGAAAGAGGCAGATGTTCCACCCCCCTTATTTAAGCGGCGGCTTTAATAAATAATTTATCTCATACAAAAACTAATCCATGAGCGAATGTGGGGAATACATCTCTATTTCCCTCCCTCTCTTTTATCATAAACGCATAAATATCTGTTTAACGAGGGTGTTGAGATGTGCTGCACGTCCTCCTGGCCCTCATCAAGCAGCTCGCACACACAAAGGCCACCATAAGATGTGAAGGGGGGGGCGTCACAGTCCCATAGGCCCGGTGTGGATGTGAGGAGAGTGGATGTATAGGGACGGACACAGTTTTCTTTGAGAACAGCGGCGTCTGCTGAGGGTTGCTCCCTACAAAGCCAAAGTCAAACTCACAGTTTAGACTGTCATGTGAAGGTGGGCCGGGCAGACGACGCTTTCTAGTACTAATTAGTCTCTTCACCCAGCCTCGTCCCACAGCGAGGATAAATATACACATATGTAAGAGAGAGCGATGGATGGAAGGAGGGAATAAAAGGAAGAGGTGCTGGTGACTTATTTTCAGTCTGACCTCTGCCTCCTATCCAAACGAGACAGGTTTTTTGGTGTTATGAGTGTGTGTGTGTGTGTGTGTGTGTGTGTGTGTGTTTGTGTGTCTCTGATGAGTCTGGGTGGCAGGAGGTTGCTTGCCACTGATCATCTTTACCCATCTCCCCCTGGGGCCTCTCATCACCTCCACCGCACCAGCCACTCCATCAGACTCAAGGTCGGGCACACACACTCACACACAGACACACACAGACACACACACACACACACACACGACTAGCACCACACAACTTCTGCGCTTCCCCTTCCTCGCCTCCTGCTGAAACGCCCCCCGACCCCCGCCCAACCTGCACCCCCAGCCTGCCCAACTCTCCCCCACTTTTCCTCACCTCTGCTCCCCTGCTCCTGTGCTCTCCTTCCCCTGTCCTTCCCAGGATCCAGCCTGGCAGTGTGTGATGAATGGGACAACATTACTCCTGTCCTCTGTTGGCCTGGTTTAGCTGCTCCAGCCAATCTCCCCCATCTGTCTGTCTGTCTGACTGTCTGTCTTTCAGTGTGTCTGTTGTAGTATCTCTGTCTTGGTTGGCTTCAATCAGATGCTACTGCATCTAAACTCCCTTACTACATAGTCATTTGCATCTTTAGATAACCTACAGAAATTTGGAAATTAGGTTAGAAACTAAATGTATTGTTAAAATACATTACTTTTATTCTAGATTTAACTGATTAAGATTTTTAACTACATCCTATTTAATTATTTACAAAGTAAATCATTTCTTACTCCTGTTTGGATAAAATCAGATTCATAACCGAGGTCTGTGAGGCTCCTGCTAACTTTGGCGTACCTTTAATTACATATTCATGCTCAGAGAGACACATGCAGTAGAAACAGCTGTAACATCCACTGTTTTAAAATTTGTTTTGGAAGAAAAAAAAAAGAAAAAAAAAAAGAGCGAGAGTGCATCGCTATGAAGTGAAGAGATCACGTCTTCAAATAAGTAAATAAAATATGCATCCTCTGTGCTCATTACAGATTTATGACTTTTGTTAAAAGAAAAAGGTGGCGGCTGCCTTCTAACACGTCTGACTTTAAAATTCAGACGACGACGCTGTCAAGTGTTGTGCTCCACATTCTGTCCAATGAGAGACCGGCAGGGCTGAGTGTGTGCCATCTGCAACATCCTATTTGGTGAGATTCTCGGAGAAGCGTAACTTTGGGTGGATGAGAGCACACGAGAACTCCTCACCTACAGAGCAACGAGTGCTCATTGTGTTCCTTTGATGCATAGTTCATCAGTCAAAAAGTTCAGTCGGTTCATGTGATTCAGAACAATAACAGTTGGGGGAGAAGACGTTGCTGCATTAGGCATAATGAGCAGTGGGATTTACTCTGGCAATATGAAGTAGTTTTGCTGTTTCTGTAGCAACTTTTAAGAAAAAGAGCACACACATGCACTCACACACACTCGGAGTTCTGAAACTCATTACAAAATTAGTTTGTTACTTATTATCAGTGACTTAGGGGTCATAAGGTATAAAACAATTATTTGTGAGAGGAATGCAATTAGTGCTTTTCAAAAACAAAAAGTAAATGAATCTTAAAGTCGGAAAATTCACTCTATAAAAGGTAATTTTATTCCCTTATGGCCCCTCCTCACTGCACACATTACACCCCAAACCAGGTCAAATTGACAAGTCACTCCCAGTGTCACCCTTTGAACCCCAGAGCCAAACGTCCCACCAGAAAAAACAGAGTTAACACACCGTTGCACCACCATACAGCTGCCACCCCGGAGGGCAGCAGGTCTACAGAGCTGAAGGGAAGTCACACAGAGAGACGGGAGCGGCCTTCCATGCTGGAGCCCCGTTAGTTCACCCATCACCTTAAAGAGCAGGCAGAGGCCTCGAGGTGGGGTTGGGTTGCGGGCCGAGCGTGCAGTGCGTGGGTGCTGGTTGAGACACGGACATGGGGACAAAGTACTGTGGACAAACCCCCCCGACAGGACGGCAGGCGGAGAGGCCGCCCCAGACAGACGATGAGCTAGATAGGAAACCGCAAGACAGCGACAGACACCATCAGGGGTCAGTGCCAGAGCCACACACATGCCCACTTACCACCATCGCTCGTATCCACTCAAAGTGCCAGGAAGCCAACATATCCTCGAGGATATGGTTTTTAGCACAGCTGTCCTCCCAGGGGCCTGGTTTAGAGTCCTTGTGGATAGACGTACAGTGAGATTTTCTCTTTACAACCCAGAACAATTAAGGTGAAAGGGTTAAAGAAAGACACGTGGATGTTTTACAACTCGGTCTTAAAGTTGATGTTTTGCCCAATATAACTAGACTGTAGCTTTAGCCTTGCAATGCAGACGAGGGTTACCATTTATATCTGAAGGTATAAACATCAAAATAGCTATTTGATAATTGCACTTTTATTTTCTTGAGTCCACTTGATTGCAAAGCTGTATCCAAGGGAGCACCCATTTCTATAATCTTTACACTGAGACCGTGGTGACTTTATTATAAACTTTAGGTTTAGCAACCAAAACAACAGGAAAAAAAGAGAGAAAAAGAGCCACAGTGCAAAAACAACAACATTTAATTTAAATCACAAAGACAAGAGATAAAGTCAGAGTCTTAAGAGGATGGTGGCGTGTCAGAGACTGAAGGAGAAATGAGTGAAAGCAAAAAAACAAAGCAAGCGATATGTATCTGGGGGGGGAATAGAGATAGTGGGAGATGATCTACCTGATGTTTGTGTGTGACAAAGAGGGGAAAAAACAATGCAGTGCATTTTGCATAGAGAGACAATATCCCTCCATGCCTCTTTCACCCTCCTTTCCGTTTTCATTCCTCCCTCTATTAGCGAAACATGATTAAAATGCAATTCCTACCAGCGTCTCTGCTGAACAATGAGGGGGAAAAAAACAAACAGTGAGATGGGAAGAAAAATGAAGCGGAAAAGTCAAAAGCATCTTTTACAGCGTGACGCTTTTCATCCTTCACAGGCAGCGAGAAGAAAAGAACACAGACGTTCAAACTTTTTTTTCCCCTCTCGTTCCCCATTCTCCCCAGAAGTCGAAAAAGCCCCGTGATACCCGAGGACAACCCCGCTGCATCACAAGCTCACTAGCCTCCCCGGAAAAACATTTCAGTCACACTTTTTATTTCCCAGAGAATTGATATAATTCCCAGTGCTCTCTTTAGTCCAATTACACGATGCCACGTTGCTATCTGAGCGGTTGGTACAGTGCTGTGACTGGGAGTGAGAGAGAGGCACCGCCGAGCTCCTCGTGCTATCTGGAGATAAGTCAGGAAACTTACACTGGTTTTAACCGTATTCACACCGAGACAAAGTGTGCCTTATTTAAGATTATACTGGAGCAGAGAGCCGCTTGCTTAATGATACACATAAGAAGAGACAGAGACGGGGAGGGAAAGAAACGGGTAAATAAAAACAGCGAGATATTGTATGTTGAAATCAGTCGCTGGAAAATGGATGCGAGGCCTGCAGGAGGAGAACTGGATGTCTGAGCTGATACTAGCCGTTCGCCAGGAGGCGTATACTCCTATTGATAAATACACATGTGCACGATGTGTGTGCATGTTCATGCCTACGGGGGAAGCAGTATAGGAAACGGCTGTCTCAGCTCTATGGATGAGCAGGATAAAGAGATACTGTGGTGTAGGGAGATGGCTGTATGGCAGGAGAGAGGATCATGTATACTAAAATACTAAATAGCACTCAGAAACCTGACTATTCATTGTGTTGTGCAGGTTGTGTAACAGTTCAATATCATTCAAAACTAAATTTTGATCCGATAACTACAATCAGCTGGTGCAACAATAACAACAAATGTGACTGTTTGACACTAATCTCGGATGAAAACAATTGCATTGCTGTTAATACGGAAAGCCCTGGGGAATTCCATAAATAAGCTTGAAAAAAAATGACATTTTACGTGTAATTCAGATTTTTTACAGATCAATGTGTTCAATCCAATGAATGGTCAACTCTGTATTTACCATCAACTTTGCACATGAGGGAGGGGAGGAGGAAATGATTGAGAAACGGGGGGGAGAATTGATGGTGCGGTACGTCTGCGTGTGTGTGTGTGTGTGCGTGCGTGTGTGTGTGTGTGTGTGTGAGAGAGAGCAAGATATAGATAGACATGGAGAGAGAAAGAGAGAGGGAGTGCAGCGAGCAGTAAGCCCGTGAGCAGGACATGATTGCAGTGTGTATCTTATCTGTGTCAGGTCCTCCTGAGGCTAGTGGAGCCTAGCTGAGCGGAGCACGAGCGCTTCAGTGACCAGTCAACCGTGTGAAGGTAATCTCCTCACTCCTTCAGTCTGTCTCTCTCTCGCATTCTCTCGCTTTTTCCAGTAAGCCACCAGCCCCCCCCCCCCCACCCAGGAGGCAGCTGAGACGCCACACACACACACACACACACATACACAAGCGAAAATACACAACAACGTTTACGCGCACAAACACTCACACCCATGCAAAGCCTCAAGGTGATTGCCTGATGCCAGGTGTGGACAGTGAGCCCACAGGTGAGAGGAGACGTTGCAAGCTACATTGCACACCGAAGCCCCTCCAGCAAACAGACAGTAAATATAGGAATGCTATCTCACACCGTCCAAATCTGTAATGTTACTTCAAACTCTATCGGGAGATACTGAAAAGGTTACTTTTTTTGTGAAATCAGTATGATGGCATTAAAAAAGGGAAAGAAAAATGTTTTTTTTTCTCGTGGGGGTGAGGTGACAAGAAGCAGAAATACATAGATGTGAACACATGTATGTCATTTAGAAGATGGAAGGTATTTTTGACGTATTTTGCTGCTATTCCTTTTGTATAATTTGCATTTGCTCAGCAGCATGGCTTACTGGGCCACTTTAAATGGCCAAGATCCACTTAAATAAATGCAATCAGGAAGGTGACAAATAACTATATAACTGGATGGATGTAAAGAGAAAAAAAATAGAATATGTATAATACGGGTTGTGTTCAAGTGTACGATTTCTATAACTCTGTGTCTGACATTTATGTATTGGATCACTAATGTACTCTGAAGGAGAAAAGGTGCACCTGTAACTCGCCACTATGTTTAAAATGAATTTGAAAATAGAGGTTAAAAACTGGGGCAGTATAATGCTTATACATTTTATGTGTGTGTGCCGGCAATAAGAATCAAGCAACATTCCATGTTGAAGGTCAGTGCTCACACACAGACACAGTATGGAGGAGGAGGAGGAGGAGGAGGAGTGGAGAGGAAGAGGGGAAAAACAGTTTGTGTCTTAAACATTTTTTCACCCTGCATGTGCCTGCCTGCTCGGGTTTTAACAACTGAGCCGTCCCCATCAATTAGTCTAGATGCTGGACTTTCATTGAGATTAAGTGACTAATATCAGCGCTTGCTCACAAGAAAGACACTTTTCACGTCTGCCCAACAATCTGTTAAGTCAAAACACATGCGGTGATCCAAGGCAAAAAGCCCGCAAGGGGTCCTCCATGCAATGAAAAACAGGTGCTCTACTTTTTCGCCATGTAATACCCCATTTAGCCTCTGGAGCAAAGGTTATCCAGCTAATAGCTGCCTTGTGGTGCGCTGGGAAGAGCCGCGCACATGGCCGGAGTAAACATCTGGGATGGATTGTACATACTTGCAACATATGCTTCAAGTTCAATTAAAATGAGGCCTTGGCATATTTATTAATCTTTTTCCCTCTCCTCTCTCACTCTCGCTCTCCCCCCCCCCCTCTCTCCCCTATAGGCCTGTGCCATAAAAGAGGCCTGCTTCGACCCGTCCTTCATACTAAGTCATACAATCTGAAGCTGCGCCTCATATCCAATGTAAAAGACCTCATATCCAATGTAAAAGACAAATTTGTTAAGCCTTGAAAGTGCATTTGTTCTGCACTTAACCAGGTTGGATGGAGAGTAAAAATGAGGGGGAGGGAGCGAGAGAAAGAGAGAGACATAAAAAACAGAGTGGGGAGAGGACGATTGAGGGAAGGGTAGAAGGAGAGTGGGAGGGCAAAGACGTGTAGGCGAAGAAAAAAGAAAAATGCCCCCCTTTCAACTTCCCTACAGCTCAAATGAAATGCTAACAGTTGAGGGGAGCAATAGATCAAAATGTATGAAGCCAGAGTTGGTAAATTGTAGCCTTTGTGGCGGCTGTGCTATCCAGCATCCCAGCCCTGTGTGAGCACAGAGAGCAAGGCCCTCTTATGTGGAATAATCAGTTTGGCACCAAATCTGACGGAGGCCGCAAAAGCTGCCGCTGAACCTCATTTCAATATGAAAGTGCAAAAAAAAAATGTATTTCATATAATCTGCCGCTTTTTCAAATGCCTGTATTTTATTTTTTTATTTTTTTTTCCCCCTGCAAAGAGGTGGGGAAATGCAATGATGGAGGACAGACGTTAAGAAAGAAAAAAAGAAAAGGTTCAAGGTTGCCTGGTGCATATCTTCAGTCGGTGCCCCCCTGTACATTTCAGCCTTGGAACTTCACAGCCATGAAACTTTGCTTCTGCATCACTGTGGGAGAGGATGTAATGCTCACGTATCTCTGTGTGCTCATTGCCTGACTGGCTGCCCGGGTGACTGATTACCTGACATACTGGTGCGATGACTATTTGACCATCTGCACTATAAATGTGTTTTTTTAACCCTTTTGTTGCAGGCTATGACCCTTTAAACTGGGAGAGGTTGTAGCAAGGTTGCAATTGCATAAGTAAACTCGGTATACAGAGAGTCCTCGGGCAAAAATAATACTCCAGATATCAAATTGCTTGGTAAAAGGCCTTTACAATTACCATCGCAAGCAGCCAGAGTTTCACCATACCGGACCATGCAATTTACCACATCTTAGCCTAGTAACCTTTATATTGCCGGAGTGTGGCTGTAAGGCATCAAGTATCCGCTTGAGTCATTTCAGATTCCAGCCTGTTCAGTTAAGGGACTTCACTCTTTTCACATTAAAATAGTTCGACTTCACTTAAAAGCTTACGTTTCTGACCTTGTTAGAGTATCACACCGAATCTAGTTTTCATTTGTGTGCCTCACCAAACCAGACAACACAGTGGGTGGATAAAGAGCTCTACCATTTCAATTACCATTCCCAAGTGGAACATTGACAAGGGACTGCATCCTATCCAGTGGCATTTGTTTCAGTAGCTGTTCCTACAGTGTAAACGAGCGGAGGCAGTAAAGCAGCCACCTGTTGTTACCTGATAGTGTCTGGACAAGCCCAGATGCTGTTTTACTGGGACATAAAGGAGCAGTGAACGGACCTAAATAGCTAACTAAGCACTTTATGTGGTGGGTGCATGTTCTCAGGAAGCAGGGCTGAAGCACGCCGTTAGTAACGTAAATTCGAGCGTGCTGTTAGATGAAGGGTAAAAGTGGTGTGCCCAACAAAGCAAAGCAAACCACAAGGAGGAAAAGGTGAGGAATGTGCCCTGTGTGCATCTACAGAGAAAACTTTAAAAAAAAAAAAGGTTAAAAGGTTGTACAATCTTTGTACACGTGTTCGTGCCTCAGGCGGTGAGAATACCTGAACAGGGGAGGAGGATGGAAGGGGAAAATGGAGTCATTTCATTAGTGTGTGTTTGTTTCCGGCGTGCGAAGCAGCAGCAAACCTCTCCCGAGGCAGTGTGCGTACATATGTGTGCATCTATTTTTGTACATTGTGTGTGAGTGCATCCCTGACAAAAGACATAATTACCTTGTCATCTTTGTCAAAATCCTCGTCCTCGTCCTCCAGCAGGTCCTCCACTGCTTGCTGACAGAGGAAAGGGAGAAAAAGATCGAGATCAGATGATTGGTTATGCTTAAGTTTATTAATGAGTATGTGGAGCATGCAGATAGCACACCACTGTTGGATTGGTGTGTGCTAATATGTCACGAGCCTCCGAAAGGTTTAGAATTTAATTTTAGAAACAGTCTGTTGTTCAAACGTGTTGACACTTCTGGAAAATGTAAGCAAATGCTCTGGCTTTGAATTCCAACGGGCTGAGGATTAAAGCCTATTCATCCACTCAAATCGCGTCGCACAAAAGCATTCAGATCTTCTCGCATTCAGCGGGATGAGAACCTCAGAACTCTTCCTTCTGTGCCTTGCTTGCTCTCCGCCGACCTCTTTGACCTCTGCACTCGTCTCTCACCTCTGCCGTCAGCCTCCCCTAACGCTGCGCATTCATCTATCCATCTATCGTTTCACATCCTGTCACAGAATGATGCTCCGCGAGAAGAAGAAAGAAGAAAAAAAGCCCGCAGCACAGACAGCAAGTCACAAAGAACAGCAACTACGTGCTTCAGTGGTCCACAACCGATGAAACCGGAGCCGGTGGAGCTCCGAAGCCCCAAAATACCATGATGCACACTTTACAATACAGTGCACACAGTCAGAAAACACAAATATAGATTCATTGACTGTACGATATCACAGTGGCAAGTTGTACCTTCTCCTATTCAATAATGTCATTTTTTTACATCAACATTAAGAGGCACTGGAATGGAGAAGAAAACCGATTTACAGGAAACGCACATACAAATCCGAGCGGAGCCTCTATCTGTATGTGAAACGCAAGTAAACAAACGTCTTTGCAAATACGGGAAGCCCTGAACCAACAAGAGCAGCTTGAGCTACTGTGTTTAGTAATACTAGAACGGATTAGTGTTTAATGATACAGTACTTGGGTGTCTTTGTGTTCACGCGTCTCATCTGATGCCAACGAGGCAGAAAGATCACCTATGCGTTTCTTATCAGCCCTCTTTTTTTTGTCAATTATATATCAAAGCTACAAGGTCATATTGTTGCTTCTCATTTACATAAACACACATCCATATCATAACCCGCACAGCTGTCGACCTCAGCATTCATCTCGTCTCATTGTTGTTCTGTGTTACCAACCCCAACCCCCCCCCCCCCCCCCCCACAACAACAACAAAAACATTACCCAGCCTCAACATCAACACAACCCCCCCTAACCACCTCCAGAACAGCACAAACTAGTTTGGAGAAATCCAAAAATCATTACTTAACAAGACAATAGCTTTTGTCCTTTTTGTTTTTCATCGGAATAAGGGGGGGGGGGGGGGAACTATGTGGCGGCTCACATAAGCCTCTTATGTAAATGCAGCTTCCCACACAAACAAAGAGGAGTTCAGAACGGCAGAGTTGAGAGGGTAGAGTCAATAGTACATGTGTGTGTGTGTGTGTGTGTCACTACAGCAAAGGGGTTGCATGTAGGCATGAAGCCCCTGGTTTCAACTAACTTACTGTACAGCAACTGGTTATTCCCAGTTCACTGAGACTCCATCAGCGTCTAGACAAATAAGCCTAATTGTTCACAGCTCACGAGCTCTCCACACAGATACAGAGCTTCCACCACTACACAGAGAATCCCGCCGCTCAGCCGAGGCAAAAGATGCAGACGCGATACTGTAAAACCAGAAAGCCCTCTGGCAAACAAACGAACTATAACTGTTTATGAAGTCATCATGGTTCCTCCAGAATCCTTTCACCCGTGCCAAAATACAAACATAATGGATTCCACCACACGGAGGCTTTACTAGGGCACGCCTGGCACACGCTCCAAACTTTAAACAAAGGGAATGAGCATGAGCTAGCTGGAGAAGCATGACCTAGAGAGACAGAGAGAATGATAGAGTCGTTTGTCTCCCTCTGCTCTCCGCTCTGCTCCCTCTCCTCTATCGCCTCTGGTTACAGAGAGAAGTCATGTTTCCTGCAATGAGACACAGTGTAAAATTAATAAATAAAAAGACACGGAACATGTCATCTGCCCTGAAGATTGCCACGGCTAAATGTGTGCACTGAAGCTACTGTCTCAGAAAAGGGGGATATAAATTACCTCAGTGCAGCCGATGAATTCCAAACATCTTTTCTTTCCTTCCGTCCCTCTGCTTCTCTCCCTCTCTCTCTATTTGTCTCATTCTTTCCCTCTTTCTAAGACCTGTTTGGTGTATGATATCATTTGTCTGCTTATCCCCCCCATTATCATGTTGTTTGAATTACTATCATTACAGCACGGCGGCATCAAAGCCTCGCTGTCGACGGGATCGTGCAGAGCTCACGTTGCCTGCAGAGCTGCTCCAGTCAATTCAATATCTACTGAGGTGGGGATTAACATATTCAGACCTATTCAAATGACACAGGGATGATGCAGGCTACTCTTACAGATTACACCGTGCCCCATAAATACATACAAAGATGGTGATAATATAAAATACACAGGAAGAATATAAGTGAGTACAATGACATTGAGAGTTCAAATGGCTGTGAAAGTGGGAACGCGGCTGTTTGGCCTTAGTGGCTTATACCTAAAAAGCTGGTTTGTAAGAATGAGGTTTGATGGTTTCAGATCTGAGCACCATCAATGCAAACATATAGTCTGCATGTAGAGGTTTTTAATCATATGTGAATGACTTAATTATTAATCTCCCTACAGTTGAAACAACCAGACGGAACCAGAGGTGGTGTAGTATCCTCTCTTTGGTGTTTTCTTCAATGCAACCTTGCATGACTGTTGCGTTGCTCCGTTTAGGAACTCGACGGCAACAAAGCTGGGACTGTGATTCCTCAATGTTATGCATCTTCATGTTTGTGCTAATTTGCATTCAGCCTCACTGCTCTGTTCCACATGAAGTGCACGGTACTAGCTAAAATGTTCCTGGACTGAATTTGAATAAGAGGATCTAAGGTAGAGAAGAAAAAGCCCAGAGTGTGTTTGGATGTGATGTTTTGCTGCAGAGACTGATTGACTGAGATGAAGTGATGAGGAGTAGTAAAAACAAACGGCAGGAACAAAAAAAAAAAAGGCTTATTAGGTGGAAATTTCTGTTCCTCTATCGATTCCCAAGAGGGAAATGTGCTTCTTCTCCATTTGCCTCCACAGGGAGCTTCCTGCACATGGGAAATAGCACAACAGCACCCCTAGTGGCCATTCAAGGACAGAGAGCAAACTGAGGATCATGAGAGTTCATTTCTATCACCCTGCATTTACAGGATAGGCTCATGATTCTGTATAGTTATGTGAATCTGAATGTAAATGAGATCTGACAGCCTTTAACTCAAATTAGCATTTGTATCTGTGCATTTCAAGCACATTGTCTTCAATTAAAGATAACCCTATAATCCCAAATATTGAAGAACTGCAAATCTACTAGATATACTCATCCATAGTTGTATAACTGCACTAAGAAACTTACAGGAGAGTTTAAACCTAACTTGACACGTCAGAAACCAAAAAAAAGGATGGATGCTACTTTCATGGAAGAAAAAAAAAACAGGATCTGGATCAATGAAAATATTGTGCACACACATACAGACAGACGCACACACTCCACAGAGGGGAAAGTAAAAATCTACTACCTGAAGTAGTAGCCACATCACTTTCACCCTCTATACACCGCTCCTCTCTCCCCCCGGCTGGGCTGAGTTCCACTATCTCCCCTCCTAACCTTCCCAATGACAGCCGCAGTGGGAACCGACGCAGAGGCCGACATCCTGGCGAACATGAAGATATACTTTCTCCTCCTTTTTTCTCCCATTCCTCTACCCCTTCCTCCTTCTACCCTCCTGCTGCTCTTCCTCTTTGATACGTGAGGGGGTTTTAACCTCTCCAGCTGCTGAGGTTCGGCCGACTGGCTGGCTGGGGGATCTCAAGGCCCTACTTGGTATGCACTGTCTACGAGTGTATGTGTGTGTGTGTGTGCATATTGCCTACACCACAGTTTCTGCAGACTGGGGGAAGGGCTGCACGTCTGATAAGGGCTGCTGGCTGGGCCTGGCTGACCCACGCGGGCCCTTCACAAGCTGTCAGAGCCGTGGCCCTCAGAGGGGGGGCCCTTCCATCTGCACTGCCCCAGCCAGGGCTCACCCAGCAGGGGGCCAGAGAGGGGTGAGGCCGGGGTGCTACCGGAGCTGGAGGCTGGGGGGGTGAGAAGGGCAGCTCCATATTCATGAAAGCAACACCAAATCCAGCGAGCGCTGGAAAAGATTATGTGTGGGGATAGTAATGCAAGCATGGCGATGTATATTTCTCATTGCTTATTTGCTGACAAATCAGCAAGCGTGTGTTTACTCAGGGATTCAGGCAGCTATCGGAACGAAAGCGCCGCTTTATATGCTCCACTAGCATTGTTGAGGAAGTGAGTAAATACAGTAAACGCAGTGATAAGATGTCTGTCCTTCAGACAGATGATTCCATCTCCTCTTGGTGTTTCTTATATTTGTGGAAACGAGCTGGAGCTCAAGGTTCAAACTGGAAAAGCTGGCACACAGCGGGTGTACTGTACAGACACAACAACAACAACAACGACGACGAGCACTGAGGCAGACACCCTGAGCTGCCGACGTTGTTAGCAAAGAGTTACAAAGGTTGGGTGTGATGAAGGGAGTTAGACAAATGGAGGGGAAATCAAGAGAAAGAGCGACAACGTGATGAAAAGGGAGGCTGGGAGGATTCTGCGGTGGTATTCCTGATGCTCCCGATGCTCCCGTCCCGCTTCAAACTATGCCCGTCGCCTGTCTCTCTGCCTGCCAGCCTGCCAACCCGTCTGCCAGTTTAGCAGAGACGGAGAGGCAGCGAGAGGAGCAGCGAGGAGCAGAGATGAGCGCGCCGATGCCGGGGCGGCACGGGGGAAATCAGTGGGGCACAGGCGCTTCCAGTTAAAAGTGACATGACCTTTTGATTTTGTCACCTGTCACCAAGTGCCATGTCTGACTCCGCACTGAGGAGTGCCTGCCATCCACCGCTGTTTTCCTCTGCCTCCGTCTTTCTGTCGCTCCATCTCTCTGAATGCCTCTCTGTCTTTTTCTGTCTCCTGCTCCCACTCCATCTCCATCTTTTTTCCAGAGTTGTGGTTTTATAGAGGGGGGGGGGGGGGGGGTAGTGGAGGTGTGACTTTCTGGAGGAGTTGAGGCACCGTATAATAGGCAGAGTTTCCTCTTTTCCTTCACAGCTTTCCTAATATTTACCCCTCTCTACCGCGTTGTGCGTGGCTCTTAATGAGGGCAGATGTCAAGGCACAGAGTGTTTAAAGACGCAGAGAAGGTTTTTTATTTATTTATTTATTTATTTTTGAGATGCAAAATCAGGGAGAAAATAGAATAGATAAAAATGGCATCCAAGTATTGTTCTAGAAACGGTACCATGTTGTGATAAAATCAGACATTATTAATGTCTTGGAAACCGGATTCCCTTTTTAATGAATATACTGCGTTCACACAGTCAGGAAAGTAAAGATTAAATTACTACACGGATTTGAACAAACACAAAATGACAATGTTAGCCAATTATTTTATTCTAAATTAAGTGAAATTGGGGATGATGAAACTCCACATTTTATCTCATGGAAACGCTATCTAACTGTAGTGCGGGTTAGAAGTTGTCAGCTCACAGCTCGCGGTTGGAGGCATGTCTGTGTGCGTGAAGCATCTTCAGGCCATTAAGGTCTTCTCTTCTGTAATGGGTTGGCGAATCTAGTGGGTGAATCTATGTAATGGTCTGAAGCATGGGATAAAGATGATGATCCTCCAGTGTGACAAGGCCTAATTGCCCATCATCCCGTGGTAAAAAGAGACATCACCATGTTCCGTATGTGCCCTCTACGACAGCCTGCACCGAAATTAACACCTTCCTAACATCTGGTAAGGGCCTTTCTGGGCCAACAGAACAGCAAGGAATGATTTCTATTGGGATGCTCCTTAATCTCAACGTGCATCGTATACACGTCATGCAAGCAGGCACACGCATGAACACAACACACGCGCCTCGCAGCCCCTTCTTCCTCTCAGAGCTGCCTGTCCTCTGGTTGACCGAGCCCAGCCCACTGGCAGCTTCCTTTGCAACAGGCTCGCGATGGCTCTAAGCCCCAAATGGTTCCAGGTTTCGAAACAAGACGGTGATGAAGAGAGTCATGTCATTATAGTGCTTCTCCAACTCCAAACAATAGGGGACTCCACGGATGCAGGAAGACAGGATGGACCTCCTTTGATCGTACATTATTACCTTTGAACGTGAAAGCCGTGTAATACTCATTCAAAAGCATAAAAACCTCTCTTCTTCTTCTTCTTCTTCTTTTTTTTTGATCGTTTGCTTCAGTGAGCATGTTACAGCATGACACGCAGGTCAGCCAACAGTGTCGAGGAGTCAGTGTTCACAGGTCAGAGTGCTACACGATGAGAGAGGAGGTCGGCGACCTCGCTGCTGCATCGCCTCCTTTAATCGCTGTTCTGAGGACGCTCCGACTGCTTAGCAGGTACTGGTCAAGGTTGGGGCAAGGGTAAGGAGCGCTGATCTGAGATCTGTTTGCAAAGCAAGCGAGTAACCACGCAACAGCCAGTGACCCCCCGAGTGTTGAATTACAGCGTGTGGAGAACACTGTGTTTGTTTATTTGCCATGAACAGGGCTGCGGTTGCGGTGTCGAATCAGAGAAGGGTCCTCACATTGAACCCATCGGATGAAGCAAAGCCCTCCAGTTCATTAGGAAGTCTGTAGTCAGGCATATACTTTTTTTTGTTGCGTTTTCTCCCCCTCCTCTCCCCCCTCTCCCTCTCCCTCACCCTTCGGAGTTCAGCAGAGATTCCTTTGGCATTACCCTCACCCCAGACTGCTGGAAAACCGCAGCGCTCCGGATGCTGACCCTTGCTCGACTCAGCACAATGCTTTAATTTGGTGTGTTGTTTAAAGTAATTAGAAAGCCCTTTTTCCCCTTGTTTTCTTTTCTATTCTTCTCTGTCATCTGCCAAGTGCAAGAGGGGAAACAGTGAGTTGTCCATGACTTCAGCTTGATAAAGAATCGGAAGAGGAAGCTAAGAGTCTGTATGCACTCACTGTACTCACTCCCCCCCCCCCCCCCCCCCCCCCACGACTCAGACTGGGGAACCGCTGAGCACAAACAGGGACAGGACTCGGGAGGGGAAACCTGTATCTGAATGTGTCTGTGTCCCGGCAGATGCAAACAAATGCCTGAAAATAATGAATGTTTACACCACCGCAAGTCACTTTACCTATATAGGCGTTTGAATTCTACTTATCACGCCTGGAAGAGGCAGAGTTGGGAAAGGAGGGAGGAGAGAGGGGGTGAGACCGTGATTGTCAGAGAATCTTCTTTGTGTCACAGCAGCAAGAAAAGGAGCATTAATGCTGCTAATCTTTGACAATTAATCCCACTTTCATCAGATCTATTGTTGCAAAAAATATATACACATGTCTGCACACACATGCATAGAAACCCAGACACTCACAGATAACTTTGATCTCAATACACACTGTTCCACACAACTGGAGTGACTCACATGCATCTGTAGTTGCCAACACCACCATAATAACACACACAATATTCAGTGTTAAAGCATCATGCACACACCTGTTCATTTACTCTAGCTACCTCTCTCTCTTGCACTGCGGATTTTACCTCTATCTCATCATCAGGCTGAACCAACTTCACCACACACCCACCAATAGCAGCACTGGCCCTCCACTCCACACGTAAAGGCCGTGCAATAGTAAGAAATACACAACACACTCAATTAAAGCAATTGCTTATTGTGCTCATGTTAGAGAATGGAGGCATTTAACTGTTAGAAGGTCGGATGAAACTTTGCAGGAGGGCTCTCACGGCTAAAAAAAACACGCCTGGCCTTGTGATCTGTGATCTATTCAGCAATCGTCCCGAGCAGATAAGTCCTTTGCATTCAACCAAAAACACCCTCAAAAACACACTATGAAGATGATTGCGGTGAAGCAACCTTCAGAGGCAAAACACGTCCTTCAGTTTAGAAGTGTGTACACGTCGATCAAAATTAGCCAGTATCAGATATTAAAAAACACTGATATTTAAAAGATCCTATGTCCGTACAGTAATAAGTGTCCATATCTCCTCTCGTCTCTGATTGGACAACTTTGTGGAGCCGAGCAGAACAGTATTCCCGTTGTAAAAGGCACTTGCCATACGAGTATCAACACTATCAACATGTCTTAATGTTCCAACCAATTCCCGAGCTACTTGAGACACAATAGTCCCTTTCAAGGAGGAAAGAAAAGCAATTCTGCATGAAGTGGGAGTTACATGTACGTACTCGTACGTGAAGTGAGTGGCACATTACGAGAATATGTAACCTTTGTTGCCTCGTTTAATTAGGAAGTGCATGGGAAAAGAATATCATTAGGTCTAGATAAATACAAGCAGCAGGTGGGGGGGGGGGGGGGGGACGACAAATCATCTTACTGGGTTTTGTCTTAAGGCATGTGTGATTTTTTTTTTTGTCAAGCAATGTCGCCATCTACAGGTGAAGGAAAATATCCTCTGGAATTCAAGTCTGACAAACACACATTTTAAACTAATTATTTGTGAGTGAGCCTACTTGCATTTGTAAACCTTATATTCTTGACGTTACTGACTATATACAGTTTAAATACTCTAAATCCCAGTATGCATCACAAACAGCAGGTCATGGTGAAGAAACAGACGGCGTGCGTCTGACTCATCGGGGTCGTCCTTTGCCGATTTTATTGTCAACTTTTGAAATGAACAAATATGGAAATAGATGCTTATAAATAGAGAAGCTTAGCTCTGGGGACTTAGCAAATAGTAACAAAACCGTTGTAAATTATGTACAGTACTCATCATACAGTGAAACAAAGCAATGGGATTTGGTTCATTATAATGCCTGAATATAATATCTCTTCCAAATTCAATCCAATCTAACCCAAAGAATCCTTATGAAGAGATAAATGTACTTATATAGAAGGCAAGATACTCCAAAAAAAAAAAAAATCTGAGGTCTGTTAAATGGTTATTTCCAACTGAGTCTTGGAAAAAGGCACTTATTAAAATTAATCACTTCATTGTTCACGCTCACGCCATAGTCCAGCTCGCTCTCTCTCGTTTTCACTCTCTACTCTCCAAATGTGCCCGGCCATGATTAAAACATGTCTGTTTCTCCATGACATTGCTTTGACATCATTTAATTGGTATAAGAGATAAAAAAAAAAATAAAGAATTAAATAAATACACTACCAGGTAAGTGGCGTAACGTAGCTCAAGGTGACAGCCTATTATTTCCTCCTTTTCCTCAAAGAAGGCAATGTGAGAAATGTGAGATTGCACTGAGAATGCAGCTGCTCAAGGGGCAGATGGAGGCTTTTTTTTATTATTTTTATCATCTTAAATAATTCACCACAGATTTTTTAAATTAAATTCCACTTTTGCTCAAAGTTTATGCTATTTAATCAAAAGATATATTTTAAATGAGTCTGTAGAATGCTCATCTTGATGCTCATCGGTATATCTATATGATCATAATCACCCGTCACATCTTTTACAGCCCAAATATGTATTCCATGTATTAAGCCTTTTATCACAGGAATGAAACGCATGGAAATTAGATTTTTGTCAATAATAAAGAGCGTAATGTCTCCGTGAAACAATGGCGTCCGAGGTTTAACCCTGCATTGTGTGTAGAACGTGGCTTTTACAGTGAAATGAAAGAAAGGCGGAGGGATATCGAGACGCTGCGGGGTTTACTCACCACGTCTTGCCTGGTGTCCTTCCCCGATGCGATGAGGAAGTAGTTCCAGGCCAAAGGCAGAAGCAAAGCCAGAGGAATCATATAGAGTTCAAAGTTCCAAACAACAATGACAAAAAGCTGCAGAGAGAAGAAGACAAAACAATCAGCAAAAGAGAAGCGAGGACAAAAAAAATAAGTGAGAACAGCGTGGGCGGAGAATGCATACATCCAAGACCTCATATTGACCCTCGGGAGGCAAACTCCTGAGAACGTACGCCGGCCATATGTGCAATTGGAAACAACGCATTCATATGCAGAATCATAACCGACGTGGAACAAAGCGTAAAAATAAGATGGGGTCCGGACAAAAGGTACAGGTCTGGTGTCGGTGAGCCTAGTTCAACACCCTGACCCTCAAGGCCTTCAGCTGAGGACGATGAGGAGGATGAGTACGAGCCGTCAGAGCCTCTTTCCTCCGTGCCAATCATCCTGGAGGCTGAGGTCATGTACCGTTTTCAGCCCCAGCACGTCAGAGCTGACCCTTCCATACTCAACCCCAAACCCCAGCATCTGACCTCACCCACCCCACACCCCGAGTCCCTAACCCTGTCACTCCAAGCACCAATACCCTCTCTTCTACCCTCAAAGACTCTTATGCCCCATCTCTAACCTCCTCTGCACCCATCTGCCAAAACCATAACCTCTATACCTCCCCTCTCATCACCCAACAAGAAAAGTACCATCTGAAAATTAACCTTTCCTAAAACCCTGTATTCTAGTCTTGGCAGGGCTCTTTAGCCTGTGACAACCGATTATCGCAGGGGTTGGAGGGAAATATATGTGGGAAAGTGAAATTGCTAATGATGGAGGCTTGCTATTTTATGACGCATTGTGTCAACTGTGAGAAAGCATTACAACGGTTTCAAAAAGAAGTGGAGCTGGAAGAAATCGGCTACGCTGTGGGAATAAAAGTCAGTCAGAAACAGAACAAAAATATTTACCATTTCTAATAAATTCAGGTTAAAGTATGATGAGATTTTTAATGATTGATAAGACGTCACAAGCAATTATAAGAAATGCAAACCATGCCTAATACTTTATCAAATTCAAGTACAAGAAATCCATTATTTCAAATTTGACCAAAGAAATGAATTATTTTCTGTATGAAAATGTTTAATAAGGCAGTTTTTTATACGATATTTAAGAGGTGAAATAGATATTATTAGTATATAAATCCGATTTATTGGTCTGTGTTCCAATTATGATCTATCCTGTTTATCAGAACAACATCAACAAGACACGAAACTTAATAAACAATAAAGTAAATTGTGTGTGTGTGTGTGTTAGCCCCGCAAGAGTGTGTATGCAGGTCTGGTATTACAGTAGTGAAGCCGTTCAGACACTAAACTACACACACACACAGACACACAAAGACACACACACAGAGACACACACACACAACCATGCATCTGAATATCAATTCAAACAACTGCTCACAATTAAACATAACATTTTCCAAACTTCCTCTTCTCGTGTAAAAGGAAAACAAAAAGTTTTAAAGGCTGATATCCAAACTTTATAACTTCATGTAAAATTAACAAACAAAACGTGTACACAAAGCAAAAACAGACATACATTATACATTAGGAATGTCCAGTATGTGCATAATGCTGAGAGCTAAATGTACATTTGAAATAATCCTGAATGGCCTTGGTGCAACATCCAAATCTCCCAAAAGGATTAAAATCTTTCCCCGTCTCTCTCAGGCTCAACTTCACTTTCTCACATGCAAAGAGCCTCTCTGATTCAGCTGTGTTGGAGAATCGGAACGTATTCAATAATTCATATTTGTATAGTAATAAGCAAAACAACCATTTCCCTTCATTCGTGGGGAAAAGCCGTTAGGACTGTGTAAGCTCAACAACGCAGACTTGAATACAGACAAACACATGCTCATCAACACAGACAAAAATATAACCATTGTAAAATGATCCATCTCCCTACAAATTAGTCTAATTTACAAACCTGTAACACTGTTAAACTGGAATAATCTGGGACTAAACAACGTGCAATAGAGATGCAGAAACACGTCTTCAGTCAAACAAACAAAGGAGCTCACTTGTCTTAAACCTATTCTACTAGGAGCTATAAATACCTGCATTTACAAAAAAATACACAGAGTGCTCCTTTCAAATGCTCTGCTATAAATACACCGTACAGTAGGCATGTATCGTAAATATATTTAGTGTCTGCTTCCCTAATCGCTCATGGTATCACAGACGAATGAATTGCTCCTCACTGTCCTGATGTTTATATGAAACCTAAAAACCCTCTTTTATGTTTAGAAAAAAAATGGCTTTCTTCTCCGTTTGCCTGAGGTTGTTTAACCTGTCGTACCCCTTCATTCCTCCGCCAGTTGGTTATAGTAGCTGAAGGCGAAGGTTTGACTGGCAGCTAGAGGAACCGGACACCCAGGCACAGCAGTGGCCGGCCCTGCCCCGTCTCTGTGCCCTCCGGCTGGGTAATAGGGGCCCTGCAGTGCCTGGACCTTTCCACCAGGACCGGGTGATCACAGACCCCTCCACACCCCCCCCATTGCTTGCTACACCAGATAGCAGGCTCTTTGCCTGGGGAAGCAGGAGTGGGAAGGAGCCTGCTGTGGATGTCAGTGACCAGAGAAAGGCGGAGGCGGCAGGGGGGGGAAACATGTGGGATCAGAATAAAAAAATAGGGGGGGAAATGCTAAATGAAGCTCCAGATGCAGTCTTTGGAATAATTTGTGTTTGATTGTGTGGTCGGAGTGGTCGGTGAATATCTGAACACAGAGGGAGCTCGGCATGCTTCGCGCACGCTTCTCTGCTTAACTCTGCTCATTCTTACCTGTAAAGAATATCCATGTCAACACAGACAGTGTGTTGCCTTTCTCTGTATATACACGTCTAATTATTCAAATCATGCAAACTGTAATTTAGTCTTTAGAGGATATAAATGTGTACATTTGTTATAGAAACAAACGATTTCATGCTACTGTATGAAATATTATCTGTTATTATCTATCTATCTAATATCCTTAGAGTTTAGTTCTTCTTCTTCTGCAACTGACATTTTGTCACCAAAACTACTGGCTGATGATTTGCCTTTTAACAGCAAATCTATTTTGTCATAAAAAAAAACGTAATTTCTTTTAAATTTGTTTGTGCTTTAACTGGTCTTTGGTGAAATGCACTGAAAATTTCTAGGAACAAAACTGTTTGTCACAACTTGTCAAAAAAACAAAGTAAAACAATATTTTCCACTGTCAAGTCTGCTAAACCATTTCAAATATAGTTAAAGGGTGCATCTGAACTGGGCAAACTTCACATCTGAGCACAAGCTGAAATTCAAATGAGACGTGTAATTAAAATAGACCTTCACAAGCATGAACAAAGTAAAACCATGGCAGCATAATTTGTAATATTTTGGCTAAAATACCGATACACACAATCAGCAAACTAAATTAGTTTGACAAGTCTCTGTAGTTGAATTTTATTACAGTTATAATCCTCACCGCTTTCCCTTAATATTAAGAAATCCCCAGAACACCAGACGATATATTAAAAATGTTAACAAAAACAAGGAGAAGTCAAAATGATTTATTCAAGCACTCGGTGCGGCACGTCGAGAGTTGTATCTTGCATTATTTGTTTCAAAACACAGCTCGCGTCCTTACGGCTCTGAGCCGCGGCACCGTGGGAGGGTAATATTCCGTACTTTGGCTTACATTAACCACACACCAGGCTAACTTTCCCCCTGCTCTGTCTCAGTGGAGTGAAACTGAAGTTTGGATTTCAGAGTTCCCCTTTATCTCTCTTACATCAATTTCCATGCTGGCACTAAGTGTTGCCAGATAGCAACGAGAAGTCCTGTTAAGTTCGAGGGAAGGAGAGAGGGAGGGAGAATGTGTCCTGTTTGTGAACGGGCCTACCCATCGTTCTGTGGTGCTAGACTGCCCCCTGCTGTACTCCTGCAGAACCTAGATCCACAGCACAATTAACGCCGTTCATCCCATGAAGAAGAAAAGAAGCTTGAATGACTAAGCCCGATGTGTTAAAGCCAGTCATTTTACAATAACGTGAAATCTTTAAACAAAGAATTATTTTATGGCCACGGCGATGAAACTCAACACGGCTCCGCGAAGTAAAGGATGCCGAGTCCCTGACGTCTCAACAAAAGGCCTTTCCTGTTGAGTCTTTATCTCTGGTGATTAAACTCTGACTTGGTATTCTCCGTTAGTCATGCCACTATATTTCAACTATCATTCTTTTTGCAAATCAGGAGAGCAGTAAAAAAAAAGTGTGAAAGTATATCTTTCAAAGCTGTCCCTTGCTGTGGGCAAAGACGAACTCCCGACTTTAAAACTTTTAAAAGTTAGACAGGTTCTTTGAAGAGGAGTCAAAGGAGCAATTTAAAGAGACCTGGAGTGGTGTGTACCACTGACTGCTATGGCGTCTCTGCACTGTGTGTGCGTGTATGTGCATCAAACTGCCAGCCAGACATGTGCAAACGCACACGCACACACTCCAATAGTTGCTTCTGTACCTGTCTTTGCTTTTTTTTTTTTTTTTTACTCTTTTTTTTTTTATTTCAGCAGGGTGAATTTTTATCTAAATGCAAAGCAGGTGATAGGTGCTCCAGTTTCCTCTAGAAGTAGCTCCCTTGTCTGGGCTCTCTTCCTGATAAGAGTCCTACTTTGCCTGACATAAAAGAGCCCGGTATCATTTCCCCTGCCTCCCCAACAACCCCCAGCTCGCTGCCCTCGCCCTTCCCCGAGCTTCACAAAGCTGCCTCTATTTGCTCCCAATTCAGGGCCCAATTGCAGATAAAGTTACAGCAAATTTGTTTGGAGGAAGAGCTGCTGAGGCCTGCGGTCCCTGGGGCAATAACAGCCTTGTCTTGCAGGGGCCGTGGGGAGAGCTGGCAGCAGCGGCAGGAGAACAGAACCCAACACCGCTCAGCCCCACAATGGCCTCAACTCTCCGGGAGAGGAGGGAGAGGGAGAGGAGGGGAGGGAGAGATAAAGAGGAACAAGGATGGATGGATGGATAGGAGGGCGAGACACTCAGCTCGCAGGTGTGGAGAGAGGAAGCAGACGCTTAACCCTGAGACAGGGAGACGGACACACCGAGACCCCCCAACACACACACACGCACACACCACCCATCATGCAGGACAGGAGGTAACTCCAGTCCCGTCCATTGTGCCAACGCCTCAGGCAAAGCTGCCACGGTGGCTGATTCACTGTCGGGATGGGGGGGTGACAGCAGTGTGGGTGTGAGAGAGAAAGGCGGCATGTGAGACTATGCGATATCTCTCGTTCTCTCACATGCGCACGAAAACACACACACACACACTAATCACAGCTGGCACTAAAAGGCGATGTTTACGTACGGCTGGCATTTCAGAATCGGGCATAAGGAGAGAGAAGAGACGATGGAGAACATTTGGAGTGTTTTTTTTATGGAGGGAACGTTGTGAAGTGACACAGTATGACAACTGGATTTTGATGTACTACTGCATTCAGAAAAGCACAAATAACACGGACACACTTAAACGCACCTCCTCGGGCTTACTTAGCAGTTAAGAAGTGCACACATTTGTAAGTTTAGGGGTTGAATTGCCCACACAACTCCTCCTCTGTAGCGATAGCCGCGCTGGAAAGTTAAGTGTAACATCTGTCTAGAAAGACAGCCAGACAGAAACACAAGTGCACATGTGAACAGACACACATGCCCATAATCACACACAGCCGTACACCTTCATGAACACACCACCTTGGCCAGATGGCCCCCCATAAAAACCCACTTAAAGAGATGAGCGAAGTGATTAAGAGGCCTCTCAAAGTGAGGCAGAAATGAGAGAGGGATGAAGAAATGGAAGGAAGGGAGGGAGGGAGTACCTGTGTAGAAGAGAGGCCCTAAATACTCTGATGCTTTTAGCTAAGTGCACACTCCTACGATAACAGACTCCCAAAAGAGCGAGGGGTGGGGGCGGGGGGGTGGTGGGGGGTGTAGTTGCACAATGACACCTAAATTTCAGACTTTCTATAAACTATAAAACACAACGTCCTTGGCCCAGATACATCCTTTATCGTCATCTGAATAGTCTGCATTTTAGCGAGTACAATGAGAACATGAATAGTTGGCACTGTTACTCAGAAATGGATGTGGGTACGCTGTGTTGGGTGGAGGGCTATACAAGACGCGTGTGTGCTGACATAGAGGTGGCGCTGTCCAAGGCTGCAACCTCTCTCTATTCACCGAGTAGATTGGCAATTCTGTGGTGACCTTGTTTTCTGTGAATTCCTTGACATTCTTTTTTTTGGGGGGGGGGTCTGAAATTTTAATTTATTTCTAAAAGATAAGGAGGCTTCGTTCAGCCTTACACGAGAGAAAATGCAAACGCGGCCGCCGGGCTCAGACATGAGCACGCTCGCACACGCACGGAGGGAAAATGTTAACTGATCAATACTATGTCTCTTCTGACCCATGTCTTGTGATGACACTGTGACCCGCAGCACAAACACACACACACACATACAGTCTCTGCAGGGATGAAGCTGGTGTCAGACAGCCAAACGCTGCTAATGTCTAGTGTCTGCTGTGGAGACACTTAGTGCCCCCATGGTAAAGGGCCGGGGCGGGGCGGGTCCACCTGTCCTGTACCTACTTAAGTCAGGACACTAAACCAGACAGGATTAAATGCCTGCTCTGTCATCTTTAGGGTAGGAACCTCCATACAGCCCTGCAGGAGAATGTCTTTTACTGATAGCTCTGCTGTCCAATTACACTTCACCTTTTAATACCAGACACAGATGACAGGAGAGGGAAGGAGGGAGAGAGGCAGAGCAGGAGGGAGACAGATAGCGAGAGAGGAGGCTGACGGCAGAAGAGAGAAAGAAGCTGCCATTTCTACTGTCTGCAGGAACAGTTTGTCACACTTAGATAGATTATAGCTGCATTTTCTCAGCATTTCGATGTCTGAGGCGAGTGTTTAAGCTGCGACTACAACTCTCCACCGATTCCCCGCGACTCCAAAATGGACACTTGCCATGTATATAGTTTGATTTTAACGCAAAATCAGAAAAGATGATTCACTCCGGACCATCATATCAAGACATTAGAGTGTGAGTGTGTGTGTGGAGGGGGTTACACTTTGAGAATGTACTTAGCTGTGCTTGAGACATCAACAACCCCTCGTGTTAGAGTGTGCTTTACGAGTGAAGGATCCATACTTTGTTAGCAGGAATGGTCCTACAGCCTCTGTGTGTGTGTGTGTGTGTGTGTGTGTGTGTGTGTGTGTGTGTGTGTGTGTGTGTGTGTGTGTGTGTGTGTGCAGATGTTAACTGGCAGAGTTGTTGTTGTAGAATGGAACTGATCAATGTGAGTCTGCTTCATTTAAATTTCAATAAGTGAGAGATAATTACAAACTAGTATGCCTTACTACATGTAGGTACATTTTTAGTTACACACCAAATAAACTAGAAAGCATCATCTTTGTGTCCATAGATTAAATCTCCACACATTTATTTTTCAGTTTCTGTGTATGTGATCCACTGCTGTATGGTACTGTACATGTAGGTGCATCTCTACGTACTATAAAAGCACAGATGCTCCTCTGTGGAGAGTCCCATTCGAAGCAGCTGTTGATGTAGCAGCCCGTGTTGATCAGGAACATGATGCAGCGTCGAACTCTGTTGAAGTTGCGCAACAAAAGCTAAAACGGAGACAAAAACAAAGCAAGTTAAGGTTTAAAACACACCCTTATGGTCAGGAAAAAGAAAAAAGACCATTATAACACCTAATAACACTGTGTACTTTTATGTAAAAGTTGAGACGTGACATATAGCTGCGTATAATTGAAGAAAACGTTTCCACATAAGCTGCACTTAAACTGTTTGAAAAGTTTCAGGGTTAACAGGGGCAAAGTTATTATGACTAACACATGCACAGCTATTACAGCCCATCTCTGATGTAGACACGTGTGATGACAGACTTGCAAAAGAGGTCGATTGTCCCTCCGTTTTGTGCTTAGTTATGATGTGAATTTATCACAGTTTTACCAAGTAAACGTTACATCATATATTTAGCACCTTCATTAAAATGACAGTAAGTCTTAATATGGAAGGTTCAAAACCCCATTGTGTTTCATTTTCCTGTCACTTTGAAAAGTTGTCCGGAGCATTACGTTGTACGACTGGAGATTTGCAGCTCTGACCTCACTTTGGCTTCAACAGTACAACGTTACAGCATTGAGGACGCCGAGTGTTTTCCTTCTTTGGACGAGCTATATATGGATGTGGATCAGCGCACGGGACAAACGGGCCCGCCTTAAGTGTGACAAGCTGACTCACAGTGTTTCTTTACCCGTGATAAAGTTAAGTACAATAATAACAGTTTCCAACGCAGTCCTCTGGATTCTCCTCCCCGAGGGTTCTCCGTGCGTCTTGGCCAGATATGAGAGAGAACTGGCTAACTGCTGTCCTCCCCGTGGACCGCCAACCATTGAGGGAATAGCATAACAGCAGCGCCGAATGCCAACCACCCAATCAGGTCACCACCAGGAGAAAGTGCTCCCAAAGGACAGACTGTCTCTGCAGATCGCTGTTCAAAAAAAATTCTAGGCCATTATCTTACTGTCTGGAACGTGTGCGGCTCATGCGTTTGAATGTAGGTGTGTGTTTGTATGTGTGTGTGTGTGCTTGTAGCGCTACGGTAAAGTCTATTGTCTGCATGTACGTGTGTTTCCGGGTGGATTTGCATGTGGTTAGGGGTGGCTTGGCTGCTTTGATGCTAGATGAGAGGAGGATTCCTCCTTCTCTATGTATAATTATGTGGAGCTTTTTTGTTGCCAAACTGAGGATGACTGTATGGTGTCCTGCTGGGGACGCACGCACCCCGAGGACAGCGAGACTGTGAATCATCCATTTCCACTTTCTTCACTTGATGTACATGCTGTAGTCTGCCTTGATAAGAATATTTCATTTTTCTTGAATTATTGCAAAGAGTGCCTCGCGGTATTCCTTAAAAACACTTAGAAAAGTGGTGGAGTCATTTATTAAGCCAAATGTCATAATTACATTCAAATGGTTTTGTTTGGCAGGGATGCGTTTTTTCTTTACTGTGTGTGTGTGTGTGTGTGTGTGTGTGTGTGCGTGTGTGTGTGTGTGTGTGTGTGTGTGTGTGTGTGTGTGTGCACGCTGCAGCAAGCAACAGCAGGGGAGCTACTACCGCACAAAAGAGCCCTCTCGGGGCAATCCCTCTAAAGCAGCCAGTGACATCATCATTGCGAGACGCTGACATGGGTCATCTCTATGAATCAGAGGTGAAATGGAGATGCCAAAAAAAAAAAAAAAAAAGAATCTACACTTGGGAGAAAGTCGTCGAGTGGGCCGAGCGAGAGGCCATCAGAGAGGGATGAAACAGTGAGGAACGGAGGGACTGGATGGATGGAGGGCTGTGTCATGGGAGCCGGTGCCTGCGTTGAGCTGCTCTGGGGTCTGTGCTCGGCTGTGCACGGCGCAGCATTGACTACCGAGCCCTAACGGTCACTCATATGACATGTCTGATGTGGGCCAGCCCCTACTATTCAGCCCTTTGTGGTGCCGCCACACTGAGCGGCGTGACAATGAAGTGCAAAGCAGCAGTGGCAAAGAGGGCCAACTATAAGGATGGCCAATCTACTTATGCACCCCAGAGCTGACAGCTTGACATTTCTATTCACCACTCAGAGTGGATGCGAGGGGGGGGGGGGGGGGGGGGGGGATGAGAGAAGAGAGAGAGGAGGGAAGAGGGAGAAAAAAAAAAGAAACAAAATGCTGTTTTTCCTTCAATCATCCTGTTGTATCTTGCCCACACAGTTGTTGCGGTTTACAAGATGCCACTCTGCAGGCTTGTTGGTTTTGCTTCAGTCAGTTAAGCAGAATAAGGGAAACAGCGGTGGACACAGATACAAAAAAATCAAATAAATAAGGGCGGCGTGGTTAGAAGATAAGCGTTGGCTGCTGATGTACCTGTTTGGACACTCTGGGCTCCTCCTCGATATACTTCTGCTCAATGGGAATCAACGTCCTGAGACCAGCCTTCACCTGGAGGACGGAGTGAACACACACAGCCTCGTGAAACAGCGGTGAGAGCGGCATCGCACCTATCTTTAACTAAGTAGTGGGGAACTGTATTGGTGGTTATTGAAGGTTTTTCCTAACGATGTGTTGTGATAGCGGCAGCACATGCGTAGAGCGTGCCCCATGTCAGAGGCTAGAGGGAGCGGGAGAGAAAGCCGTAAGATGGCCGCTATAGGACACACACAGCGATGGTGAATGGGCGAACAAAGGCTGTTGAGAGGGAGTCTTCGATAATTAAAGCCAAAATGAGGACGAGGGACAAGGGACGAGGGATGAGATGGAAGCGAGGGAGGGAGGAGGAGGAGGGGAGGGGGGGGACAAACAGAATAAAGACAACAGCAGCGTAGTGGGGGGATGCTGGAGAGAACAAGAGAGGGATGGAGAGAGAGAGGATAATGGGGGGGTGGCGGGGGGGAGGGCAAAAAAAAAAAAATCAGGGAAGAGAATCAAAAAAGCTAAAGAAAGACTTACAGCATTAAAAATCACGTCTATTTCGAGAAAGATGACCCCTTTTGTTGGCCCTGTCAGCTCCTTGCTTTTCAAGGCGTAGGCTTTGCGTTCTCCATTTTGGATCTGTGGGAGAGGGACATGACAGGCGTCTGTCTGGCAATACCCGGCTGAATCGGCTCCCCGGGCCACCTTTGAACCCCAGCTGCTGGCGCTGACAGGGAACCCAAAACAACTGTGGCAACTCTGACAAGTACCTGTTCATTACCCACTGCAACTCGGCTCTGTCAAACAGAAATTAACTATCCTGGGGAATCATACTGTACAGCAGAGCATGGATATATTAGTCGCAGTACTTTCACAGGCGTTCTATAGATATATTTTCGTCGTTTTTCTTTAAATCGGCTCGTTCCATCTCTCGATCAATGTCATTTTCATATCATATCTCATCCCCTCACTTTCTTTCTTCTCACCTATCAATCTTCCCCTTTTTCTTAGCCTCTCTTACATTTGTTTCCTCCTTCCTGTCATCTCTTCCTCTTTGTGAAATAATAACAGTCTCATCTGTGGAGTTGCAAAAATAACCTCTGCTTTTTATATCTTCCACTGTGTTTTCATTTCTTTCCGTTCCTCTATGTTCTCTCTATTATCCCCAAAGGAAAAGGAAAGAGAAACACACAGAAACCTGCCTTTGACTCACATTTAGGAGAGGAATAGCCACTTTTCCCAGGAAGTCTGCACTTCTGTCTCGGTCCTCGTCGTAAACGGTGACCTCGAGTACCGAGTGGATGTCCTTCACGTTGCTGGACCACACACAGAGACAACGCCGGTGACACACATACTGAAATATGGGTTACAAACTAAAACAGTGTGAAAGCTTTCCCATCCGTTTTTTCTAAATGTTAAAGCCTCTAAAGAAAATTTAATATCTGAAAACGAGAAAAGAGACATAACACATGCCTTGTATTAGAAAACCCTCCATTACATTTGTATAAATGTTTAGAAAATCACCATTAATAAGCTTAATGTGAGGCTGCACATAAAGCAACCGCGTGAGCTAAGTAGAATTAAAGTGTGGAGCTCAGACGTGTCATCTTTTGAAAACTAGGCTAGAAAGGAGATGTTATGTATAGAAAGGAGGCTACGAGAAAGATGTGCACTCAAAAAAAATGACTAAATTAACCTTCCCCATCACTGGGAATTAACACGTTAGTATTCTAGAATTAAATATCACATATTTAAGAAATAATGCAGGGTTGGATCATTAACATTCAATTACTGCCTCTGTGTTACTATATATGTTTTAGTCATTTTTGAATAAGGAAAAATGTGGTAAGCCTTCTTCTTCTCTTATGTTAATATCTCAGATTTATTGTAGGCATACAACACATTTCTAAACACTTTGATAATGATTTTTTGATTATTATTTCATAGTTCATGAATGAAAAAGGCATCCGACAACATAAATTGTGATCGATAGATTTTCCTCAGATTGGACCATAATTAATAAAAAGACAAGACAAAAAAAATGATGAATGCTATGAATTAAAAACATAATTATAGATTTTTTTTTCCTTCAAAAAAGGTACATGTCCGTTACATTTTTTTTATTTTAAACCTCCATTGTGTGACATGTGGGTGTTGTAAAAGCCACTCACAAAGTGAAGACCTTGTTCCACTCTGGGTTGAGGTTTTTGTAGACGGTGTGCGTCTGCAGCCGATCGTTACTCAGCTCCACCACACAGAATGGGTCACTCTTACCTGCCGAGCAAAACGGATAAAAAAGAAGGAACAAGCACACGAGTGTGACCTTCTCGGTGAAAAGACACACACACACTGTTGACATTAAACTTTTGTTCGCTTTAGATTTGAAAGAAGAATCTGAAGTAATTCCAACAGCTTTCGTATATCTCCCCCTCATATTATTAAGACGGATAGTTTATAGCATCCTCCCTTTTTACCACACGACAGCTCCAAACGCCGGACTTATCAGAAGTGTAATTTTCATTTTTTAGCCCTGATGCCATATATATTATTAAACGGTATATCAGTGGAACAGCTGCGAGCCGTTTCTATCAACAACCCTGGGAACGTGGACAACTAGAAGATAAGCTCCAGGACAAGGCGGCCCTGGGCGGTCACGAGGAGGGGGTGGGAGAGTGAAAGGAGAGAGAGGACACTGAGAATGGATGGTGTGAGGAGGACACAGACGGCGACGTGGCTCTGAAGGCCAGAGAAGTTCAAAGTAGAAGATAAAGACAGCGGAGCAGGAGTGTGAGAAACACAGCCGGTCCGTGATTAGCGATTCCAAGCGAGCGGCGAGAAAAGAAAAAAAAAGCAAGAATATCATAACAATTAAATGATGAAAGAATGACAGAAGACGTTTCCTCCTCATCCATTCTGCTTTGTCATTTTGACAGCAATGTAAAATTAATAATAAAAAAAAACTGTGAAAAGGATTTTTGGATATTAAAATTGAACTTAAACTGTTAATTACTGCCACACAGTTTTTACACACTAGCAATACTGGTTTCAATCAATATAAGATGTAACGTATTACAGGAGTAATAACAAAACAGCATGAAGCCAAATGTGTGTTTTAAAATCTCAGATATGAAATCATTTGAGTGGTCCGTCACTGCCAGAGGATAAAACTTTATGACGCGGCGTGAAACTTTAAAGACCCTCAGATGTCATAAAACTGATATGATATATGGTTCACTATAAATCATATTCATTAATGCTAATTAATTCCAACAAAACTTTCAATTGAGAATTTACTACGGTTATGTAACCGCGAGCGAGAGGAGAAGTAAACATAATCACAGAGTTATTCCCTCCTCCTGAGAATAGCGTACTGTACTATAATAATCAAAACCAGTAATGTCCTATATAGTCACCATTTGTTTACTAACATCTCATATTTCAATGTCTTTGTACACGGAAAGGAGGGAGAGCGGCTCCCCATGCCTGCCAGCCCACCTCCCTTCCATTCCCTCAGAATTAACTAAAAACAACAAAACTCTTAATTCTGGCTTTGATCATTATTTTTTATTAAAACTGTTGGGAGCTGTTGCGCTGTTTGTTGGAGCTTATCGCTTGAAAAGACTGGGTCAGGAAGTTAAAAAAAATATATGTCCCACAATAATTCCCATGGAAACGAGTGAGAATATTGAAATATTAGTAGAGCAGCAATGTTGCATAATAAAACCCAACAAAGTTGGAATTGAGTTCAAAGCCCCCCTCTCTGCATGGGCTTGTGTAAGTGTGTGTGTGTGTGTGTGTGTGTGTGTGTGTGTGTGTGTGTGTGTGTGTGTGTGTGTGTGTGTGTGTGTGTGTGTGTGTGTGTGTCTTGGGAAATGTGTGTGTAAGTGAGTGTCATTGATTGGTGTGATTTTCTTCAAATGTTGTGACAAGGGCAGGACATTTAGTGGGTGTGCAAAGTAAATGTCACCGTGATCAATGCTGAGCCGTAGGTGTTGCCTTTCATATCTGTTGGTGGGGCTTTATTGATGTCGAGTGTTTGAAGTGGATATTGACAGCCAAGACTCCTCGACGGAAAACAAGATACAGTGAAATAGACTAAAAGACTTCTCAATGTACATACTTATATATACAGTAACATTTAAATCCTTCCTTGGATCATGAATACACATCAAAATGTGTTTTTAAATTGTAAACAAGTGAATAAAAATATATTTTTTTACAGTAGTGAATAATCCTCCATCATTAAATCATCTCGGAGCATAAACGATTATAATGCTGTCCCCACAAATCAAGTCTGATTAAATTTAAATGCAATCATCCAAATTAAGAGCTGGAAATTATTTCTACACAACCATGTCCCTCCCCCCATTTTCCCTCTAATATTGTGTTTTTAATGACATGGCAGGCTGTGTTGCCGCAGAGAGCCAGTTGTCATTGGTGATGAACTTTCACCTTATTGGCCACCAGCACCAGAGGCGGCTGTCTTAACCAATTACACGCTCAGGTTTGAGCGCCACTCAGAGATCATCCAGGTAATGTCCGAGCAAAAAAAGCCCCTCCCCCCCTCTGGGTCCCCGTCTCGGTGGCGCTTCGGAGGGTTTGCAGCGAGCGGCGGGCTCAAACTCATTTCAGTGCGCCCTAAGATAAGTGTGGAGGATGAATACAGTACGGGGACGAGGGAGCGCGCTTGTAATTGCCTCGCAGGAAGCCGAGAGTTAGTGAGGAGTTTGAGGTTGGAGAGCGCACGCTCTCATGTTGCCGTATAATCACAATTAATTAGGATTCAGACTTGAAAATGTAAATCAATCGCATTCATTTTCCATCACTTTAAATCGACTATAGAAGGTTATATACGGTCTTTCCTCGGCGGTGGGAAACGTACACTGTTTTGATATAGAGTGAAGATGTCTAAGAAGTCTACACATGCTGTGACATTGTTGCTGGGAGTGCATGTGCACGGGTTTGTGTGTGTGTGTGTGTGTGTGTGTGTGTGTGTGTGTGTCTATTGAAATGTCGAACAGTGTATCCACTCAGAGGGACAAGAGCTGGCAGACAAACGGATTGTTGGTTTTAGAGACTATTTTCAGTTATCCTACTCGGGCTGGAGAGGAGCTACTCCACAAAAACACTTCAATTAGAGAGAGAGATGGCCAGAGAGGAGAGACACAGAGAGTGTGTGTATGAGAGAGAGAGAGAGAGAGAGAGAGAGAGAGAGAGAGAGAGAGAGAGAGAGAGAGAGGGGAGACAGACAGACTGTGAATGGGAGAGAGATGGTGAACTCTCTCTCTCTCTCGAGGTGACCTCCTCTCTGTCCGTCTGTTTGTCTGTCTGTTTCTCCCTCACCTTGCTCCTGACCCTCTCTTGGTCTGGGCTGTTAAAATAGGGTGTTCATGTGGTGAGGGCTCTTATGTGGCTCTTACATAGCTATTGTTTCTGCCAGTCACACACACACACACACACACACATGCACGCACGCAAACACACACAGTGTCGGACTCAAAACAGGAATGCTCCATAGAAACAAGCCCATTGCCTACTGCTTTTTACGGGTTAAACTTGCTGAAATGAATCCTTTTTTTCTGGAGAGAATGAATTATTTCTTCTTCTTTTTTTCTTGCTTGCAAGAATAACTTAAACTTACATCCAAGTTTTCAACGTTTTTGCTGTGGGTTTTTTTTTTTCTCCACAAATCTGAATTTTTCATTTTATTTTAAAAAAAAAACTCTTTTGTATTCTTAGTCATTTCTATGTAAAATATTCACCCTGGTTGACACCACGAGACATGCTGCAGTTTAACTGGGAAGCCTGTAGCAATAATTCCAAGTCACCACAGGCTGCAGAGGCACTGCTCGGAAAGCCAACGAGTTCTCCATGACCACGTAAAAACCAGCACACACAAACAAACAGCCACTAGACATATATTGCCACAGTTTTACATGTGTTTTTCTTTTTTTGGGGGGGGGGGAGTATCCATGAAGCTCAGACTGAATGATGAGCTCTACAACGAGGCCACAGAGCAAATTTCTGCTCCGAGTGAAATACAAGAGCCGGAGAGCCATTAGCCCTGCACTCCGGCTGCTCCAGCCGCTCCACGCAATAACCCAAATCAACCAGCTCCACTCTGTATTGGCTAATGGGACTGTGGCTGTTTCAAATGGAGAAAGAAACTCTCGACTTTCTCTCTCACACACACGCACACACACATCTTTCTCTCTCTCTCTCTACTAGATAATACAGAGTGAAAAACTAGGCCTGTCCACTGTAGACCTAATTAAAAGTAAGAATTAATGGAGAAAGGAGGATTCAGAGAGAGCAAGCCGAGAAAGAGCGGGAGGAGGGAGGAGGAGGAGGAGAAGGAGGAGGAGGAGGGAGAGAGAGATTTGTTGGTTCAAATATGTACTTTTTCTCTATTATTCAAATGAGCAGCCTGCATCTTTTTCTAAAAAAAAAAAATGCAGAGACAAATTTAGCGTCCTGCACAATGTAGACTTTAACTCTCTCTGAGGATTCTCACAGAGGATCATCCCTTAAACCCAACATTAAACCCGACCCTGACTTTATCGTCGTCGAGATTCATGGCAGAGGAAAATGAGCTACACGAACGGTTCAAATGCAAAACTCAAGCAAGAGTTATCAGATGCTCTGTTAAGCCCACTCTTAACAGAAATGACAAATCATTTCTAAGCACACATGAATACATGAATGTGACAAACGAAGAGACTAACTTTTAACGATGTATATGACATCTGCAGAGGTTGGAGTCTTGTTTGGACTTAAGGTCATTGTCTTACCTGTGACATCTGCTGCCATCAGTCCTTCAGCCCTGATGACCTTCACCTGCACCACGCCGACGTCTTTCAGGTTGTTGAACGACCTCCACAGGCTCTGAAACGCCGTAGGAACAGGGTTGAAAGGTCAGCGAGGACGCCAAATTAGCATTGAAGAGAAAGGCAGGTCAATAGGCTGACATTTCATTAAGAGAGGAAAGGGTAGAATATGTCCTTTAACAGTTCTCTTCTTTGAAAATGTAGAGCTGGCATTTATAGGCGAGTAACAGGGGACAAATGGCCGGATTTAATTTCACTGAATAGCTGCGTTTGCCTCTTTGAAATGTTTCTTAACTTTGTGCCGTTCGCATAAAAGGGAACTTCACCGATTTCTTATAAAGAAGATGAGCCATGGAGAAACACATTGCAAAAGGTTACATCAAATAAATACAGTGCACGGATAAAAGGTAGAACAAATATGAGGTCATTGTTCACAAAAGGCAAGGTGAACACTTCAACATGCTCACTAGAATGAGAGATTTCAGCTTTAGATCTATTCCCAATATACGGAGTGAGAACTCATGAAAACCTGTCTATTAACTATAGACTGTCCAGTGCTGCCATTAGAGGACGGGTTTTTGTACTTTTGCACTAACTGTTCCATTTACTGTTAGACTCTAAATGAATAAGAGTCAGTCATAGAGGAAAGGACTGTAGTTTTTATTGAAAAGTAGTGTCAGTACATTTCCTGTGAACAGAGGAACGTCAGCTTGAAACCATTGTTTCTTCTCTCCGAGCCCATCATGAACAAAAAGCAGAAGTTTGAATACAGTTCTAACAAATGTTGAGGTGTATTATTATAAAAAAAGTTGATTTCCTCCCCGGTGCACACCTTCAGTCTGGATAATTTAATAGGATATGCAGGCTGGTATTTACTTATTTAAGTAGCCATGAATTGCTTCCTCACAATGTTGTTAGAAAGAGAGAAAGAAGAAGTGTTAAGGGTGTGAATGAATAGCAGCGGCAACAGGAAATAAAACTAACAATCTGCATTATATAGCGAGAGAAACAAAAGAAATGACAGCACATATGCACAATTTGCATGTGATGTTGTTTCATTGTTATTAATGTGTCTGCAAAGGGCTCGCAGTATACTACCGACACACAGTCTGAGACCGCTAATACTCTTAACAGAGATATTGTGGCGAGTGGACACATCCAGCCAAGCATGACTGCCAGTGATATCTCACACACACACACACACACACACACACACACACACACACACACACACACACACACACACACACACACACACACACACACACACACACACACACACACACACACACACACAGTCCAGTTAAAACAACATCCAAACAAAAGGAGGGGGTGACACTCATAGTGGATGAACAAACCAGCCGTAAAAATGAAAAGTCAAGCATACAAGCTTACTCACAAACAATCTCCCCCTGATGGTTTCCTTCTTCTTGCATGCTCACACACACACACACACTCAAACACACACACACACACACACACACTAACATACACAGTCGAGGGAAGCCACGTGTCTCTGTGATCCACAAAAATGGAAAAGAGGAAATACTGTATGTACAAGGTTTTAACAACCAGGAGAAATAATGATGACTGTGTGAAAACCGGTCTGTAAATCTGCAAAATAAAGGGAAACCTGTGGAGATCAATGGCGGGGCCATGAGGCATGGGCGCACACTGCCGGACACGCACCGTCATAAACTAATGCTTTTGTTCACACCCAAATACTCAGGTATTAAACACATGCATTGAAAACCTATACTGAGGCCAAATTGAGTAGCATGTCGGCATGTCTTAAAAGCAAAGTGGAAATGCACTTCACTTCAATTTATTTCTCTCTCTCTCTCTCTCTCTCAGTCTCTCTCTCTCTCTGGCAATAACCCTTCCATCCCCACAGGAGTAATTATAATTTAAATTTCAGAGTCAGGGCCAGGCTACAGACTTAATTCATTATTACCAACTCTGTCAGACTCTGCCTGTTTCCAGCGATATCATTGTCCAAAAGCTCTCTAAAGGAGATGAGAGGGGAGAGTGTGTGAAAGAAAGAGAGGGGGAAAGAGTATGTGAAAGAGAGCGAAAGAGAGGGAGAGAGGGAGAGAGAGGCAGGGGACAACTCTCAATTTTAAGGCACGATTTCTGTGAAGATACAGCTGCTTGTTGTGATTATTAGGGAGCAGCCAGGAAGAAAGAGGCATGGAGAAGAGGAGTCAGAGAAAGGGCACGAGGGAGGCAACGGAGAGAGAAACAAGGGCAACATGATGGCTGACGTGTTAGTCTTCAACAGTATTAGCAGGGAATCCAACATCCTAACTTCTTGGTTGATAGATTCATGAATCAGATATTTACGGATTTAGACAGGATTTTCTTTGTAATCTCGTTTAATTGTTAGATAGTTCTTGATTTAAATCGCAACAATTTGGACTCTCTCGTTTGGACAAAAGAAGTTTGGCTTCTTTTATCAAGTGAAAAAAAAAGGATTTTATTGGAAAACAAACACAAAACAGTACCAAAAAAAGTACTGGTTTGATATTGTACCAAAACGATACTAGTATCATCACTATATTGATACATAGACAAACAAAATGGCATCAAGCTGGAATGAAGAAAATTAGATATAATTGCTTCTTTAATGTATGGATGGATGCAGAGGTATTTCCCCACCCCAAAGCCATCATCCAGGTTCCCTGAGGGGACGTTTAGGGCTCAGCCTCAATGACGGGTGGAGACAACACACCCATCCTCCACCTCCACGTCAACATAAACAGTATAAAGATGGAGAAGGTGGACAGACAGACGGGTAGGTAGATGACGAGAGATGAAGGGAGGCCATGACACTGACGGGGGAAGAGGAGGAGATGAGAAGGAGGGAGGAAGAGGAGAGTGGAAGGACAGAGTTAGCTTTCATAAAACAAACCCTCGTCCCTGCCTGCCTGTGATTGACATCTTGTCGCTGTGACATCTTCCTCGCGTCTCTGTCACACTCAACAGACACACAAACACGCTGATGAATCAGCCCCGGCATGGGCTGATGACTCGCTGTCATCTTTGCATCATGTCACCTTTCATCAGAGCTCCGTCTAACGTTTTCACACGCAGACGCGCACAAAGCGTTCGCCCGGCAGCCGCGCAGTTCAGGGGGACATTTCATTTTTCACATATTGCTTGTGAAAAGCTCAAACGCAAAAAATCAGATGCTAACAACTTTCCTCCCAATTCCCACTTCGGCTCATCAACGCGATGAGACGATTCTCTCTCAAAGTTTGCTCTCTGCCCGACACTTTGCTTCAACCCCCTTATCCAACTTCCTGTCCAGGTTGTGTCCTCTCTCTTCACCTTTGAGTGGTGCACTGGAGTGGGTGGGAGAGGTACTGCAGGTGTGTGTGCGCGTCTGAATGTGCATACATGTGGGTGGTGAAGTGCCACCACTTCAGCGGAGGTCGCCATGTCCTCCTTCTCTCATCCACCCATCTTGCGGCCACCTCAGGCCCATTAAGAGCCATTAGTGTGTGTGCTCCTTTGCCATCATAATGCATAAATCTCTTTCTCTCCTCTCCCTCTGTCCCTCGCTACTTCTGGGAAACAGTAATTAGGGATGAAGGAAAGGTTACGGTGAGAAATAGTACATCTAAGGCAGTTGACACTAAGTGTATTGCACCGTGTTGCATACGGCTCTGCCGTCAGCTGCATTCAAAGTAGTTAGCAGGAGAAAACCGTGTGTACTCATTCACACGCATACATGCGGTAAATGCAAGTGTACAGAGGAACTCGCAAACCTGGCAGACACACACACACACACACACACACACACACGCGCACACACACAGCCATCACAATGCAGAACAGCTAGAATGAGAGAGACATTAATGAGCTCGGCGCTAGCGACAGATCCCGGCACTCAGGTGTCCATTATCTGCTTTCTTCAATGGCCACAGATTGGGATGAGGAAAAAACACCTGCTAAATGCAACACAGTGACCTCATTGTGACCACATCAGGTGTGGCGTGTGTTCATTTGTGTGTGTGTGTGTGCACGTGTGTGCGGCAAAGACATTTGTAGGTTTTAAAATCTGTAATGTCTTCCTAGAGATTCAGGTTATTAAAAGCGTGCACGAACGTAGGAGTGTGGGTGTTTTTTGTTGTTGTTTTTCACCATATCTACATTTTGCATCCACAGCTACACACTGCTTTAAAGTAGTGTGTGTGTGTTCTCATGATGAGCGGAGGGGAGGCAGGAGGAGGATTTCGATTGTTTCCTCTTCCTCGTTCTAATTTGTGAAGGTATCTGTACTTTAAAGCCGTGATGATGACAGCACGGAGCTTGTATTGCTCCCCTATCTTTTCTTTATTAGATTGCTGATGCAGGAGCGTGCTGTTTTTGCATGCGTCTGTATGTGTGTGCCTGTTTTGTGATTAGCAGTAGTGGATGCATTGTGCAGGCTGGACAGCTGATTTCAAGCAGATAATACCAGTCAGTACAAACGTGCAGCATACACCTAGCCACACGTGCACGCACATACACACACACCGGGCAGAATGTTGGGCTTTGAGCAGCATTGTTATGTATTAGTGGTGGTACTTGGTCTTATCAGAGATAAGGTACATCTTTATTAAATTCTCCAACTGAAAGACGGCCGGTCGGGGGGAAAAGGAATATGTTAATAGGTAGAGACCATTCACGTCTTCAAAACCGACCTTACTGTGCCCCTCCATCTGCAACCCCCCACCTTCCACCAGCCTCTATCTCCCCATCCCTTCATCTAACAGGAGGGCCACAGTAGCAACAGACAAAGAGTCGACGCTGCTGGGGGAGCGGGACGGAGAAGGAGGCAGGAAAAAGAGGTAGGCAAGGAAAGAAAACGTCTCGCCTTCAGCCAAGCAGAAAAACGGGGTCTGCGCGAGTTGTGAGAGAGGTGAAATAGCTTTTTCTTTTCATTTTACACGCCTTCCCTTCCTGGTGCAACCCTCATCCTTTACCTCTCGCCCCCTATTACACACACTCACACAAACACACACGCATACGCTAAAGCTCCCCGCCCTCATTTTGTGGCTGTGATGAGAGGCACAGCATGCGTATGTCCCAGTCCTAGAGCTCCCCCCTCTGATCTTGGGTGGTTGCTGCAGCGCGGAGCAGAGTGGTCAACCTCCTGTGGCTAGCCAATAAGGCAGCGCCACGGCTATGTAGGTCGCGGCACCCGTGTTTGGCCTGTGGAGCCTCGCCGCTGGTTCCTATGCACACACCGGAAGACACAAAGACACACCAGATGGGAACGCACCGCTAACTGGAATCAGAGCACGTTCCATCTCTGTACGGTATAGCCGCACATAGAAACACACGTGGGTTCTCATGGGAACACTGTGCTCCAACAACTCTACGACACAAATGTAATAATCATTAAAAAATGGGGTATCTTTTTGCAAATTAAACTAAAAAGGCATTAAGTGAACAAATCTCCTCCATTAAAAGTCCGAATGGCTGAAAGCAGACATGGCTACAGCACCGAGAGAGAACTGCTGATTCCGTTTAGAGCAGAGAAATGTCCCATGTCAAGGTTGTCAGTGAATGAAAGCAATTGAACGTGTGTGTGTGTGTGTGTGTGTGTGTGTGTGTGTGGGTGTGTGTGTGTGTGTGTGTGTGTGTGTGTGTGAGAGTGTCTTTTTGTATCAAGGAGTGACAGGGTGTGAGGGGTTAACTCTGCTAAGACAAAGACATAGACTGAAACCATTGTGTTGAATGGAGAGCCTCTGGGACGGACGGGGCCTTAAAGCTCTCTCGGCTTCTCTCTCTCTCTTTCATACTTAGCTCAAATCAATGACGACTGCCCCGCAAGCCAAGAAATTTAACACACAAATAAATGATCCCACTTGCAACGATCAAATATCCACTACTCACTGCAGGATGCTGATGCAAATACGGCACAATACTGGGTGGCTTGAACCATCAGCAACACAAACAAACCAGCAAAGTGAGCCTCTATCATTTGAAAACGGTTCAACCCGTGGGTTTCTTCCTTCCTTTTCCTTTATGGATCTCATCATCTCCCTCTTCATCACATCAAATCACAGCTGAAGCTTTGTGGATTAAAGAAAATCTTGATAAATAAGATGTGAATCAATTATGACTTCATTCCAACGTGACGATATATGTGTGAGGGAGACATGTCAGTCTGACTCATGACACAGAAAAGACAATACTTTCATTTGTCTTTGCAACTTGGACATGTTGAAACGGGTCACTCAGCCACCAATTAGTGGAAGAAGACACACCAGCAGTAATACAGCTAGTGTGCTGCATGAAATTTGATCTAGCTGGATGGACATTATGAAATATCCTAAACTCCAGACAAAGCCACTCTTGCAGTAAAACAAACTCACATATCTCTGTGTGATCTGGTGTCTCTCGTGCGGGTCGTCCAGCATGTTGATTGACAGGTCTGAGATGGAAACGGCGGCGGAAGCAGTGAGCGTTACCAGCAGCACCAGCACACCTTCACTCTCCTCCAGCGGCAGGTCCAGCTTGTGTGTGTGTTCTTTACTGAGATGTGACAGGTCGATGGTACACCTAAAGTGCACAGACACGCACAAATCAACAGAAAACACAGATGCAGAGTTATTGTACCATTTTTGTCGGGAAGGCTGACTGCGCTGAAAAGGAGGTGGACAGTAAAAGAGGAAGCTAAGCAAAGCTACGGAGGATAATAAGGACTAAACTTAAAGAAATGCTAGTGTAGTCATTTCGGGGGGGCTGAAGTTTGCAGAAAACCGCTTGTAAAGTAATAATCACATGGAATCGTCAGTACAGTTAACAAAGAAGTCACACAGAAAGGCATCTCCACTCTCACTATATAGAAACTCATTAAAATGACTTGCACGGTGCACCAGAGCATAGCAACAGCAAAAATAACCGGTCGCAGCATAGCAGGCGTCATGTGTGGAGGTTATGAGCAACGGCAGAGAACGCAGCCAAAGCTGACGCAATTAATTACTTTAAGTATGCACTTGAGAGCATCTTCTCTTGACTGAATTGATTTATTATTATTTTTTTTTTTGGGCTTGCCCTTAAAATGTCTCCAGTTAATATCAAGGTACAGCAATAGTAATTACTGACCTTGGGTCAAAGAGTCCAAAGCAAAGGTGCCTCGTGTGCCTCCATGCCGCTGTACTCATGATATTGAACGGGAGGTAAAGAAATGCGAATTACAGACATCGCTATTTGAACTAAAATGATTGGATATACGGTCATTGTGCAACCTTTTTTGTGTAAGATGTAAGACGTGTGATTTTGGTCAGCTAGGCACACTCTACCTATACATCCTGTAAAGACCTTCGTGCCCCAGAAAGACTGATGAAGACCACTGTACCTCCCCATGAAGTCGTCCTTCTTGCCAGCATCTTTGTCCCAGACTGTGATGTCCACAAAGCCTCCCTGCTCCTCATACATGTGGAAGTCAAACTGCTCTCTCCACTGGGGGTTCAGCGTTTTGGGAATTGTCTGAGAAAAGACGAGGACGTGTATTGTGAAAGGTTTGCTATTTTTCTACCGAGCAATGTTCAGAAAAGTCTTCAATACAAATTGTATAACTGAAAAGGCCTCTCTCTCAATCGCTCAAGTGTTTAATGAATATGAGAAATTAAAAAAAAATCTTACCATACAATCGGTCCTTTCTTACTTTGATCACAGGGCCACATTTAAAGAGCCTCATTCAGAGTTATATGGAGGTACAATTGTAAATTGGATTACCTTGCTCTTGTACTTCTGGTGCCCCATCCTGAATTTGACGTAAGGGTCGCTGAGGCCGTTGGCGTCCATGGGCTGGAGGTGGCGACCTTCTATCAGACTGATGCTGACTATGCCTCGCCACAGCTGGGCTTTTCTGTGCACATCTGACAGACGCATACTCTGATACTGCAGCAGGCACACGCACATCCACAGAAACATTTACACAAAAACATTTATACGTACACAAGCATGTACACAAACACCCCACAGAATAAATACACAAATGCATTCATTAGACCCAAGATAGAAGGATGGCTTTTTGTACACTTTGTCAACAGGAAAAAATAAGCCATTCCAAAAACACACCGACACAACACAGAGAGGAGCAGGCGAAACACGGAAGACGAACAGAATACGATAATTCAACACCATTTACCCCTGACATGCCTGAACATCTATATGAATTACAAAACACAGTATCCCTTCATTTAAATCACATCTTAAATCCTGGATGTGTCCTCGAAAATGCTGAGAAACTTAAGAATCTAATGTGAACATCTAATGTGTATATTTCATTGCATTTCTTTGAGAATATTCTTGATAAAACAATAAATAAATAGATGTATGATTTGTAGACGGTCCTATCCAAAAGGGCAGACCACTAAGACGCTGTTCCAGCGTAACAGTAAATTTCTCATTCCGTCTGTACTGTAAGTCGACAGCGCTGCAAATTTAGATTGATGAGCCTCCATATTTTGAGTCGTGCTTTCTTTAACAGTTTCCTCAGCACTTACAGGCCTATTTAACCTCCCTTTGAATCATGTCACTATCCTTCACTAAAACAAAGAGCAGGGTATTTATTTGTCAAACAAATACACCCCTCTCTCTCCCGCTCTCTCTCCCGTTCTGCCTTTCCCTCTCCTCCTTCCTCGTTAGGGAGACTTTATTAGCATAGCTTTTGTTTTGCGGGTGAATTTCATTAAACTCTGAACAAACCCTGCCTCAACAGCACAGGCCTTTGATCTGGAGATGGAGCCTCTTAATTTCCATTCTCCAGACATTAAACAATGCGAATGGCTCCCTGCAATACTGCCAACCTCCCATACTGCAACTCCCACATCTTTCATTTCTGCTGTTCACTTGCTGCTAACACGCTGTATGCTAATGATGAGAGGTCACCGTTATGTCCTACTCCAGCACAATCCTAATTGTTTCCTTGTTTTGTTGCTGCATATTTCTCTCGTTACAGAAAAAACCATGGGCTATTTGGACTGGGAATCCACATCTCTCTGCTAGAGCACAGCAGGAGAGAGGCGTTGGCACGGAGATGTTCGGGGGCTGGATGTCTTATAAGAGATACTAACGTTCAGTTTAAGAACTAATTCAGCCTTGCACACAACTTTTGTCAGCCCTTTGGAAGAATAAAAAACGTTTGAAGTACCAAAATAAGCATGTTTGCCTCGTGGTGAAGTTAAAGAGACCTGGATTTAATATGCATCTGACTCATAATCATTATCTCAAACTACTAGCATCTTCTGCTGTGGGTTCAACACTCATAGATGCTTCATTAAAAAAAAGTAGTGGTTCAGATAACCATTGTGCATGTATGCAGTTGAGGATGGAGGCATGTAGGAGCAGTGTCTTTTTGGTGGGGTAGCAGTAGCTTCTTAGTTAGTGTGTGAGCTAGTTCCTGAGTCACAGGCGGGGTGGCCCAGATGGAAGCTTCAAAGGCTCAGTTTGGGAAAGCTCGATACAGCAGGACGTCTGCCCAGCTCTGGCCAACACACTTCAAATGTGCATCTGTGTCTCTCGGTAGGACATCAAACTTTTTATTTGCTACGGCCGGAAACATAAAGTGCCTCTCGCTGCAAATAAGGAGACTGAATCCAAGTTAAACAGAGTTTCCAGATTCCTTCTAAATGACAGATTAACTTGATGAAAGTGAGACATGAGCAAACAAAGCCGTGATTAAACCCAGTTGTGTTCACAAGATCGTACCTGATACTATAAATACTGTATTTGACCAAAAAATAAAGCGCTTCAAGGATGAGCCAATAAAAATAAGCAGAGCTCCCCACCTGCATGCTTTCTATTCAACCCGACAGCCGACGAGAATCACAATAAAGAAAAGAAAGAAAAGGCAGCGGTATCGTATGTATGTGAAGATGAGAACTCAAAATAATGTGAACATTAAAGATTTGCACTTGATGCACAGGGGTCTAAGAGTGTCCTATAATCAGTCCACACGGTCACAATCATCTTATTTCATAGTTGATTTGTTGTACAGGACTCCTTTAAAACCCCTAAAAACAAATCAGGTGCTTTATTTTCTCACACAGCAGCTGCAATACACTGTGCAGATCAAAAGGTGGAAGAAGCACACAATCACTGCATTATTTAACGGCTTCAAAGATCAAAGTCCAATATAGATTATTTTAATTAATCGGGATGCATATACAATGACCCCGGTGTTAGCCAGATTATAACTGCTCTCATTTCATTTACAGTAGTTATTGTAGTGCATTACTTCCAGCCGTGGTGTATATTTACATGACTTATGACTTGTCTTCACACAGTTCAAATACAGTTCACCTTTGGGCTTAATCACACTTGCATTCCAAAAAAAAAACGGAAAAAAAACATCCCCTCAGGTGATGCAAATAGCGGGTGGTATATTGCAGCTTGTGGAGAAATAAGCTCGTGACAATGATGAAGAAAAGATAAAGAAAAAAACGCCAATACCACTGTGGAAGGAGGAAAGGAGGGAGGAAGGGGGAGGGGCCAGGGAGACTCCATCCATGTACCAGGAAACAGGTGAAGAGTGCAGGAGAGGTGCGGTGCGGTCGGGAGTGGCGTTTACAGTACAGTCGGGAGTTGTGCGGGTGGGGGCGTTACATGCTGTTTTTTTTTAATTTACCTTACTAGATCGCTTCCAGTTCCTTCTCAAAAGCATGGTCTGTAAATGAGACAAAGCTGTTACAGAGCGCCCCCTACTGTCTCCCCCCTAGAGCTGCATGGGTAGAGGTTAAAGGGCACGGGGGCACAAGATGTTAGTCATGGCGTGGTGCGAAGGGGGGCGGGGCTTATATCAAGAAAACGAGGGCAGCTCTCCATCATGCATGTTAAGTAAGCAAAGAGTGTATAAGAAGCGCTCTGGCTTGTCATGTTATGAAGTATGTGCATATGGAGACATGCACTCATACACACACAGATGTAATCACTTGTGTAAACAGTAGCTGCAGTTTGTGCCTTTAATACAGTGTAACCATCATTTTTATACTTGATTCTTTCACACGTTATTTCCATTCCTGGACCCAAAAAGACAGGATTGGACTGATGGCAAACCAAACAAATACGTGGTTAGGTTTTCACGTCTTTGTTTGGGTCCAATAATGAAGAATCACACTGAAAACAGCAAACATTGTACTTCACCGTACAGAGTAAATACTGTAATTTACTGGGTGTTATTTCCAGACATGAACTCCTCAAAGTATATGAGCTATTGCCTCCTTTCCTCCAACTTTGCCTTCAATTTATATTATGATAATTGCTTATTTTTGCAGTTCAATGTTATTATCAGTGCAAAAGGTTCAAGTATAAAAATAATTATTACATGAGGACTACTGGGCACAAAGAAAAATCACAAATCCCTCAAAACTCACACATATATAACGCAGGTCAGCATCTACAGAAACACTGTTGATGCTGCTTAATAACTTAATAGCAGTTCAATAAATAATTCATTTAAAAGTTAATTCTGCATTTGCCCTTACCCTTCCATACCAGTAGGTGGCAACACAGCGACTCAACCGGAATGCACTAGCGCGACCTTGTACTCATTTTCTTCACAGTTGGATAAAAATCCAAAATGATGCTTAACCTAAATAGAGTTTATTTGTTCTGTCAAATGTGGACTCTCTGAACTACAGCACTAAATAAGCAGCAGAATTAAGACATCAGATCAAAAGGAATAAAATATTTCCCCCATGACTCTGCCTTGTTCCGGATCGAGCATGCAGGGGTCCAATTAAGCAAACAAATAATTGAACAGAAATAAATGCAACTCTGAAACACTGAGCACGTCCGCAGAGGCACGAGTCGACATAATTAGTAAAAGAGAATCCAGTGCTCTTTGAACATGGAACTTTTCCACAGAACATATTAATTACACTTGTGTTTATGCATATGCATTTGCTGAGTTGAAGAGTTTCCAGTAACTGATGCTGAACGAAGCCAGCACATTCCAGTTCAACCCAGCATGCCTTCTGATCAGTGCTTCTGCAGCGCGATGAAACACTTCACCGACCTGGAATAACACTGTTGCTGAACTTCTATTATGAATCTATAAAACTTATTTTAGGCATAATATTCCTCATCTTGTAGCGACGTATTAGTGATGTACAGCGGGGCAAGTGAGATAAAAAGGAAGTTTTTCCCCTGAATGAGGAGGAAATGTAGTGTGTGCAGGAAGAGAGAGAGAGATGAATGACAAATCTGATTGAATGGTTTTCTTACAGCATCCCTCGCGTCTCCCTCCTTCGGTGACAGAGTGACCGCCAGTTCCAGGCTGCCCAGGTTATGTTCCGGGTACTGTGGGTCCTTCAGGTCCAGCGTCATATCCAGTGTCCTGTAGGGAAGTACAGCAAGCCACATAGAAATGTATACTGTGTTAATATGACACCAATGCTCCAACCACTAAGGTGTTTTCATTTAAGCCATGGGATTCCCACGTGTCCACTAGGAAAATAACAAGTCACATAAAATGAATGACTGCAAAACTGTATGAAGCTGCTTTGGCTTCAGGGTCCTGGTATTATGCATGCTGGCTCACCATCACACAGTCAGGGTTTTACCGTATGGAACGCTTGAATAGACCGGAGCCTTCGTTGATGTTATTAATAAAACATATGCAGCCATTGTAAGTCTAAATGTCTGCTGTGAAACCATCTATTCACAGCATGGCTGACTCAACTTCCACTAGACATGAGGTGTTATCGGTCAGTAATTGAAAATACCTGCCCCAAAGTGATTCATACCACAAAAGAGAATGTAGTTCACAGATAATACATGAATACACTTTGAGAGATTGCAGTATTTCTACTTAAAGTTACTACAAGGAACTTTCATTCTGTGTTGATTTTGATTGTCTCTGTGGACAAAAGAGGTTGTACTTTTATTTTGAAAACCTCTCAGAGAATCTGAGAATTCTGGTTCTCCCGTGCCTCCTTCACAGTTGCTGAGAAGTGTCAAACAAAATTCACAAATGCAAATGCCACAAGTCATATGAGCAGCAAAAACACAAATGCCAAAGCCCGCAACATTTTGCATGTGTTTGACCCTTCTCAGCCACCGTCCTCCCTTCCCTCCAGCGGAACCAGCAACATGGCCTGGACCTCTAGTTGCTTGGTGTCTGTGTGGGCTGAGCAGCGAGGCGAAACTCAGAGTGTCCAGAGCTCCGACAGCGGGTCAAAGGGGGCAGTGGAGCTGGATTTGGGTCTGTCAGCGAGAGGCTGGTGGCTGCCGGTCCCACTGGAGTCTGAAGGAGTTTTTGGTGTCTCATTTATTTATCAGGTCGGTCTTATAGAAGCATTGGTTTAAAGTTGACTGTTTCACAAAAAAGTGCCTTAAAGTCACTTTAATAGAAAATAAATGAATTGGTATTAAATTACTTCATGTACCTCTATGTAAAATCAAAATAGCCCTCTTATGTTTCATGAGGTTAGGTGAGTTACCAAAAACTGCCACTAGAGGGAGACAGCAGACTATAGTTGATCATTACTGGGGGAATGCAGCTACCAATACAGCACTTCAAATACAATCATGGGAGGAAACATGATAGTGCATCCACACAAAAATATTGTGTTTATAGGTGGGTAAGACATTGAGGGTGTGTAAGGTGTTAGGATAAAAAATAAAAGAGAGAAGATAAAGGACAAAGAGACCTCTGATGTTCCAGTGACTCCAGGTGAAGGTATGCTGAGCCCATGAAATCATCCTGAAGTCCAAAGTCATAGTCAAAAACCTACAAAGACACAATACACACTGTCAACAGAAGACACTGTTATCTGTCACATTCATTTGTCATTTCTGGCATAAAAAATAGCTTGCCAAGTAAGTTAAGAAATGACATTTGAAGTTCAGGACTTATCTGCTGTACCTTGACATACAGCGGGTCCTTCAGCGTTTCCACCAGGAGGCTTACTCTCTCATCCCACACGGGGTTGAGGTTCTTATGGATGGTCTTACTCCTGAACACCTCCTTCCCTGCAATCTTAAACTTCACATACGGGTCGCTGGTCCCTACAGGGGAAGACCACAAACACAGAAATACCTTTAATACGATTAAGAAGAGTACTACCGAAATTATACCAAAGGATGCCCGAACATCTGTACGGAAAAGAGTCAAATATGAAGTTTAAGCAGATCATCTTCTTCAACCTATGTAATTAATGATATGGTATTATCTAAAATAAGTATTGTGAAAAGCATTCAAAATAGCATTGCAGCATCTGAAGGCCTACGGAGAGAATCGGGCATATCACGTGACTAATGCTCCATTGTTGGTCACATGATTACCAGTATTTAAAGCTGAAGCTGGGCGCTTGATTATACACATCTCACACAGTGCATCTATTTGACCACTAGGTGGTGCCATTGATTTACATTTGCTATTTTGTAGAATAGTTTTGGTGGGATCAATGAGTATTGTAGTATTATTGTGTCTCTCTGTTTAATATGCATTTATTAACGACCATTAGGCTTGCATGCTTACAAACAGTCATATTCACTATTCCTCATGATGCCCAAGGGGTAATAGAGAGGATATAAATCTGAATTGTATTACCCTGATAAGTTCAATCCTCCTGTGTCCATTCTATTTTTAACATTCTATAACCAAAAGGTCCACAAAATTCAGAATCAATTGGTGTGCCAGACAAAGAAAAACTATGACCAGACAGAAACACACTATTAAATAGCCCATAGGAAAACATCTGTATCCTCTACACTGAACTGAACTGGGTTTTCATGTAAAAACTTTCATCATACATGATTCAAAGCACTAGTGAGTAAGCATACTGTTGCAGTGTTTATTCGTCTAACTGTAAGAGCAACGACGTCCAGTGGAACGGTACCCTGGACTGATCCGTTTGTCGTCTCTCAAATCAGTGCCATGTTATCTTCCCCTCCGGTCAACGTGATTACCAAGCAAATCACGAGGGACACGAGAGAATCCTATTATCCAACGATTCTTGATTGTGGTTTATCACTTCTGCCAGGGTCTCTGGGGTAAAACAGGAATCTGCTGTTCAGTACATGGATCATCTATATATACCGTATGTGAAAACTCAAAGCTACCTTGACCTGGGTGTATAATAATGTATACTTATGATGATCTGCTCTGTCAGTCTCATAGACGATGCTGACAGCGAGGAAGTCTCATCAGAAGAAAATGGTCATATTCTATGATAAGCAAGAGGGCGAGGTCAAATATCTGACTCAACTTTATTATTTCTAATCAGAGGAAGTAAAGAGCCAAATGGCAAGACTGACAGCTTTTCCTCCTGTGTTTATTCAAGAGCACAGCCTTTCAACTTAAGAACAACTCTTCATTGTCTGTCACTGCTATTCCTATTGACTCTACAGTGGCTGCTGTGGTCAATAACCACATCAAATAGCTGCAGCTACCTGTGCCCCTAAACATAAAGGAAGCAAGGAAAATCCATATTATAAAGCATTGAAGGGTGAATGAGGATAAACTCTGTTAAAGTGGAACGGCCCGTCAAGGACACACAGAATTAAAGCCAATGCAGCCAACGAGGCAGGGCTGGTTTGAGAAGAGATAGGAGACTTTTTATTTATTTATTTTTTGGCTATTTGCCTTTTTTTATTGATAGGGATTGGAGGGAAAGTATTACAAAATATGATCGTGAAATCAATCAAACGCCCTCAAATTTAAAAGGCAGTGCTCTTGAAGATCAGCGAAAAGCTGCATAGAATTGCAAATGGTTTTTAGGACCAGGTTCTTACATTTCAGTATTTGCCGATACTCTCTCTCACCTGGACCCTCGCTAACATTACGTTGGGCTTGCAATAGAGTGGTGGAAACCCTGATTGTATCCTTTTATTTTCATCTAAAAACCGCTGAATGATTCTCAGCTGACAGAAAGCTTTGACATGAAAGCAGAAAAACATGTCAAACATATTTAAATGTCCTCATGCACACCAGCAGAGATACTACAAACACACCCTCAGACACACGGTTGCCTTTGACATATCACTGCAGACGTGCTGCAGCAAGAGGACAAGGGTGACAGGAATATAAAAAAGAAGAGATAAAGCCAGAAATATCTGGGGGGGCATTAATGTGTAGCATAACTGACAAAAAATAATGCAGAATTATGTAAAACACAAGCATGGAATAAATCAAACTGTATCATGTATCATGAGGTGATACTTCATGAACTATCTAATGACTCCATTCGTGAAGGCAAAGCCACTTATCTCTAAAACTGCAGCATCTCTCCCTCTCTCTGTCCATCTGTCTCCCTCTCTGTGTTGCCGGGTCGATATTCCCCGGACACACATCACTGGCGCTGCACGCCACATTGCCAGCTTTAGGCGCCATAAACACAAAACGCAGGCTGGAAGTATGAAATGGATACGCTCGGTGCTGTAGGTGGGTGGTGGCTGAAAATGAGAGCGCGTGGGTAGAGCTCGGAGGAGATCTGGCAGTGGTGCTTTTCTTGGAAATCAACCAGCATATATGACATTTATATGTATTTTATGCATATTTATTTAAGTATATCCCACAGTTGGGCAAAGTCCATAAAGAAGTGCCTGCCCCACATACGGGCTGGTGGACAGGTCAATGATAAATAGGTATTGTAGGATCAATATGCCTGAATGAATAACGGCTGACGAGAACGCCTGAAGCCAGTTGCGTTGAAGGGAGTAGGTTTGATGGATGGCTGCACCCTGGATGTTTGTCCACCTCGCAGGCAGAAGGCTGTGAAATGGAAGTGCTGGGTTAGAGGGAGACCGGTAGAAGGAGCCGATGTATCACACACTGATTAACTGGCGAATGAAGCTAGGTGCCATAGGAGCCGAGGACTACAGACATTTCATTTAAGTCACCTGAATGTGTTGATTAGCGGGGCTAATTCTCTCTTCTTCTTTCTAAAGTGACTCGCCCCGTCATAGCACGGTGGGTGGATGAGCTGGCGAGTGAGTGGTTGTTGATAAGCTATTCATCTTTAATGACGCTATTAAAACCAACCACTAACAGCGTAACGGTGGCTGGGAGGAGAAATAAAGCTGTGAGAGGACCCAGCGGTGCACTCAGCAGCAGGTAAGTGAGCCTGCCTTGGGTGTGGTGCATAGGCAGATCTGAAAGCCCCTCATAGACTTGTTTTTAAAAGCTGGCCTCTGTCTTCCTCATGGGGAGTTGGAAACATCACACACACACCTAATGGTCATTAAAATGCTGCTTAGTGTCTGTCTACCAGTAAGCAAGACTACCGGAGTACAATCTATGATAAACAATAACATTCACACACACATTCATAGGCCGATGGCAGAGGTTGCCATGCAAGGTGCCACCTGTATGAGGTAGTTTGGGGTTCAGTATCTTGCACATATTGATTGAACCACCGATCTTCCGATTGGAGAGTGATGCTTGCTCTACCTTATTTTCACCTCATGCAATTGGACAATTTGTTGCTGCTGTCAAGTTAATATTCATGAAGAAAGCAGAGTGATCTATGAGTTCCTCCAGAATGCAAACCTATGAATGCATTCCCACATTGCAGACGCAGCAAGATGAAGCTCGTGAGGTGGAGACACTTCGATCTCTCACATACCAGCCGTCACCAAAGGGAGGCAGTGTGTATCCATTCACAGCATACACTCACACTCCAGGGATATGACTAAAGCCTTTCTATGTATTATGTTTTCTTTTCTTGTTTTTAATCTGCAGTTGTGTTTTTGAAGATTTTCTCTCGTCGATCTCTTTGTCACAATCCACTTCTTTGCTGCTTTCTACTTTCCCCTCATCTCACCATATTCCTTCTCTCTCTTCCATCCCCATCCAGCTGTCTGGATTAAATTACATTACTTAGGTCCATCACACTGACTTCCAGTTGATTTCTTTGCGGGGGAAAAGGTACTTAGTGAAAGTTATTGCATTGATATAGTCTCACTCTTCAGGAAGCAGGATGGTGAAATGAAAACCGATGTGCAACATCGACATGCCAAAGGTAATGGAGCACATACTTATATACATATTTTATACAAAGTTGTTGTTTTTCCTATGTTAAATGAGCAGCATCAGACTAATGTTACTTAATTACAGAGAAAACTGTGTCTCCAACCACTGTAAATGTGCTGTTTGTCCACATAAAGGGCAGCTAATATAAGCATGCAATATAGTAAAATATAATGAACTGTGATTTTTTCCCCCATCGGTTCCAGCAGTTAAAGCTGTGATGTAACGATCATTATAAGGGGCAGGAATACAGAAGCATTCATCAAATGCTTTCATTTAAAAGCCGACATCTGGTGCTCTGGGAGTAAACAGCAAAGACCTGCAAGCATGCCTCCGTATTCTCCAGACAGACCCCTGAGCATTTACTGAAGTTTGATTTATGTCACACGTACTACGGTGACTGGAGATGAAAAACTCTCTGCTCGTGTGTTTGAGTAGCTGAGGCTTTTATAGCGTACACACACACGCACACACACACACACACACACACACACACACACACACACACACACACACACACACACACACACACACACACACACACACACACACACACACACACACACACACACACACACACACAAAGACAAGTGGTCATTACATTGAAAAAAACACAACCATTCCCTCTGACTTTCACTGCAAAACCATTATCATCCTCAGACAAACAGAGAAGTGCCAAGGATTGATGCACCTGATCATTAGTGCTTTCAGTCGCATGTTCTTAGAGGCAGCGGGGAAATAAAACAAACTGCACCCGTGACAATATTGTCAGATACGATGCCTGGTATAACTTGAATATAACATTTTGGAAAAACGAAAGACGACTGAGACAGTGGGGGAGAAAGCCGATAAAGCAGATAGTTCTCAGATATGTCTGATGGGGAGAAGAGGCTTCTGCTGCGGTTCGAATTACATAATATGAAGATAATGGGAGATAAGGCGATGTTCAAACTCTAGACCACTTAACAGCTATCTTGGTCAAAGCCTTTTAATAAGCGTGTTACTGACTGACGGGTGAAAGACGATAATGATGATACAGCGTTGGGATTAGCCTTCCATTTCTAAAATAAAAAGCTCTTTTCCGTCATAAAGGCTTCAAATGATGTGCAGAACAAGTAACGACTTCATTGCTCATTTTCATCATTAATCTGCAGCCACTCATTACACATTCATGATCAATAACTTTCTGTGTCAGCGCCGGGCAGACAAACGGTGCTGAATTATTAAATGCTAATATATGAGCAGGTAATTACATTTCTATGGAGGACAGTGTGAGATTATGTTCTAAAAATAAGTATCACACGACACGAAATAAAGACTAACTCACTGCTTTGGGTATTACAGTAGACCAATGAAGTTCCCTTTAAATGTACTCTGATAAGTAGTCACATATTAAAGGATTTAAAAGTGAAAAATAGCAGGAGCAGCTCAACTGAGTCCAACTCAGCGTTAGATAAAACATGCATGCTGACAGCATCAGAAAGCCATCAATAATGTATAATGTCAGTATGAAATCAGTGCCTTTCAGTCCACCAGTAAACCTGTTGCACAGACGTCAAATATGAGAAAAGTTGATTTTATGACAATATCTTCTATGTGCCTGACTATTCCATTTATGAAAATGACTAATCAAATGTCTGATGGCTCCATTAAAATGTAGTGAAATACTTTCTTCAGAGATCGGTGGCTGGAAAAACAACATCTACATTCATTTACACTTTAATTGCTTACTTTTACAGCAACAAATATAAATAGCTGGGTTTCCTGCGGTGAATTAGACAGGAGGCATGAAAAAAAAAATCAAACAAATCATTAAACTTTCATGAAAAACATCATTAACCTTAAAAGCAGAGAAAACCAAAACAACTATTTGCTGGCGGAAACCTTAGGCAATACTAAAGATGATACATTTACTCACAAAGCCATGGTGATAAAAGCAGAAATGACATATTTTCCACTGCAGACATTTTTGAAATGCATGAAAAGCACAGGTTTACTTATTAACATTACAACTACAGTACATTGAGGTCTTGGTTACACAAGTCGCATTTCAATGCAAGCTAACCAAGGCTGTACCTTCCCAGATGGGATCATGCTCTCATCGGGATCCGGTCAGACCACATGCCAAGGATGGCCGGCCCACGTTGAGTTGGGATCACAGTGAGGTGTGGACAGCATGTGGGCAAAACTATAGGTTTCAAATCATCTTTGGATTTGAGCACAGCTGAGTATGAGTCATGTTCAGCTACTGCTGATGGAAACCCAACATTTTCTGATGTCGCAGCTTCAAAATAAAAGCTTTCGCCAAATTACCAGAGTTTTGTGAGCAAGGAGCAAAAATAATGGAGCGAGTTTTATTCATTTTTATCCACCTTCTTACAGCTGCTCCTTCGACCAGGAAATATAAAATAGGCAATCACTATCCGGGAGACCCCGACATTCAGTTATTGAGCAGTTATGTTAATCTAACAAATCTGCATAAATGTTCCCACTACACCGTTAAAATTTTAAAAAACGGTCTCACCCTGAGAATTACCCATTAAAAGAGGAAATTTATTTCCACTATGAAATCATAAAAATGGCACCATATTGACCTCATTATTCACCTTAAAATTGAGCTGAAATGAAAATGCCTTTTTAATCTTTTTAGCTCACAACCCTGGTCAAATTGTGCACCCATTCACCAAAAAAAATCTATTTCTTCGTATTTTTAAGTCAAACTCCGGTGTCTTTTTCTTCCTAGAAAGCAAAATATGACACACTACATCACGACATTCATCCAATCAATCTGCAAATTCAGCTCTCCATGGTCAAGGGCTAATCTTTTCAATGATGAAAACAAATTCCTCTCCCCATTATGTCCTGCCTTCCTATCCTGCCCTACTCCCACAGTACAGAACAGAAGCTACCCTTGAAATGCCGCTACAGCTGGACTTTAAGATCTTCAGTCATTCTGAAGTTTTTCTTCCTCTTGCTTGCTAACTGTTTTTGCCGATATAGAGTGCTGGAGGGCCAATAGTAACACATTACCTGTCAAAAAAAGGCTGCTATTAAGAACCTCACCATGAAGGAGGCTCACTGGTGCTTGAGATGTGAGAACGGGAGAGGGAGAAGAGCGTAGTTGAACGGCCCATAAAACCCCTCGGCCACGCTCGGGGACGGCCTCATGCTCAGCTCGTGGGCACTGTGTGTGGCCGTGAACGTGCACGTGCGTGTGAGCAGCTGCTCTATATGTAGTGTCAGGACTGACTGATGGTTGCAGCTCTGGGGTTTCCCATTACCCAGAATGCAATCTGCTCGAGAGGATGTATTGGCAGTAAAAGGCTGCAAAGACAAGGAACTCTATCATGGGATGCTGACAGATGGATTTAGAGCTCGTCTCATTACAATTACACACACACACACACACACACACACACACACACACACACACACACACACACACACACACACACACACACACACACACACACACACACACACACACACACACACACACACACACACACCTCTTGCTGCTTTCTGCTGAGATGAGTTTACTTTCCTGCCCTCAGCTGACATTTTCCCCAAAATGAACCTTCGTTAATTTGCAACACGATCGTGCTGCAATCACAATGCATAGTTGGAGATGCTATTAGGGTAAGAGCTCTAGCTTAATAGGCACTGCTGAATGAGCAGAAATAAAAAATAAAAAAACAAAGCAAAAAAAACTGCACAGCATGTGAAAGAAGAAGCATGGGAGGTGAGAAAGCAATGAAGGGGAGTTGAAATCAAACAACAGACAACATGCCAACTGTGGTGTCAAACTCTGGCCCGCTCACTGTTTTCTTAAGAAAGGATTGTGCTGCAGACAACATCATTAAGCTGACTGTCGGCTGTAGAATCTCCACACTCATATTAATGCACTGTATAATAAACACAATGCCAATTGTTAGTCATCGGTTTGATTCATTCATAACATGAAGCTAAGAATAGAAAACAAGAAGGAACGATCAATCGTGAGGAGCCGATGAGAAACAACAGCCAGCAGGAAAAAGACCATGAGGTGAGGACTACATTATCTAATATTTAATTTAGTTGTAATATTTAATCTAATATAAATTAAGACAAAATTAAGGAAAAACAGTCAAAATGAGACAATCAATTAAATCTCTAAAATGTCAGGACTGCTACAGAGTTCCTCTCATGGTGTACAGTGACGTATTGTTTCATATAGATATATCAAATGATCAGTTTCTCTATAAATTAAATAATTGATCATCAGCTGGTCTGGAACTAAAAAACTCAGATTACAGTCACTGAGTACTCTGCCAGGTGTTTATATTCTGTCACTGAACTGATTTCTTAACCGCAATTACATCAACACCGAGTCACAAACCTTTACAGGTGTTAAGGTCAAAACGAAGGCCCTGTGCGAGGACGTCTGTGGTCCTTCGAAGCAAAGCTATTTGACGGGCTGGAACAATAAACATGAAAAGGTGTGGCTATCATCACATCACCATCACTCAAGCTCCTTTTTATTCACTGCTTTTAATGTCTTTCTTCCTGCAGTTTAAATCCACTGCGGTATCGTCACAGGCAGTTGTGAACAAACACAGGCAGGATAAGCTTCACCTTGTTGTCACAACAACTGTGAAATCCATTTGTCGACTTCTTTCATCCACATCCAGTGCTTATTTTTGTTATCTTGTCCTAATAACGCATGTCAAGTGCTGGCTGATTCTTCTGGCAACAAATTGCTAAATGGTTGGTTCAGGCTGGAGAGAGACTGATGACAATGCCAGCAAATTATTGTGGTTGTCAGGGAAAAAGCTCCCAAAAAGGCTCTAGGGATTATTTTTTTTGTTAACACCGGATAAGTGAGCGAGCAAAGCGGTCTTCTTAGAATGAAGGAAATTTTTCCTTCAGTGCACTCGATAACAACCAACGTCTCTGAGAACCACAGCAGAATAAACAGGCACATATATTATCAATATTAAGGGGGTAAAGGTACATGTCTTTGCACAAGAAATGTTTGCATCATGCTATAATGGTGTGTTCAAATGTAAACACAGCGATATAGAAAACTATTAATGCCAAAGTAAATATTTAAATAAAAATAAAATGTGTTTCCTCATCATTTGAATTGTGTGTTTTAATGCAAATTACCACTTAAGGATAACCAATGACAGAAGAATTGATGATTTACACAGACTTCAGGACTCTGGAGCCTCACTGTTAATTAAAGTGCTTATAAATTAAACCTGAATCAGCAATTGGCAGGCAGACCCGAGTCTGAAACAGAATCGGCAAAGCAACTTGCAACCTGTGGATCTCTGTAGAGTTGTCAATTAGTTTCAGCTCAACTGCTTTTTGTTTGACTTCTCAAAAAAGTATCGACGACATCATTGGAAACCATCTATATAATGTATAATTCATGGGGATTCTAGTGAATCAATAGGCAACGGGACTTAATTGCTTTTCCTCCCACAAAACTACTTTTATTCGACAACTTTTCTGACGAGGGAGCCTAGACTGATGGTCTAATGGTAAACCACTGATCCTATGTCAGTCTTCTGCAATTCATTCTTCACCTACTGCAGGACAGCAACATGAACATATCTTGACATGGCAACATACCAAGATTTCATCGATATTCCCAAGAAGCCTTCCCTGAACGCTGTAACAAAAACAACTTATTGCATTGCTCATACGATCCACTATATTCTCTGTTATTTGACCGGTTCTCTCGCTCCCGCTCTCTATAATGAGCCGACTTGACAGACTCAGGACAGGACAGGTGAGCTTTGCACCCCACTGCTCATTATCCAGACCGACAGGTAGTCCGGCAAAATGTACAGCAGGGCAGCTTACTCCGATCTGTCGCCATGGCGTTAATGAGACCTCGAAATCTGTCACTGTCTTTACAGTCTGTGAGAGTTTATAGGAGAATTTCTGACCTTGTTTTTCCTTCACTACGCAAGACATAACTGTGTGTTTAAAAACAGTATAGGAGCTGTTTTCAGACAACCTCCAGCATATCTGTCCTGCACTTAAAAATCACAATTTTCAAGAAGCGGACAAATACTGTGCAGCAGAGTGGTTTAACATGAGATATTATCTTTTATACTGCTGCAAAAAGGAACTTAATTTCTTCCCACAGTGGGAGAAATAAGTACGTGCAATGAATTAAACGACTCAAGCTAGCACTTAATTACTGCCCCACTGCCCCATTTCAACCGGTATGAAGTGTCACTTAGCCTATTTAAGGACCTTTAATTATAAAGTAGATAAATCAAATATTTATCCTTAACACGTGAGAGTACAGGCTACATAAAATAAACTATTCTGTATAGTCTTACACTACAAGCCATGATCACACTGTGGAAACCCCGAGGTAGGGACTCGCACGATGATTTCATATTGTGAAAAAGGTAACCGACCATCTTGGCTCCTAATGTGACAATGTTCTAGATTAAGCCACAGCTGTTTCCTTTCCGTGCCTTGCTGCACAGGAAATGTGCCACATCATTCCCAGTAATTCCATCTCGCTTCACACGTGGAAAGTGGAGTGAGGTGTGTGTGGACGAGGTGTGCAATTTAATAAAACCACACATGGTGGGGAAAGATTGTGAGAAAGGCAGGGTGTGAAATGTGAGGAGGAGAAGAATAGGAGGTGAAAAGAGGTAGGGGGAAAGAAATATTGTTTTGACAAAAAGAGGCGCATATAAAAGATGGATCGGGCCAAATAGACGAGACAGTCAGTTGTTTGAAGGTGGTAGCTTCCTGACCGCCTGTGCCAGTGAAGTAGAAGCTTGATAAAGTTGTCCACCATGCCTCCTGACATAAAGCTCAATGATGTTAACAGGAAGAGTAAACGCCAACGGAGCTCCTACCTGTCCGATCTCGGATAGCCAAGTTGTTCCCTTTCTTCAGGACGATATCCAGCTGGTACATGGCTGGACACGGGGGCTGAGGTGGAGGCTCTGCATTACTGGGCCCCACTATGTTGATGCCCTGTAGAGAGATGACATGCTACATGAGTTAGGCTTACAGGTGCAGTCCAACTTACTCCAGCATTATCATTTTAGAAAGAGGAAAAGAAGAAACTTCTTTTTGAGAAAAAGGAGGGAAGAAGCACCTACATAAGCCAGACACATCTGTGTATTCCCACAACAAAATATATACGTTAACATCAAATATGCACAATCAAGTCGGCACATGTGCAAGTAAAAACTTTCGCTGCAGCAACACTATGCTGTGAATCAATCGTATAAAGAAGAGACTGGACGGGTAAAAAGAAATTCCTCATGTTTTGGAAAATCAATACATAATGTGTTGTCTGACAAGGACTCATCAAGAAGCTTTTAAGTGTTTTGGAAGGGGTCATCACTGTGGTTTACACGTCACACTGCAGCCCTGAGGTCAGTGCTGTGATCCACTCCGACAGGAAGCCCCCCCACCGGCTCCAACCGTGGTTCCCCTTGGAGCTAGAGGGCCCATTAGCAAACCACATGAACAAGGCTCTGAGATCCACTACGGCCTACTCAAACTCCCATTAGACAGTGCGTGGGCACCCCTGTCATGTTTATCCAGAATATCATACTGAGATAAGTCGAAGAATAACTAGAAAAGATCAGAAACATGCTAGTGGGCCACCGGGAGGCTACTAACAGACTACTACTGTAGCATAAGAGCAAATCCCATGAAGCTAAAATTAGGATCAAAATGCAAATATGAGAAGACTCCCCATAAACTCCCATCAAAATGTGCACTTTTAATAGCACCTGCTCACAAACAAGGCAAGGGAAATGGAGTCAATATTTTGTGGAAAAGGAAAATCTCAATCTCAAAAATTCAATACACTGTGAGCATTCAGGGACAGCGAGTTAAAGCTCCGTCTTCAGAGAGGTTAAATCTGGGATCAACAGTGAATCTAAGTCACTGTAATTGAAATGGGAGTGGATACAACCAATAGGATTGGACAACAGTTGCTGGGGTCAAACCATGCAAACATTAAGCCCTTTAGTCCAAGAATGTGACAAACGGTGACACAGAGAGACGCAGATCAAAACAATGTCTAGTTGGGTCACATCATAACACACAATGATTAAAAAAGAAAAAAAAAAGATGGTAATCCCCAGACACACTGTGCCAACAGAAAAACGCTAGCAGGCATGTTTTTTTTAACTCGCTGTTGCAAATGTATGAATGTATTCGTCTCCATACAGTAACACTAACAGACAGCACACAAGCAATGCATGCACAAACATAAAAGGGAGCACAGGATTTGAAATGGATTTGCAGACAGTGTAAGCTCTTAGAGGGAGCGACATGACGGGATCAATGAAGTCTTAAACAAACACAACCAGGCTGCCGATTTACAACTGATAAAACAACAAGCATATTGGGAGACCACGTTTTTTTTTATGTTTTTTGGTGTAAAGAAAAGAAAAGGCAGCCCAAGCATCCTCCTCCACCTGCTGCAGTTGTGTGAGTCATTGAAGATGACAGAGAACTGAACAATCGCTACCACAACCTCATTTTCAGCGTGTCCCCCGGTCCCAGAGCGCATTTTTTTGGCCTGCAGTTCATCGTAATTTGTAAGTATTCAGCTGTGATATACACACAAATGCAAGGTTACAATATTTTATTTAAGGTTTATGAGCACAAAGACAATTTAATAAAACCAACAATTCCCATTTATGCTTTGTATAAAAGGTAATTTAATCCTAAACTAAAAAGAAGTACAAGCACGCTCTCTGAATAAATAAAACCCAGCAGCACAACGTAAGCACAGCAAAAGAAAGAGTTCCATTACAGCTCGCGTGTTGCACCGATCCGGTGAGATTCAACTATCGGAGCACTTTAAATTTACATTAAATGACCCCTGGAGAACGCCAGTGGAAAGTGCTCTGTGTGTGTTTGGATGCAAGCCTTGAGCATTTCACAGAAAACCCCCGTGACTGAATCCCCAACAGAATCCATTAAAAACATCAATCAATATCAATTTCCTTTTCCATTAACTTGATACTACTTTGATGAGAAAAAACGAAGTTGGGAGATTGCATTGCAAATATTGATGGACATGTTGTATCCTAGCATCGTCACCAGGGGGATATGTGCATGTGTGTGTGTGTGTGTGTGTGTGTGTGATCACATGGACAAAGACAGTGTGTAGTAGGGCTATAAACAATGAATCAGAGACAGGAAGCCGATACTTCAATAACAAAAGACAGGTGATGTATCACACCTTGACATGAGGAGGATAAATATTCAATAGGATATCCCAAGCCAACAGACTCCAACCACACACAGTGCATATCATCTGCAGCTCGCAGCCTGAGAGGAAGGGCACAAAGGGGTTTAGGGTAGATTATGTGGATGTAGTGCACAAGCATCGGTTCAGCTCCGGGACACGTTATGAAGCCATAAAAACTACTTAGTCAAACTGACTCCACTCCACTGAACTTTAATTAAGGTTAAGCTGTACAACAAAAACCCACAAAAGATCCACACACACACACACACACACACACATACACACACACACACATGCACAAATCCACAGCTGAATCAGATTAACCGCTTAAGTAGTACAAAATGAAATTGGATATAACCAAAAAAAAAAAACACTGTATGATTGGTCTGGAGCTAATGAACAGTACAGTCCCGATATCATTTCACTGACACATGACCCTTTCTGTCACATTAAACTTCACAAATGCAAAAACATATTCAGTCCATTTCAAACTCTCTCGTTGTTGGAACAGCATAAAGACTGACAAACACTGTTGGATTAGTTAGTAATCTAGTTTCTGCCGAGTTTCAATTAAGTGTGTTTCGATGATTAGCGGGGTAAAAGCTTTATCGTAGGCTGGACTTGTTTAGGTTTTTGAAGACGTTTCATCTCTCAACCAAGAGGCTTCTCCAGTTCCAACTGACTAGTGGGAAGTGAAGGTATTTACCTAACAGCAGCATGTCGGAGAGGGTGTTCACTCAACTCGTTTCCATCCATGCTGATCGTGGTTGGAGCTGATAAATATCAGATTCAGACTGTGTTTGCTGTCATTGTCACAGGCTACATGCAGATTGTGACCTTTCCCACTGAGGATAAAAGCCAGATGTTAGTGGGGGATTTAGTCCAGTGGTGAAGAGGCTTTTTGACATTGCTTCACTGTTTAAGTCTTTCAGCAGAACCCTGCAGTTTAAGTTTGACTGCTGCTCGAAAGAAGTAAAATGGCCAACTCAAAAACTCACATTTAAAAAAAGGGCAAATATATACGTAAAAACTGCTTTGAAAACTTTCCTTTTGGGATATGAACAAGAATCTATGTGTCGTATTGTTATTGTACGTCATGAGAGTGGTGTCTTTGTGGAGGAGGTGGTGTCTCTGTAGCCCTGGGTACTGTGTGAAGCCAGACTCTCGTTTCTCACAGAGTTGACAGGTAATTTCCCGGCTGCACCTCCTTTCCTGCATAACAATAACCCGGTGCTGCGTTGGTCATTACGAAGGGCTTTGTGTTCTTGTTCTGTTAAGAGATGCCACTTCCTGCTGCCCAACATAAAACCTACTTCTCACCCCTCTCTCTCTGAAACCACCATCTGATTTTCTGTTCAATAATCTTTCATCTTTACAGTTATTTTTAGATATTATTATCTACTGTAGGTCAAAAAAAAAAACTTGGACTACAGTACAACCTGCAGTGAGAGGCCTTTTTTTTTTTTTACAAAATAAAAGCATTCATTTAATACACTTACATAGAAGAGGTATTGATTTGTGAGTATTTATAGTGAATAAAGGCTGATTTACATAAGAAAAGACACATTTACATTTGAGCCAGCTGCTCCGCTTCATGTTTAGTATAGAACGAATGTGAACAAATTCACACAATGGGTCCTGTTCATTCACTATCAAGCTAAAAAAAAAAAAAACAAGACCCATCAGTTCCTCCAAACCTGATCATGAGCAGTTTAGTAATGATCTGAAACCTGATTTCCCTGGCCCGGCTGAAGAAAATGGCTACATTAATCAAACCACATTACGAGGTCCTCTAAGTAAGCGTGCCTCTTTAATACAGCCAGAATCGATCACATAATAGGAGCAGGGTAATTTAATCCATTCGACAATTTAAGTGAAGCACGCAGTTATAAATAAGCATTCAAATGAGTCAAACATGCACACGTAGACACAAGATTGTGGATGTTCTGGGTGACCTGAGGTGATTACAACAAAAACAAGCATCCTTCCCTATTAAACCTGTCTGAATACATAAACAGTAGAGATTGCACTGCTGTGAAATAGTCCGGTTGTAGGAGTAATAACATCAATTCATTCAACAGATAAAGCCATCGGTTATTCAAAACTCCAGCAAACTTAGTGTTTAAGTGCTTAAGCGCAGAGCATCAGCCAATAATCTTGCATCAGTGGTGAACAGCCTGGTGTCTTATTCAAGGATACCTGACACATGGCTGTTGATGGATGCACTTTCACCGAGATGGATGATCATGATCTTGCTGCTGATCACTAGGCCATGCTGCTAAGCCACACTGGCAAGGTGATGCAGTGTTGACTCTCACGGTCATGCAGTTAAAAGCCAAATCTATTTTGATTTTAATAACTCTGGCTCCTAACTGGTCCGATGTGTTGACTAAAACATGAATGGAAAATTAAGTATTCTTTAATAAATACAACTGAGCCTGCGAACTGCAAAGTGTATAGATAGAAAGTAGGAAACTAAAATGCAGCTGTATGTCAATCCAAAAAACTGGCACACTACAGAAGTCTGCATCTCATCTACTCTGTGAGAGTTTGTTTCCTTTAGGGCATGGATCTTGCTCTTGATGGGCATGTGTTGCTATGCAACCACAAAAAAAAGCCCAAAATATGCTTCTCAGCGATTCGGGGCAAAACCATATCCTCTTATTTTAGATGAACACAAAAATAGTGTATAATGTGAGCAGAAAAGTTGTGTGTAATATACAGACCTGTGTGTGATATTTCACAGGCAAATAAAGAGATCCCAGCGCATGCACTTATCCATCAGAAAGATAAACATAAAAACAGCCACACCTACAAATTTTGCATATGTACATAGAAACACACAAACACTGGTACACCGAGAGAGATTGCACTGCAACCATTGATTAGAATACCATTCAACTGGGAAAAATATAATAATACTCAGCCAGCATTTGCGTTCAGGTGCGACAGGTGGCCTCTATTTGATCTTCACCCCAGAGACATTTTATAAACATGGACTTGACTAAGAGACTCACTACTGGGATGCTGGAGATGCTGCAGGATCCTTTCCCCCGAACTGAGCCTTCAAATAGACCACAATGTACTACAGGACCATTACTGGTCCAGGTGCAGACCTGATCATACTTTTTAAAAGGGAAGACTCTGTACAAATACTGCATCCAATCTTTAAGCAAGAGAAAGCTGAGCGGGTAAACCTGTCTTTTAATAAAGGACCTTTGAACAAAATCTCATGTGATCTCAAGTGGTGAATCCTGCAGGTGGCGCTGAACACCGATGCAGTGTATAGAAACCTGTGAGCACAGAGACATAAGAATAAGGAAGTCTCTTGAGGTCTCTGAGGCCTATTGTATTGCAGGGAATATATCTTTCACATAGTCGATCTAATTATAGGACACATGGGGGAGGCGAATAGTGGAGAAGGAGAGATTCAGGCTGAGGTTGTTTCCAGCTGTATGTCACCCTACTTCAGTATATTTCTCCCTCAAGACCTGGCAGCGAAAAGGGAAGTAACAGTTTGATGTGATTGTATACTATACAATTTATACAGCCTCTTACTTCTTCCAGGGCACTTTCACAAGTCAACATTTAGTCAGTTTACATCAAACTCTAATGTGGTTCAACCCCTGCCTGGTGCAGATCGTTACACAGTCCACGTACTCTGGTGCGGACTCAAGTCCGAGACCACATCCACAGTGAAGCATAAAGCTTATATAGTAAACAATGGTGTTGGATCGGTGTTCTTTTCTGCATTCCTAATTTGAAATCTGTTTTGTATTACGCTCACATTTATAGTTGAATGTCACTGCCTTCCGTCAGCCAGATCTAGATGCCAACTTGCTCTCCTATCCCATTATCCTTGTGATAGAAGACTGTTAAACAGCCCAGATGGTGAAATTTCACAGTATATCAGTTGTTCATGATCACAGAATAGAAATGCAAGCGTCACGGAGATGAAAAGCAATGAAGTGATTGATGCAGTACCACTCGCACTCAGCAAGGTCTTGCGAAGGTGCTCTATTATACATTCAGAGCATTAAAACAGCTAGTTGCTCTGTAAAGATATAGTGGATTAATGTACCTGAGCAGGTAATGAAGTCCCTCTCCCTCTGTGTGTGTTGTAGTCTGAGCTTCTCTGTGCTACGTTTACAGTCCCATGCTTTTTACCAAGTGTTGATCAATTCTCACGGTGATCATGTTCAACGTCCAGGACATCCTCACCTATCTGCCATTATTAAAAAGGTAGGAGAACACACAATATTCTCTCATTCATCTGTGTTCACAAGTAGATGTTATCCATAACCCATTTAAAAATGTGCATGTTTGGACTGTGGGGGAGTCAGTCTACACACATGCATGAGTGTTAAGGGGAACGAAGACTTGAAAAGTGAGCACAGAAGCGTCTGAGCTGACTTCTTGTTTCCGATCTGGCTCCTTTGACATCCAGTTCAAAGCGGAGCAGCGGGAGACCAGCGTACATTCCTGTCAAAGCACATTGTGACATCCCCAGAGTTTTCCAACGCAGAAAACAATGTCGAGCTGCACATGCATGACTAAACACTAAATTAAGTATTATTAAAAAAAACATCTAGGGTTGTGTTCAATATAGTCCCTAATATGAGTGACGATATAATCTGAAATACAGCTTACTATTTTGTTACATATGTATTAAATTCAAGTACGAGCTGAAACAAGCAGAGAGGAAAACCACAGAAATAATCTCTATGCGTCACACGTCTGAATTCATCAAAGTTATGCCTAAGGCGCAAGTGTGCTGACAGTAAATGCCACACACACACACCATTATGTAACATCTCTTTACATCCCAGCAATTCTATGGGGAATATTGAGGGACATAGTGGTTATTCTTAAAAGCCTGGTGCATGTCCAATAGACATGTTTCACATTACATCAAAAAAAACATGGACAGAGCAGAGAAGGAGAGAGACTGGAGTAAAGAGAGAGAAATACATGTAAACAGACGGAATGAGAGATGAAACATCTCTTTAATAGTCTTTTATCTGAACCACAATAAGTCACCAGACTCACAACAAAGAAGCTGTAAGCCAGCAGTCAGGACATCACCCTAGCTGCCCTCTGTGTGACTCTAATCTATAGCTCTGACCTCTTTACCCAGGATAGTAACCCACTTTCTACCCTTTCTGCCAGCTGTTTAAAGACCCCGCCCCTCCTCTTCCAGATGTCAGGGCTGAGCTGTGTGGCTTGGCCCACTTTGGCTTATGGTGAAATGGGTGGTCGAGTGATGAAGACCATGGGACGAGACCAGACGGGAGTAAAATCCTGGTGTGTGTTTTGTACTTAGTGTTTCATCAACTACTATGATTGAGCTCACTGTCCATATTTTTTGATTATATGGACATTGCATGCATGCAAAAAAATCATTGTACCATTCAGTGAAAACTCACAGATGGAAAATTACATTTTGACTTTTAACACTACATAAATTGTGTCAGCTGTGGTTTAAAGGTGCTAAATATGTAACAGCATTGTATTTTAGCTTTACAACCATTCTGCTGTGAGGCAACCCATGACAGTTGTGATAAATTCCATTCACAGGCACACTGACTGGGACATTACTTTCAGAGAACATGGGCATAAATTAGCCTGTGATGCAGTGCAGGTTCATGGTGGGGAAATGGCACTCTTGTCTGCTGCATCTGACAGCTACACAACGCAGCCACTCCCCATAAATAATGAAGGGGAAAGATCTTCCAAGAGGAGGAGGAGGAGGTGGAGAAAGACAACCCGGAGCAAGTAACGGTGAAGAAGAGAGTTCTAGAAAGAGGAAGGAATGGAACTTGAAAGAGAAATATGTGACATGTGCATTGATGAATGGAAAACAGTAAACAGTTGAAAAGATCTTTGTAAGAACTGTGACGGCACAAGACGAAAACAGGAAAGAGTAGGAGTTGTGAGGCGGGAAAATGACGACAGGTAGACAGACAGCATATTTTTCCTACGCAGACAGAAAAAGTCAATGGGATAAAAATAAAAAAAACAGAAATATCTCACACACACACCAAACATATTGCCAGACATTAGCAAGTTTTTGTGTGTTTGCCACGACTGAATTTCATGTGCGGTGACAAACTGAGCAGGGAGCATCGAGTGTTGCTGACATCGCAGACAGACAAGCTGGTGGCCCGGCTGCCAACCCAACCTGTCAACCAACCAGACGCGAGTTAATGTCAGTCTGACATCGCGCTGACACGCATAACAAACGGAGAAGAGCACATCAGTCAGCAACCAGTGGATCCAGCCCTCCGTTTGCTTGCTCAGCAACTTCACAGAAGCACAGAAAAAGCCCCAAAATATTGCTGATGTGATGCTACCATATCTCCCACCAAACACATTTATAATTGGACTGCCCAGGAATCCAAAGATAAAAGCTTTACTTGTGGATTCCTTGTCAAATGACTTGCAATTTGTATTTTAATCTCTCAAATCGCTCATTGGACCGCTTTCATAATGCAGAAGAGAGTGCCAGGATGTGAAAAGAAGCCTCAGTTCCTGCACGACTACCATCCAACAGTTATTCCTCATTCTAACATATACTACCACTTGTTATTATAAGCACCTGACTTTATGTTCCTGGAAGATAAGTGTTGTGAAGTCAAAGAAAGGAGAACATTTTAAAAAAGGGGGGGTATTATGTAATTTCATATGCACACCTGTGTTGCAGTTCCCCTGTGAACCACTTCAACTCTTAATATACTGAAATCTTGCAGAGCCAGGAGTGGTATTATCATTTTTGTCTTGTGGTAAAGCTGCACCTTCTCCCATACATACTAATGAGACAGAGGGGAGATTATATCCATCATTTATCTCATGCCTTACTTTCCCCTTCTCCTGTCAATGTGCAGTTCTTTGTGTGTGTGGACTGTAGGCGGCCACATGCTACGAGATGCCCCCTTTTAATAGCTTTATATTGACTGTGTGACGGCATGGCCTGTCATCAGTACCCCTGCAGTGGCCAGGGAAGCACCCACCGTCTGAGTCGTGATGCTGAAGTATAGATCTGGTCTGAACAGCATCTTTTCAGCCCTGTGCAATGAATAAATGCAGTATTTATTTAGATCACTCCATTTTTTAAATTCATCTGCTCCAGCTCCTGTTTATCTCAAATGCAGTGAATGCTATACATATGTGTGACGGGAGAGAGATTCTTGTGAAAGAAGAATAGCAAGTCAACAATGTGGAACAGAATCAGTGGGAGCTGCAGCATTCAGGACAATGAATAGAGCTGAAAGCAGTGCCTCCTCTGTTAAAGGTTAGGAACAGGAGCGCTGACCAGATGGGCTGGCATCTAAAGTGCCAGCCATTTAAAGATTAAAAATAAATATTTTCTGTAATGAATGTCTACGATATGGAAATTGAATATCCATTCCAATAAATTTGATGTCCGTGTGCCAGGTAGCATCATCCCTGCACATCGTGATGGAACCACCTCCACACTGGCAAACAAACCAACTGGCAGAATGACAGGAGCGTGTACCTCACACCATTGCCATTGCTGCAAAAGCACTGCTAAGACTGAGAGGTTGGAGGAATTGTGGGAGTAAATAGTATCACTGCAATGAGCAGGTGATGGATATGGAGCCATGTGATGAAAAGAGATGAACAGATACACGGAAGTTAGGGAAAAAAAGGCAAAGCGAGAGAGAAAACAAATGTGTGCAATTTAAATATATAAGGAAGTATCTGATTATACAGACATTGCACAGGCCTGGTAGACCTTTTTAAATCACAATGTGCACTGTGTTTAATGGTGTGAGACAGCTTCATCTGAGAAATGCAATGAGTGTTCTGCCAATACGAGAAGCGTATGGATATCCTCCTAAAGCTCCTGAGCAATAGCCACCTGCAGAACAACCCTCCATACAGTTATACTGAAGAAGCCGGTTGCAGCTGTCCCCCAAAGATAATACGTATCTTGTCACTTTGTTCAATACTAAGAAATGAGTAAGTCCACAAAGCGAGAATTCCTCTGCAAAGAAATAACAATTGAAAGCTTTCTAACCATTTTCATGTTGAGCAACTACAAAACAATGGGCTGATAAACTGGACTGATGCTGTTATTTTGTCACATTTTCTATATTGTGATAACATTGTCAAATTGTAAATTATTTTTGGCAAAAAAACAGTGAGAAAAAAAGTAGTGAAAATCTGATAGTGACAACCCTAGTGTGCAACTGCAGCTAATCCATCACATGAGGAAAAAAAGCAAGCCTCCTCCTCTGCAGGTCTCCCCGGGTGGGACATTTATACCAGCCAAATGCTGCAAACGTTGGCTGCTTCTGAACTCTGAGCATCGCATGGTGCCAGGTAATCAGTCAGAGTTTCGGTCACAAGTTATTTTCAAATTTGGAAACTTGAGCCAGAAAGTGGCTGATGAAAGTTGTTAAGCTAGCCTGACTTTCCGACACCTGACAGTAATTACAAACATTTCTTGGAAATTGGAATGTTCATAATAAAACATTCACTTTTAAATAAATTACATTTTGCAACATCTTACAGGACCTTCTCTCAAATCAGACAAATCTCAAAACGAACATGCTCCTCCCTAATTAAAAATGAATGAAGATTCACTGCTTATTTTGGACTTGCAGGTGTTACAAATTGTGAGCTTCATGTCTTCTTAATTCACGCTGAAGAACGTAATACAGACGACATGATGCAGGTGTTTGGCTGTACTTTGTGCTGCAGCTGCCACTGTGAATGAGCAAATAAGTCAACATGTCAACATTCACACATTAACACTGATGGCAAAGGCTACGATGCAATCTGGTAATCTAATAGAAACTAAATATAATCTAATAATTCATCAACACTCGCAAACACATGGCACAGCCTTCTGGAGTTCAGTTTCTTGGCCGAGGAAACTTGGAAATGCGGAGAATCGAACCACCGATCGTTAGTGGACAAGCAGCTCTACCTTCTGAGCCCACACACAAGCACCAGACTGTACATTTGCACTGATCTGACCCCTTGGTAGCAACCACCTTTTTTTTTAAAGACAAAAGAGGGATATATTACACCGCAGAATAAAACCAGAGGCTTTATTTCAGATGTCTAGTCAAATAACCATTAAAAATGTTTAAGATGAGGGAAAAAATGAAAAATTCTAATTAATTTCCAGGTTTTAGGACTAATTCATGCACAATTCTTGCCTTTTTGAAAGTATGCACTATATGTATACAGTACATATAATTTGCATGACCAAATTAATGATTTAGTCCCATCTCAGAAACACAACATTCACAGTCTGTTGTTGATGCTGCACTTCCTTCTAAAAGGACATTAGGTTCTCCCAGGAGAACTTCACAGTGTGCATTATGCATGTACTGCACTGGGGATACAAGCAGGAAACACTAAAACACAGATATACTATTCAGGAATTCAGAAATACTATTCAGGAATTCAGAACATAAGTTGCCACTTTTCTTGCAGTCATTTCTTTGATTAAAAAAAAAGTGCAAATCTGTGATTCCTTTGGAGGAGTGATGTGAAAACAACTGGCTTTTCTCAGATTCTTTCTTGCCATGAACTGATCCTGATTGAAGATGAAAATTGTACTTAAAGAATCTTAAAGGGTGCTTGAAGAAACCCAGTCATTTATCCAGCATGTGTCTGATGAGGGGAGCATCATTGAAGAGGGACTCACTCCAATCTTCTTCTCATCAGATCATCCCTCTTCACCCTCCTCTTCACCTATCTCAAGTCTTTTCTTTCACTTTTCTCCAATCCTCCCTATGTCTTCTCCGTTGCCTCAATCTTACTTTCCTCCTCTCACTTCTTATCATTTGCCTCGTCCATCTCTTCTTTTCTGCCCCCCCCTTTCCCCAGTCACAGATATTTTGCTCTCATTCTGAGCACGTTCAGCACCCAGCCCTTGAAACAGGAATTAAGGGAACAAGACTGCGGCTAGAGAGACAGGCAGAGGGGTGCGGACCGAGGACTTAAGTCGTTGGTGAGGTGGGGGCGGACATAAGCCTTCTGTCCTCACCCATGGGAATGATCGCCGACAGATTTAACAACCTATCCTCCTTTTTTTTTTACTCCATCATCCGGTCCAGATGAAAGCACAGGAAGCAAGAAGATACCTTCCTCATTTTTACCTCACACTTACATTCTGATCATCTCCTCTCCTTTTCTTGCTGAAGTCCGACTACCAGTCCCATGTCATGTCATGTCATACTAGCCGCCAGCTCAAGTTCCACACTAATGGAAACTAGACACCAGAAACACACTCACTGCACCTCCGACCCACCATCTCCCAGCCACCACACTCACAAACAAAAACACAATGGACACCTGCACATATGGTGCGATGGCCAAGTGCAAAGAACCCCACACAGACACACACAGGTGCTAAGGTTTATGGAAATGCTGTATGAAAATCTGTTCTGCATGCAAATGTGTGAACGTGCTGAAATGATGGAAACATTCTGCTGATGAATGGGCTCGTTTTCATCCTTCACTTCACTCAACTGTCTCAAATCCTCTGGACTGAAATACTCTTGCAAGACACACCAGCAAAACAGAAATGAGTAGCTCCCGAGAAAAAACAGCAGGTAGACAGTCAAAACAGCGTTGTGCATGTGTGTGTGTGCATGTGTGCGTGTGTGTATACCTACAGTAAGGCTTCGTCCCACAGCTGAGAGAGGCAGCGCTAACATCCAGACACTGAATACGCTCCACTGTACTACTGCTGCTGCTGCTACTGGCTTACTCTCATATATGAGAGAGAGAGAGAGGGAGAGAGAGAAAGAGAGAGAGAGACACCAGCTCTCTCCTTACCTTGCTCACTCACACATTCACAGAGCAAAGGGCAACCAGCTGTGAGGTTCCTGCATATCCAATAGGCCGTCACTCAGCATCAATGCTCTACTGATTTTTTCTCTCTCTCTCCCCCTCTCTGTCTCTCTCTCTCTGGCATCTGTCATTCACAGGCACACAAACAACCGCGCGGAGATGCTCACAGTCAATTGACTGATCCACCGGGATGGAACAATATCATAAAAAGTCAACAGTGGCACAACCGGGAACTCGCTACCAGCTGCGGTGTCACACGCCTGTAAATGTTTAGCCAGTGAGAGAGCTGGTTTTTATCGTCGTCGGTCCTCTCAGCTGGACATTTTCATATCGTCCCATATAGGCATTAGTACGCAGAGTTTGGTGACTATTTCCCAGCATAGCACCGCCCAACTTCAACCTGAGAAGAAGCTTAAACAGACACCTATGTGGGTGTGCAGTGCTGGATTAGTCATAAGCCCTAAAAAATAAAAAAAAACTGCACAAAATCCCTGCACCCAATTTTCCAATATCTCCAATATGTCCAACACACTACTTCTTGTGACTCCTTATTCCTGAAAAACCTAATTTGTTCTATCTTTCTGCAGCAGTCTGTCGAAAGTGAGAAATGCTGAAAAAGCATTTCATCTAGTTGTGGTGGGGTGTAATCCCTTTACGCAACATAACAGGCGTGTAAGTTAAACCTGTGGCAAAATGTAAGAAATTATGCTTTACCGTTGAATTAAGGGGCTAAGTCTTCCCTCTGGAACTAATTAGCACCAATTCTATGGATGTTCTTGTTGAGTGGGTACTTCCCCTTTGGAACATCATGCTAGTTCAGTTTTCACTTGAGTGGTAAATGTATGTTTTGTAGAGTGTAACACAGTGTAGCACACAGCAATACTGTCAATAAACAAGAAATTAAAGACTTAATACGTATGTACATTGGGGATATACAAGATTAAAAACATGATCTGTGTGTGCATACTTTATACTTTAATACATGAGTAAGCTGTAAATATTTTAAGGCCAGGTTCTCCCTCTTCGTGGTTGCCTTTCCACCATGCTTTACTGCCTTCTAGCTATTCATATCACAAATGTGGAGGGTACTGCTCGCCATGAGCTATCAGCCCGGGGGGGAACTGAGAAAAGGTTTGCATCACAAGTCAGTAAAAGATATTTTGTTCAGGTGAATCATAAAATAAAAACTGCTATAAAATAGACAATGTACAGCAGTGTAAAAGAAGAGGGTGACTGAGATGGGATCATCAGACAGTGAAAGGATATTACACCTGATGGCTCAAAGGAAAGGGGAAACAAATGCTGGAAGGCTCACACAACAGGGAGCCGATACTTTTGTCCCATCTTTTCTGGAACATCTTTCTGATGTCTGTGCATTTATGAAACAAAAACAGGCTAATTGCCGGGTCAGACAGGGGCCGCGGCAGCAGGGAGGTGCCACTCTCCTTCCTGGCACCGGCAGCTATGAAGAGGCACGGCACGTCTCTAGAGGGAGAGCGGGGGGGTGTGTGCTCGTCCATATATTACAGTAGAGTCAGACCCCAGGAAATGACAGCTGTCCCTTTCGTGTGTGCTGCCGCATGAGGCTTGTTCAGCGTTGTGTCTGTCAGCAGGTCTTGTGACTTCAGCTGCTTCAGACATCATCCTCACAGCTCAGGGCATGACAGAATAACAGATCAAACTGCATTTTTTTTTTTTTCGATGCCTCAGTGCATTCAGTAATAAAGCACCTTTTCCTTAAGCCAAAGCAATTCTGACAAGTCGAGAAATGGCATAAGCAAGACCAGTGGGGAAGAGGGAAAAATGACTGCATGTACAGTACAGTGTATATATAGTCTGTTCAGCTTCATGCTTGCGTAAACACAAAACTTCCCAGCACGGCCCTTGAGGTAACACACAACTGTTTTTTTTGCACACACACAATTGTGCCGTCTACATGCCCTAATAAAATGTGTTTATTTTTCTACACACATGATAAATAAACACAGCCATGTGACGCCTCATCCATGCACAGATCTCCTGAACCCTGGAGTGTGCACCATCTGTCTGCTCATTACTCACAGTGCATAGTCATACACACATAAATATGCACAACATGGACCAGCATCACACACACACACACACACACACAAATATGCACACACAGGTGATTTTATCAGTTTAACATGGTAGATTCAGTTTGAGCAAATCTATTTTCTTCGTGTTGTGTTATTTAATATGAACGATTTGTTTTATTTACAGCAGACATATTACAATGTGTTAGTTTGGTGTATAAGTGCTACAAACTGTGCGGACCCGGGTAAGAACACCTGCTGCAATGCGAAACGCTAATGGGGATCTTGATAAACAAACAGCGGGGCTGAAACAAGCTTTTCAGAGCCTCTGCAGGCATCTCCTATCATTCTTCTGCTGCTGCAGCGTTGTCAGTGGAAGAACCAGGAAGAGGTCCAGGCTTTATCAGTGCTGGGAGCAGCACAGCCTTAACAAGCAGACAGATTCACAGGGTGTGAAAGTGGAAAAGATGGAGGGAAGCACACACACTAATTTATTTCTTTTCAAACCCCACTCAAAGAAAGCTTGGGAAATTTACTCTAGGATAAAAAAAAATCAATAATCAATTAAATAAATGTAAAGCAAGCCACTGGGAGTAGACTCTGAGGGACGACAGGGCCAACCAATCTCTAGCAGAAAAACAATGAGCTCACCATAAGTCACTTAGGTGGGACACACCATGCTTAATTCAACTTCTTCCCCATTTCCCACTCACTCATCATTAATTTCCTCCCTCTTCTCTTTCGTTTTGTATCTTTCATCTTTATTGAACCTGAATCATACCCCCCCTCCCCCTTTCATCTCATCTCTGTTCGAGGACATCTGAGGTTTCCATTTGCTGGCATCAAAAAGTTCACCTTTTTGATGCTCCTGTGTGTGTGTGTGTGTGTGTGTGTGTGTGTGTGTGTGTGTGTGTGTGTGTGTGTGTGTGTGTGTGTGTGTGTGTGTGTGTGTGTGTGTGTGTGTGTGTAAGATACTGCCCGGAACACTCTACATGTTCACCCACACACTGTTTAATAATACATCTCTAAGGTTTGTGCACAAAGCTGAAATATTACCTTGTTCAACACTGATCAATGACACAGGAGTGTATTTGTAAGATGGGGTGATTTCCAGCATGTTAAAGAATAAACTCTAAACTCATTTTTTAATAAGGATGCCCAATCGAATACCGATTCCAAAATCTAAACGTATCTGCCAATACTGAGGATCCATCCAATACCCAAATTTAAGATCTAGATTTATCCCCCTAGTATGTTATGAAGCCAGGGATTTCATGTGTGTGTGTGTGTGTGTGTGTGTGTGTGTAATACCACTATGGTTTAAATTATAATAGTGAGATCTTAGATGTGTCCTTTTCTTCATGATAATTAGCTTGTGACAGCTGTGATAAAATAAGCACAGCGGAAAGACCTCGATAGCGATGTGAAAAATTGCCAATGGCAGTAATTAGAGATGAGCACCATCAGTACTAATACAGAGCGGTGGTGTGTAAAACATAAAAAAAACACACAGTAGACAGAAATAAAAGAGACAAAATGTTGGAATAAAATTGATGGTACGAGAACAAGAACAGAAGATAAATGTTCAAAAAAGGGACGAAGAGAGTCAGGGCAGATAAATGATGAAGAGATGTACAATGGGTAAAGTCTAGCTGAGTCGCTTAAGTGGCAGCCAACAAAGGAGGCACACACACTGGGAGCCAGGCCAGACACAGCAGACCCCCTTCTGGTAGAATTACTGCCTCCTCTCGATCTACAGATTGATCCATATCCCTGCTCTGTTTACTTCTGCCCCTGTCCATGTCTTTGTCTGCGTCTTTCAGTCTCTCCCATCCTCTCTCTGTCTCTCTCTTTTCAACTTTGCTTGCTTCACCACTCGCTACTTTTACGATTGCCACCATCGACTTTGTCGATTAGTTCCCCCTATTTCATCTTCCTGTAAGGTGTCAGTATCCTTTAACAGCTTCGGTTTCAGCCAGATTGCCAATTTGCATTGAGCATCACAGACAAAATGTGAAGACAGACTTAAAGTAATTGGTCATCCAAAATAAGAGCATGAAGAGGAAAACAATGACATTCACATAATAGACCTGTTATTTTTTTGCAAGTCCAAGTCTGCATAAAAGTAAAAAATATTCTCAAATTTCAGCGCCAGTGCAGGCCACTGTAATTCGAGCAGAGGCAATACAGGCAACAGGTCATAAGCTCATTAAAACTAAGCTAATTCTGACTGTCAAAGCAAAGCAGCTGTCGTGTCGCCAGCATCTTTTAAGCCACAGACACATTCACAACCACAAAACACGGCACAAAGCTCGGTTCACAATATGATTTAGCACAATGATCGAGTCATTATATTGTGGCAGAACAATTTCAAAATTTAATCTAAAAATTTAAATGTGGTATTTAGTGCGGGAAGTCCAAGGCAAATTGTCTCTTAAATGTCTTATTTAATTCTTTGTTCTTAATCAAACCTTCCCTTTGGTTCATTTCAAAGAAGTCTGCATTTTTAACTTCATCCAACTTCGAAGTGTGGGTCTGATGTCTTCACCTTATCTTTACTGTATGCTACTGTATGTTTGATCTGAGGGTAGAGACACAACTGGCTGCATTTAAAAGGTAATCTACTTGACAGTAACTGTAATACACTACGATTAACCGTGCATATTAAAAAAATAGCATAGGTCAATAGAATTTACATACTCCTACATTCTCTAACATGCATGTATGGGAAACCAGGACAAAGAATGGGTCTGTCCATTTTGTAAATAAGACAGCTGTGAATTGTACTCGGTTATTGAGCAATTGTTATAGTCAGAGTTTCTAGAGTTAAAGTCCCAGTCGGCAAAATTTTTTTGATCATATTCACTGAAGCCGACACTACGCTCCGATAGAACAACATAAATCATCCGGATTTAGAAAAAAAAGCGTGCCTCTACGTGAACGTAGAGCCTGTTGTTTGTTTTGCGAAAATCGACAGCGCCCGGATCATCCTGTCCAATCAGCACGCAGGGCTGTGTTCGTGCACACACAGAGCCCCTCCCCCCTCGGGTCGTTCCACTATTACAGGGGGGAGGCGGAGGGAAGTAGCAACAAGCTTCCAATTCCTCGTTAAAAACCGAAACGAGGAGGTCCAAAACAACCAAGGAAAAGAAAACACCGGTGGAAAAGAAGGAAAAAAAGAAAGATGGTGTCGGTGCCCGTGATAAAACCAGAGTCAACATCGGACCCCCGTTTCAAAGGTGGCGTGATCTAAGGGATTTCAAAGGGCACGAAGTCGAGGAGCTCGGTGGTCGTGGGGGAGGAGCTCGGTGGTCGTGGGGGAGGGAGTGCCCTCGATCCACCGGACTTGCCAACTGGGACTTTAAGAAGACATCAGTATAAGTGAAGTAGAAGATATTTCATGTGGAAAGGGTTACATAAGTACAATAAGTTCTATCTTAGAATCATGATTGGGATATTTCCTCCCACTTTTCTCTACTGATCCAAAACACGACTCACAACAGGGATCTGACTGGAAATACCCAAAATACCCATATATGCACATCATCCACAAAAGCAGGAATAAACACTTAAATATAGGCCCATAAAAAGCGATGTACATCACACTTTTAAAATAGGATAGGTTTTCCTTGAACAACCTGGGTTTCTCCCCCCACACACACACACAATGTGTCATCACAGCATCCTACACTCCAGACCTGGAAAGAAGCCCACACTTCAGACCTGAGCGATTGTAGTAGCAAACCTTAAGCGTTTCACCCAGTGATTCATCCTCTTTCATTACAACACCCACATGCACACACGCACACTGCCACTTGGTTGTATTCTAGCACATCGGGTCCCTTGTTAATTCTTTAATAAAATCTTATCTACGTAAAATAAGAAAACTCTTCATTATATAAAAAAAACTGCCCTTGGTTCCTTTAGTCCGACGTCTTTTTAATCTCAACCAAGATGACGTGCATTAGTTCTGCAGTGACATTACAAGGCAGGGCTGTCCCTCTCAGCTAAGCAGTCCATAGGGTCACAGCACGATCACGTAATACCATCATATAGTACTACACAATAACAAAACACTGACACAGTGTATCCATTCATCTTCCACGAGCACAACACTAAGCTTGGAGCTGTAATCAGCTATTGTTTGTACATAAATGAGATGAAATAGATGATCTCTCCTAATTCCAAAACTGGATTGTGCTAATATTTTAGGATGCTCATGTCCAAACCCTCTGTCCACTGTACAGTAGGTCATATGGTCACAGCATGGTGTGATAGAAATAGTCTATTAATGCAAGTCACTAGAATATCTTATATACAAATATTGCACACTCGTAAAAAAATACTATGCTAATTCCTACCAGATTTGCTGTGCTCTAGCGATGCACTGGTGTGCAAAGAGAATAAATGAGTTGAACAGCAGGAGATATTTTATGATTAAAGCAGAGACACAGAGACAGGGATGAACAGATGGCCGATGAAGAACAACATTCCCAGTTTCCTGCCGATGACTGACACTTCAGTCCCACTGTTCAGCAATAATAAAAAGGCTAAATGAAGTTTCTCTCAGACGCCGTCTCCCTCATGACCGGCAGTGAATGAAAACAGATTTCAGTCACGGAAATGTATTACGGGTATACGACTGTCTGCCCCTGCATGCTCTAATTCAGGTATTGGCAAAAATGGTTTTGATCAGTCTATGATTGCTCATTTTCTATAAATACATATTTGATATGCATGAGCATGCATGCACACACGCCATACTAGATTATGTGGTTTTCTTTGACACTAGCACAGAACATAGTATATTTCCACATAAACAATATTTTTTATATAAGCACACTCATAAACAGTTTTTTTTTGTGCTGCAGTCTTGAAGGCTGTTAGGGTGCCTGACTTCTTTACACACAAGAAGATAAAAAGACAACTGCGCTGACTGGGGGTGTGCTGCGTCTGCGTTGAGTCACTGCTTTCATATAAAGCTGAGTAATAATAATAATAAGAATAAACATCACAGAAATCTCAAACTCATTTGGAAAGCTCTCAGGTGTTCGTTTTCCAAACAAATGATTACATTTTGAATTATATTACACAAAAGTTAAAGTGCAGACATACAAAATGCCAAAGTACAGACAAATTTAAGAAAATTCTAGTGTTGTATAAATAAACTTTATAATTAATTGAACAAAAACAGTCAGACCTGCTATGAAACTCACCCCTAATACTGCGGAGTTCATGGATGAGCGTGACAATCCGATGTCTCTCAGATACAGTCAGATGGAGAGCGGGACCGAGAGTTAATGAGTAATACGTTTGTCTAAAAGTAATACGTCAGCTGGTGAGTCAACAGCAGATAGACTCACCAATGGAAATGGGAATTCTTGCCTAAGCTCACAGCTTCAGGAGGTTTTTACACATCTGTGGGTGAACATGCTTCCCTCTGAGAGGCTGCCAGGTTGAACAGGAATAAGACCCGTGTCACACTTCTGAGTATAGAATTACAAGTCAGCAACATTCCTCCACATCTCGGCTATGTGTCCTTCAGATGGAGAATGAAAAGTGATAGAGACGGAAAGACAAAGAGACGGACGAGACAGGCGTGAGAATAGAGGTAGAATCAAAGTGACAGGCGGCAGAGTACGAAATTAAATGTAGTGAAGTGAAATGGAAAGTAACACTGTGACACGACGAGCCTTTTTATAGAGACCACTATGGCCTGTGGTCATAATCATGACTTAGAAATAGCAGCCACCTGTTGGAGGTGGAGACTCCAGCGCAAAGTGGACGACAGGCGCCTGATGGGAACTGGAAACGAGCCTGATTTACAGCTGACCCAATCGACTCATCCCACAGAGATCGAAGATGGACCATTACAAACATTTATTACAATATTATAGGTTTAGAAATAACCTAATAAAAATACCAGAGCTATAGATGCATGCATGCCATACGCACCTAGTGAAAATCAGTTTCTTTACTTAACAAGTTCTTACATTATTTGTGTCCAAAGTAAAAACATATAACATTTGGAAAACAATTACCAGATCAGTAATAAATTGAAATCCCACGACATGATTAATAAACTCCGAACACAATATTGCTCAATACAACCACATGTAGCGTGACATAACATAAAAAAAACCTATATATTTTAGATTATTAAATAAATGCCTCTTTTCTGATCGTTTGTCTTGAAATTTGAATGCAATGGAATGTAACATAGCAACACATGGTTCTGGAGATGATGTTCCAAAGCTATAGGAACTTCAAATGTATACAAAAGAAAAAACACAAATCTAGTTGGAGCAGCTACACAAAGAGGGAAGGATTCATTTCAGTTAACTGAGGTAAGTACGTTTTGTATCATATAATTTAATGAGAATAATATAATACAATTCATTTAATGAGCCCACAGGGAAAACTACCATCTTATACGATGATGACAGCAGTTAGTCATCTGCAGTACAGACCTAACCTCTCTCATATGCAGAAAGGAGTATCTGTTGCCAAAAATTCATCCATGCAAATCAGCTTATTGCTTTTGTTTTTCCACACAGAAATTGGGGCAAGAAGACGGCAAGATCCAATCAAGGGAAACGTCTCAGATTTCTTCCCTCAAGGTATAATTTTGTGTTGTTTTCCTTATTTCAACACAAAACACAAAAAAGATGTAATGTGTGATGACTTGGAACTGCATCATCAGTTCATTATTTTCCTATAATGGCTGTTGTCTTAATGACTGGACAGGAGAGCAGCAATGGAGAGGAGGTTCTGCACCGTGTGGCCCATCAGGACGGTGAATGAAATGGAGAAGCGATTTGCAGAGCTGAGTTCAGAACTTGTCCTGATAGAGGCGGCGGTGGCTGAGCTTGAGGAGAAGCTGGGAGAGCTGGTGGCCGAAGTAGCAGGAGAGAGATCCCTGCCTTACACCGGGCAACAGCAGAGAGTCGCATTAAGGTGGCGAAGGCAAATGGAGAAAGGATGCATGGAGAAACTGGACGAAACAGATGAAGAAAATTCAGAGAGGTCACCACCAACAACATGTGACCCAAGGGAAAGTGATGGTGACACTAGCGATGTCTCGAATGATGCCGACACCAGCTCACAACCAGCTCAATGTGAGCAAGAGGAAAACCAGAGTCGGAGAAGGAAAAGCTCAAGAAATCCCTTTAACGCAAACCCCGGCTTCACGACCAAACATCTGACATGTGAGGAGGACAGGGTCCAGGTGGATAGAGCAAAACAAGAGGCTTTGCTGGCGACGCAATGGAAGGAATGGATGGACAAACAGGAAATGAGACGAAACCCCAGCAAAGTTGACCAACAGAAGAGTGAAAAGCAGGGAGGAGCGACATGTTCTGTTCCACAGAAACAGATGGAGCAAAACGTGAAAGTAGGGAACTTCCAAAAAATGAAGACATATTTCTATAATATGTTTAAACCTAATGCATCTTACAAATGGGAGAGATTCGAAGATGAGGACTGATACTCGGCTCAAAATATTGCCATTTATCCGTTCGTCATGCTTTCTAAATCACCCAGGTGTGGAGAGCAATATTCAGTAAATAAAACAGTGTGCATAACGAGTACAATCTCCAGCTGTTATAGACAGAAAAGGCTCTGCCTCTCCCTGCAGAGTGCTGAGTGCTGCAGTGGGCATCAGAGTGATTTAGGAGTTAGTCAGTGGTGGAAAACGAAAGAGCATTTTGGTAACCTCACTGTAGAAATGTGCCTTTTACCAAATTACCTCCTCTCCTCATCCTACACAAAAACACTAGGTACACTAAGGTCTTGTGTACCAAGAAATCTTACCTTGTGTACCAAGTTTTTTTAGTGCTAGAAATGTTTCCAGACGCCTACGTTCAATTTCATCTCCGTCTGAAAGCAAACAGCCTCATCACAACTTAAGAAAATGGCAATGTTTAGTCATAGAGGTTAGAGTTACAATCTTAGTCCTAAAGCTAATAAAGATTCAGATGTTTCAATCCATCTTAAATGCATAATTCAGATGACTTTAACAAGAAAATATCACTTGATTCAAGAATATTTTGTGATTCCGGTGGGAAAACCGACATAATTATAACCTGTGCATCAAGTGATAGAAATAAGCACTCATTTAAATGACTTGTTAAGAGGGTTGTATTTCTAGTGGGTGCTCCAAAGAAAATAAATGCAGGAATTGGCAAGCTAATTACAGGGGCTCCTTACAGTAGATAAGAAATGCAGCAGTGACGCTGACTCGCTCCTGTAGTACTCGGGATACAGTCCAAGATATGGGATTAGCACCACACTGAGACTGCACCCTGGGGTGAGTAAGAGAACATGTTTATTTTAGCAACTATGCATAATCCTACTGTATAACAAGAGTGTCACGATTCTCCAAAGCCACGATTTGACTCCGCCCACAGTTCTGAGAAGCTACATGGTATCAAACGTGATGAAACGTGAAACTATATGATCAAATTAAATCATTTATTTCATGTGCAACATTATTTCAGTCAATTGGGGGAAAATCATATTAAACAACAAAAAGAAGATACATTAAATGGCAGGAGTGTCTTTGACAGGTTGTAGTTTCTATTACAGACACATGCAAGTATGCGAGTATGGAGGGAAAAACATACTGTTGGAATCCGAGATCCAGCTTTTGACTTCCGAATTTGAATTGAAAACTAATTTCAATCAATTTTGATTTTGAATTCAAAGACACCGCCGGTGTGTCACCAACAATTTTACATTTATATACACAATGGTTTTGAAACAGAGACAGAATGGGGTGTCTGAGACGTTCCACCTCAGAGCCAGAACAGATGCAAAACGAGTAGAATATGATTTATGCATGAATCATTTCCACCAATCAATACTCAATACTAGTGCCTTTTAATCTCATGCAGAAAGTGCCTTGGTTTGATATTAATGGAAGGCTAAGCATGTCACCCAGCCAAGCCCTAATCAAGCCCTATAGTTCCCTCTCTATTCTTCTCAGAGATCCCATCATCACCAGTAGGTGGCACTAAGTGTCTTCCAAGCTCCAGCCGAGTCCAGCAGCAAGCTCAGCAGCACTAGTGAAGCACATCTCATATCACATCTCGTATGATGCTGATGCCTGGTCTGCATGCAGAGACAGAATGAAAGCAATGATTTTGATGCTGGTTATTTGTTCTGCTATGGATAACACTTATGCTAATGTGATTAACGTGCCAAAATCATGTTGCTTTCACAGCCGGAGCTCTGAAGGAAATCACACACCCGGGTAGATGACAGATTCACAGACACATCCACTGAAACAACATTTTATGAATCTAAAGACATCAAGACTGTAATGTATCTAATGCACTGGATTCAGAAGATCTATACAATAATTGATACGGACATGAAAAGCAAAAAAAAATAAACAATTCATCCATACAAGTGCACTTGCAGTTTGTTTTAAAGTATGACAGCAACAGTCCCAATTCCTAAAGGTCATCATTGTGAGTTAAAAGGCAAATATTGGGGTTGAGGATTACTTTAAAGTCTTATAATTTAGTACACCGTCGCTGATTAAAAACAACATACTATTCTTGTCTCTCTGAAGCAACCATTTGTCAGCTAGATAAAGATAAATCTATAATCCAGACCTAATTTGATAGTTAATTGTCCTACTGCTAGGTGGTTAAATGCTTGTCAGCTGACCGGCTGTCCCTGTCACAATTCCTGCATTCTCATGGGCTTTGATTTCCTATTTAACTTCCCACAGAGTGAAAAAAGCAAACAGCTCTCAAAAGGACAATGTCTGATTCATGTGACACTGGCTGGCTTTATAAATCATTGGGCACTTAGCCTAAAGTGACCCTGGCAACACCACCGCCCACACATACACACTTTCTACCTCGGATTTGTGACGGATCACTGACAACTCATTTCATGGATTAAAAAAAACACACACAACAAGAATGAAACAAGTCACAAGGGAAAAAAATGACATGACCATATCTGTATCATACGTTATGAGTTAAAATGGTGTCACTGAACATGCTTTCACTGTCACCACTGTTTTCATATAATGTCATGCAGGATGCTTAAATAACCAAAACAGGTCATCATGTGAAAAATTATCTATATCTAGCTCTGCTCAGCCATGATGAAGTGCATCTTTCCACACCGATGTGCACATGTTCCATGATGAGATGGCAAGCAAACATGTAAAGAACCCGATAGCCTGAATCTCTATCACATTTGAAAGAAATGGGAATTTGTTGGATGTGTCTGACCTGTTTGTTTCATACGACTAATAATAATAATAATAGAAAAAGAAGGGATGAGCTTGAAATTCATCACCTACCCTCGGGACATCTGCTTCCCATCATACTAATAATAACTGCATGTTTGACCCCTGACCTTTGCACTAACTACTGGCTGCAAGTCATATCGATTATTTCAGAATCTCCTCATAATACACAGTTTTACACATTATAGATTGCTCTGGGCATCAGTTAAGGCTTATGTAAATGCTGTAAATCACGACAAGGTATTCTGTTTTTTTTTATAAAGTACAATCTATAAAATTATTACAACAGACCAGAAGGTGTGCTGGGTTGTCATGCCTCATAATAATTTCACATTTTTATAGTTTCTGCTAGTCCTAAATAAATAAAAGATGTTATGGTTTGGAGCCAATCTGTAATAGCAGAGACCCTGAGTTAGAGAGACATTTATGTTCGCCTCTAGCAAACTGCACCTGGAATCAAACGGACTTCAACATAATCGCTTAAGTAGTGAAATTATGGATGTCTCACAGTTAAATTGACTTGAGAACACTAAACCAAACGCCCAGAGACACAGACAAACTTACACATGCATTAAATGGTCAAGCTACTCAGAAGCCAAATGTATGAAACCAACTTTAAATCAACCCATTCCTTGATTTAACTCCTGACTCACAGATTTCCCATATGCATTATATATATGAAGAAAATCAGAACCGAATGAAAGGATCGAAATGCCGTCTTTTGCATTCATCCATTAAACAACTACTGTTTCAGTTTGGCACTTGTCCTCTCACATTCATGTTGGAATAAAACTCCTAGAACTATAAATCAGTGCAGCCACATCCTGAGGTGCCCATTTGTACTGGAACATTTCTAGTGGGCAGTTTTTCACAGCGAGAGGCACTGCAGTAAAAAAACTGGCAGGCATGGAAGTTCTGCTCTAAAATAAGCCTTATCGCTCCCCAGGTCCACTTTCTTCTGTAAATACCAAATTCACTGAAAACTGCTTATTGAAAAGAAATCCAAAAAGGAAATGATGTGAAGTGTAAGTAAATAAATGGCTTCCATGTATTGACCAATATATCCCCAACTCACACTCCACACTAACACAGTAGCAACACTCCTGGCTCAGTCTCTGCCCCTCGCTCTCTCCTGATCAATACCATGGCATTTCAGCTGATTACAATGACCTCCCAAGGAAGCCCATAGAGACGTTATGCTGCTCCCTCAGGTTCAAAAGGCTCAGATCTACATAACGCTGGTCAAAAGGGGGGATTGGGATTTGCTAACAAGAGTCCAACAATTGTGGTTTTAAATATTAAAGCACTCAAGTCATAATTAATTTAACAGTAACAGAGTACAATACACTGCCATTGTTCTATGTTATTTCTGCGTAATTAAAGTCCCAGTCGGCAACATTTTTTTGATCATATTCACCGAAGCTGACATTATGCTCCGATAGAACAACATAAATCATCCGGTTTTAGGGGAAAAAAGCGTGCCTCTACGTGCATGTAGAGCCTGTTTGTTTTGCAAAGATCCGACAGCGCCCGGATCCTCCTGTCCAATCAGCACGCAGGGCTGTGTTCGTGCACACACAGAGCCCCACCCCCCTCGGGTCGTACCACTATCACAGGGGGAGGCAGAGGAAAGTAGCAACAAGCTTCCAATTCCTCTTTAAAAACCGAAACGAGGAGGTCCAAAACAACCAAGGAAAAGAAAACACCGGTGGAAAAGAAGAATAAAAAGAAAGATGGCGACAGTGCCCATGCTAAAACCAGATTCAACATCGGACCGGCGTTTCAAAGGTAGCGTGATCTAAGGGATTTCAAAGGGCAGGAAGTCGAGGGGTAGGAGCTCGGTGGTCGTGGGGGAGGAGCTCGGTGGTCGTGGGGGAGGAGTGTGAGAGTTGTAAACATTCAAAATCTGACGGAGTGCCCTCCATCCGCCGGACTTGCCGACTGGGACTTTAAGCTTGGCACATGTTTACAATGTTGATGATGTTGCCTTAAACATAAAAGAATGGTTCCAGTCACGTCCACACAGTGAGGCATATAGCTTAGTGAAATACTGGTATGGAATCGGTGCATGGTATCAGCCAATATCAGTATCGGGATTGAAAAATCAGTGCATCATTAGTTTCAGTGTAATACGCAAAACCAAGTTAAAATAAATTGCATAGCTTGGTGGCAAAAACTAACAGATCGGAAAAAATGATTATGTGAAGCAGCAAAGGGTGACATTAGGCATCAACACTTATTGTGATATTATTATTCAGGAAACTCTGCTACAGAGGACAAAAAAAACCCTAATCAGTACAGAGCTGCAGACCACTGTCAGCATGGTTTGTTTTAGAACACATCTACCACACTCAAGTCCATATGTGACAATAAGTAAATCCCATTCAAGGGTCTTACGTGGGTTTGAGGTAGAATGGATCACATTCATAATCCAACAAATGGATACGTATTGTGCAGCATTGCATATGAAACAACAACAACAAAAACATGAATTAAGTGGATTAATAGAATAGGGAGCACACATGGCCACTTCTCAGTCTGATGTGCATCTAAATCCACAGCCATGCTCCCGTATTGATCTCCATGGGCTGCAGGACCACTTACTACTCAGGAGGTGGTTGTGACAGCTTCACGCATGCTACAGGAAACCTCATTTGCAAATATTAAATCTCCACTCACCACGGAGGAAGTGGGGACTACATTGAGTTGCAAATGACCCATGTTTGATTAGCATGAGTAGTTCGGGGAAAAAACACCCCACAGCCTTTGGTTACCATGTGTTGTTTGTTTCACCTGCGCCGTAGCATTGTTTGTCCGTCTGTTTGTCCTTTGCTTTTATCCGGTGCATTCGACCCACTTACAGAAATTGTCATAGCTCAGTTGCTACGCTGTTAGATTTCAAGAGCATCAAGGTTGCAGGTCAGAGAATTGCTTGGGTTCTTAATTAGAAGAGGACATCATCGGTCACCTTTCACTCAAATTAAACAAATTGTTTCTTGAGAATCAATTGTTGGATGTCATCTGTAATTTGACCACCCATCACCCACATAGATATAGATAGATATATAAAGTGAAGAGCAGAGAGATGTCTCCGTCAGTGCAGAGAGCAATACCAGAGTCATATCAATCTATTTCTCCCTTTGTGTAATTCTGCCCTTCATGAAGGCGTGCAGGCATGCATGAGTCATTTATCAGTCTACACTGTGGAGCTTAACCTTGTTTACAACAACACTCGGGGGCCCAGACTCGTGATTGTATGGGTGTGTATTTCTGTGTACACCTTATCTGTATGTGCAGTGTGTGTGTGTGTGTATGTGTGAGACTGTAAAGGGACTGGCTGAGACCGGAGAGCACAATCCTGGAGGTTAACACAAAGTCACAGTGCAGAGTTCTCATCTTGCAGAAAACAGGGCTGTTCCTGACACTATTTTGGATTTGTCCTCTGGAAGCTCTTTGAAGTGAAAAGTGTCATTAGCAGAGAGAATGGGATCAGGGGATGCAAGATGTGATAGATCAGGCAAAAAAGAGATAATGCAGGTAAGGTTATCCCTCAAGGATATACTGAGGAGTGGTTGATGGAAAGGGGAAAAAACTCACTGAGGAGAATGGCAAAAAACACATGGTTGTTGCAGCCTTGTTGCAAGAACGATTCAAGGTATACAGGGAATACAGAATGATTGACAGGCAGAGACGAGCTTAATCAAAACGGTATGAGCAAAAAAGGTACTCTTTATCAATTGGCTGTGGATCTGGCTGTTGAATTGTGTGCTGAATGGCTTCGCTGACAGTTGTAGCTTTTCTGTATATCATTATAAACGGTTTGTGTCAAAATAAGCATTTGCTTTGACTTTTTCCTTTCCTCCAATTTCAACTCCTGCAGTAACACAATCACTTCATTCACATTCATGAATTTGTTTACTGTATAACAGTAGATAAAACAAAAGCGCTCCGGCAGAGCATTTGAATGAACAATTAACCAAATGTGTGATTCAAATGCCAAGATTAGAGAAAAAAGAATCTTAAAAAAAAAGAAGGAAAAACAAAAACAACTGAAAAAAATGTTCAATTTTCTTCAGGGTAACAAGGTGCTTTCTTATTATTCATACCATGGCTAACAGAGTAATAATACTCAAACATTCATAAATGCATGCACTAAAAAGTTTGATGCACATCGCCAAATGCTGACAGCTATTTGTAAACCAGGCTGAAGAAAAGGGATGAAACCTCAGCTTCCTGGCTGTTAAGAAAGACTGCAAATGAGCCATTAGTGCAATCTCTTTAAACAAAAATTCAATCTAAATTTGCTGCTCACAATTGCACTTGTAAAAGTAAAACCACTCCAATCCTCTAAATCGCAGGTTGTTTACAGATTTATATGGCCAAGAAATGGCCACATTGGGATGTGTGGGAGGCCGCCACCACCACTACAAGACACTTAATCACAAAGTGAGAGTATAAACCCATCAGCATCCACAAATGGTGTCAGTCATACGTTCACAAATCTGAAAATGTATTTTTTTTTTCTCGCCTTTCTACTTCATAATGCCCAGACAGCTTAGAGGTCAGCATCAATCATGTGCTTGTCAGCGTTACAACCACAAACCCCCCTGGGCTGTAATGAATCCTAATTTAAGATGTCACCAGGACACTTCCAGAACGAGGCCACAAGCTGCTTCCTTGTGGCCGTGATGCTGTTCTGACAACACAACGGCAAACACAAATGAGACACTTATTCCTACAGGACATCAACACATGGCTCATTTTACAGTCGCTGCTTTGTCGAGAGGACAATTACTCAAATCATCCCAAAGTTACAGCATCTGGTATCCAACATGTACTGAGATCTGGAGCCAAAAGCTTGTGAATGAGGCATTGAAGATACCCAAATAACAATTCTACAGTGACTAAATGAATGCCAGATACTGAATCAAATATTTATTAAAACACTTTTAAAAACACTGAGCAATGTACTAGCTCAGTGGTTTAAAAAAAAAGGATAAATGAAACACTTGTCCAGGCCACTTGTTCCAAAATGTAAGTAGTGTATCATCTCCAAAGAATTATCATTCAACCCGGCTGTGAGGCAGTTGAATGAAATACCCATACAACATCTTGTACATCTGAAATATTTAGCATTAGGTTATCAGTGTATAGTGTCCGTGACACAAAAACCCACTTCCCTGGTTCATGAATGTTAAATATGTTTAAAGTACTCCATATGAGCTCAGAAGGAGGTGGAAGGCATGGTTGAGTAGTTCATCTCAGTAATAGCACAAAATACAGACACCGAGATTTCTTTTCTGGAATATATCTTCATTAAAAGAGATGTGATAATTCAGTATGTGTTGCCCGTACTATAGCTAGTTGCATATTAATATGAAAAGTGCAAGTGCTCACAAACCAACACTGTGAACTGTATATTTGCATATCTGCACCATGCATAATGCACTATGTTCATTGCACTATATCCTTTTATATCCATATCTTCATATTTGCACTATGTTCTCTGAGAATATACAACAATTGCTGCTAAACTGCACAAACCGTGAATACATTTTGTTCTTTTGATATGATTATACCTATATTTTTAGTATATATCATATCATATCATATCATATCATATATCATATATCATATCATATCATATCAGATCTCTATTTGAGGTCACTGTGTGAAACTGCAAAATAAGAATGTTATTGCTCAGTGTGACCCGTTTCTACTGTGTGGCAAATAAAGAAATATTGATTCTTGAAACATAGTCACAAGGTTCTCTCCTATGATTAAATATGGGAGACAAAGCCAATGAAGATGAGTGTTTAAAGCAAGTGTTGCTGTAGAAAGAGATGCCAAAGCTTCACTCACCCCTGAGTTATGCCTGAGTTGCCGCCTGTACCTCTTTTTACCCGGGCTTTCCCCGGGTGAACCGTTGCTCCTCCTCGGGTGTTTGGTGACGAACGCGTCCATGATGTGGGGGGAACACGTTTCCACACGAGGCCGAAAAGGGACGGAACGTCCGGCCATATTTGAATTATGTTAAAATACAAAAAAGAAACAATAAAACACCGACTTTCTAACCGGCGTCTGTCGTTATAACATATTTAATCACTCGCAAACTCTCTGTATGAAGTGACAACGCTACGATTCGGTTTGGTATCCCGACCGGTCCTGAACGTCCGTGGTAACCGTGGTAACGCTATGCTAACAGTTAGCCGCTAGCTAGCTCAGCAACTGAACACGGCGGATTTCGCTGGCTTTGTGGAGCCGAGTATCCGTGTGCGTGCTTCTTGCGGTAACGTCGGTACCACCATACAGGTGGTTTAGATGGGGGGGGGGGGGGGGTGTCAGGTGACGGGCCTGTTGGCTAATTAAGCTAATTAATTCAGGTGCATGGTATCTGGGTTACCCTACTTCCTGTCACGAAAATAATGGCGTGCAAAATCCGTTTCCAGACACAATACATTTTTAGAATTGTTTTTTTTCCATTGATTGTTTATCAAATTAAACTTGTATATTTTTTGTTTTATGTATTCCCTTTGTTTTTATTGTTTTAGGGGTGACCTTGTTATAAAGATATTGAATTGACTTGACTTGAGTAACTCATTTAAATTTGGAAAAGCCTTTTCATTCCTATATTATGTGTTAATGCAAAGCCTTCCAGATAGCACATCAGTGATATTAGTTGGCTTGCTTTACAGGCTGATGAAATGACAATTTTTAGTTAGTGAGGTCAAACTCATTTGAGCTGCAATGAACTAAAGGGAGAAAATGGGGATCCAAATGTGGGTTAGAAACCTGTTCTACTCTGGTATTTTTCTGTTAGCTTGTTTGTCCTTTGTTGTTGTCAGATCAGGGCACAGAATAAAGCCGCCCCCAGCACAGTCAGTATAATTTTAGTAGTTTCTAGGAGGTCACATAGGTAATGATAGAAGGGCAACTCTGCCTGAGACTGAAGGTGAGAGCTATCCAGAGTGGGAAATAGATTAGCTCACCTGACTGGAGACAATATGATAGGTGAAGATGAATAATGACCCACTTCAACACTTTTGCTTCATAGCTAATACACATGTTTTAAAAACATATTGAAACCCCGTCGATACAATAAAAGCTTGCAAATAGAAGAAGGGACTAAGAAGGGATGATTCCTACAAAAATATATATATATAAAATGAACAATCGGTGAGACAGAATGAAGAAGAACATGAGAAATAAATTGCCCATACTAACCTCCGTCTCAAAGTGAAATACAGACTAATAATAGATAACAGGACACAATATGACATATTTTATATTATTTGAAAATTCATAAATCATCGAGACAAGTGAAATATGGAGTGTGCAAAGGAGAATGAATGTAATATCAGTACGACTCTGTCATTTTCTATTTCAGCGGGTGCTTTCTTCACTCTCGGCTGCAGAAATGCACACACATTAAAGCAAAAGTTTAATGTGCTTATTGTTTTTCTCTGTCGATAATGAAATGACTTCCAGGACTTGGCATTAATCCCTTCCACCACTTACTTTCCAAATAAAACTGAAATGTTTGCTTATTATGTTCCATATATATTCTTATTTAATTCATGAAATAGTGGCTTGGAGCTTTATGCGCTCATTTTAGAAATGAGAAGTTGTAATCACTCAACTTTTGATGGATTTGTGGACAACTGCAAAATTGTGGTTTTAAGATTTTATCCTTGCTGGGTTAGTGAAATATTTTGGAGGCACATAAATGCATCGTCAATAATGCCCATGCAAATAAATGCAATTAATTTGCATGCACAAAAAATGCAAATGCTGTGATGTTTGGTGTTTATTTCACAGACTTCTTTGTAATACCTGCTTTGCCACCAGGTATTCATAAAGCATGCCGAGCCTCTAAGTTATAATCTCATCACTGTTCACTTCACATCATCATCTCTCATCTTATCTCGGTTGACTTCATCTCGTCCCCTCATCGCATTACATCTCACCCTGTTGATCCCATGTCCTCTCATCACCTTTTCTCATTTCTTTTCCTTCTCCTCATTACATAATATATGAAGATCACACTGTTTATATTACATCTGTGACAGTGAGATACACAAAACCTGAGAAGTCACTGTAAGTAGTTTACCACTGAAGTGGAAAATCCAACAAACAGAAGCGTGGCTAATCATGCCAACAACAGGGGGTTGGTTGTTTGCTAATGCATCGTGTTGATCAGACTTTATTTGGCAAAGTGAGATATGACGTAAGTGCTGTGATAAACCAGATCAGTTGCATTGAAGTCATTAACAGTTTCTTTCCTTAACCTCTTCGGCAGCGTGCACTTCGCCGCACTGGAGATTTAATGGATAAGACATCTTTGGCCCTGGTCCTCAATGCTATCTTTCATTGTGAGACAGCGATCTGGATGGTGCACAAAAAAAAGGAGGTCTGGAACACTTCAAGAGTGGTGAGATGAAAGGCTTTGCAACAACTGCTGCCACTGAAACAGAATGCACTCACGAGCACACATACTGTATCTGTATTATTTGTATTAACGGTACTGTTAAATATCAGAACAGCCACTCTGGAATGTCGTGGTTCAATTGGACTATCGGGGTCTAGATGTGACCTTAACGCAAAGTTTTCTCTCAGACATTTATCCTGTAGCTTTATATCCCTTTTATAGGCTACTGTTTCTCCTAGAGCACTGTGACTCAGCATGGTGAGTTATGTGGAAATAACCCTGTCATCAATCTCCAACCCTGCAAACTGCCCACTTTTCATGCAAAGGAACCATATGATGGGCTGTCGAGCGTGAATGGACCCGTTGCAGCCCTCTGTCTGCTGGCAAGGACAGTGTGACAGATGGACTGTGGAGCTAGTGGACAATAGCGTTCTGGAAAGAAAAGGCATGATGTGAGCAAGCAAAAAGGAGGCTGACATCAGAGCAGGAAGCCTCTGTAGAAATCCTCTCATTATAATAACCCAGACAGGATGACATAGGGGGAATGTGATGGTGACGTGATAACAAACCAAGCAGCTTGTAAGCGTGGTCTTGGTGATGATCACATCCATCGGTTGTAGTGATATGGCCCATACAGCAATACAAGCTGCAGGACAGTAAAGAAAGCAGCGTACTGGTAAATCGATGAGCGCATCACATGATCTGGGCAGCGAGCACGTCGCAGCAGCAACCCACCATCATCAAACTTAGTTAATTTGCAGGGCAATGTAGCCCAAGCTGCCTCCTTTACGGACAGCATCATAGGAACAGATCATCTGCCAGAGGTTTTACCGTGCGTCTTTTTTTACTCACAGAATCACTCGCGTTTTTACGCAGCAGCTCCTCGTCTCGCACCAGCGCGGCCGGGTCCACCACCAGCTTCTCGAAGCACGCCGAGCCGAGAGAGGAGCTCTTCTGCTGGTACACGATCAGCTGGGACACGGCGAGTTTGGGGCTCCCGTGCGCCGTCAGCTCGGGTTTGCTCCCCGTGGCCCCAGAAGCTGCGCCCAGGTGATGAAGGGGCGTCCCGTCGCCGCTGGTGCCGGGGACCGCGTCACCTCCATGGGACTTCTTACCTCCGTCAAAAGACGCCGGCGGCGGAGTGGAGGACAGGTTGGGCTGAGATGACGAAAACACCCGGTCCAGCTGTTTCTTTTTCCTCTTGAACATCCACAACCCCGACTCCTTCTTGCTGCCCTCCGCGCCTCCGGCCCCGCGACGCTCCGATCCCAGTTTAGGACTCAGCCAAGGCTTGGTTTTCTCCTGGAAATTCTTCCACATCCTCCGCTGGTAGGACAGAGACTCCTGCCCCTTGGCTCCCGCGCTCTCGTTCTTGGATGGTTTCTGCTCCATGGTGCCTGTGCAGCAGCCGGCCAGCCTGAGCACACACTGAATGGTGTGGAAGGATGTCACACAGTTTGGGCTGCTGCCGCTCGGGAGCACTTTCACTGATGATCAGCTCAGAGCGCCAAGAAGGAGACGCGCGGTGGCGATGAGGAGGAAGGGGGTGCTAGTCTCCGGCGGACCTTGCAGAATGCCCATGCAGCATGTAGATGTAATCACGGGATGTGCTTGCTAAACGGCAAGCGTCTGATTCGGAAGCTTATATCAGCTGCTCAGTGGTGACGTTGGAGCACATGCAGTGACTTCTGTTCTGCGAGACTAAAAAAATGTTGGGTTAATGCTCCCGCTTTGTGTCCCCGCTCTGTCCACTGTGCTTCACGAGGCTTTAGCCAACTTCCCCATTAATTGTTACATCGGAATTAAGCTGCACCGCGCCTCCCTCTGGCCAACCATGTCACTTGACTGGATGTAATCTGTATGCTGGTGCTTGCGTAACGCAGCCACACGATGCCTCGTGGAGATGTTTGTAATTCAACTTCGGGTCCTCTGTCAGGCCATCTGATTGTGCCTGGGGATGTTCACCCTCTATATTCACTGTTTCAATGCAGTGGCCGTGGTGAATCTAAACCTTGTTCTCCATTAAATATAAATATACATGTATGAATCTGTATGTATGTGTGCTTCCTGTCTAATAGGTCAGCCTTCAGTGAACATTATCAGCAGGCCTGCCGTGCTGGTGTTGTGCATATAATAATAACTCATTACGTCTTCCCCTCTGGTCCTTCCACCAGCGCTGGTCTGTTCCATCCCCCTGGTCAACACTGTGCCCCAAAATCACCTGAACAAGCACACAATTACAAGATCATCATCTCACACGTGGAAGAGGTCACATGGATGATGACCTTTATCTGCAAACAGGGCTGAAAATCTACTTCTTAAGGGAAGAGAGGAAACAGAGTGACTTGTATGATGCTTGCATTGACATTTAATCATGTGAGATACTTTTGGTGATACTTGAGCGACGATGAAGTTGTGCTGATAACGCTTCCTGTTGCGAGCTCTTGGTCTCAACCCTCGAATAATGACAAAATGATAATCAGCCTGCAGCATTGACCACAACACTTCATCTTTAAATCTAATATTTTCCTGACATATAGATGTGTCTTTGAGTAAACAGGATGTATATTAAAAAGGTGAAATTAGAATCCAATAACGAGTTTTATTAAGGATTACTTTGGTAGATATCACATCCATCCTACAAAAATCACTTAAATTACAACCAGGAGGCCACCGGCAGCAACAGAGTGCACTGCCCTGAAGCATTTTCTCTGTTAAGTAAATGGAAATGTGAGCATGTGAGCCAAAGAAAATTCCTTCCAGCTTCCACGGGCTTTTGTGGATAACTGATGAGTCTGCAGTGAGCAGGCCTTTCTTCTTAATGATGCTGGCCCCGTTGATAAGAGACTGATCCATGTGTGGATGTGCATGCACACACACCTGCTAACAGACAGTGACACTGAATAACTACCATCCAGGGACTGCAGCTGCATGTAATTCAGTGCACTGCTGGAACATCACGCTGGATGATAATGTAGGTCAGATCGTGGTTTTTAATGAAATATATTAAGGCAATTTCCCCAGTGTTGAGTCATCCCCCTCATAATTCATTCACTCAGAGAAAAGCTTCATGTTATGTGTTGTTTCATGGAGAAAACAATGCATCAATGCTCCCATTACTGTGTTGAGAAATTCACAGTGGCAGGCAGGCACACCCCACTCATGGAGATCACAGTTACCAAGTGACAACACAAACATGTAAACTCAAGAAGAAAAGAAGAAAAGCACAGGCCTGTGAGTATTCTGAAATATAAGGGAATGAAAACGATTGCATTATTTATTGTTGATTAAAAACGGGAACATATCAATATGGTTAATATCTCATTATGGCCAGACTATAAATATACATGATAATGCATTCAACAAAGCAGTAAGGTTGACAGAGCAAATTAGAAACATATGAGTAGAAAACTACAGTTTATTTCATAACAATGTGTAATACATGTTTTTCTTTTTAGATGAGAAGAATGTCACACAATCAGAACCCCACCAGGTAACTTTTACTAATACTAATGTATTTGTGGATGTATTTTGTTTCTATTTCTATTTAATTGTACATTAACATCAATACAAACCCAACACAGAGCATCTGCTCCTCTACAGAAGAAGACTTCATCTGTAACCTTAAGTTTCTTCATATAGACGTGTCTTTAAGTAAACAGGATGTATATTAAAATGTGAGATTAGAATCCGATAACGAGTTCTGTCATAGGGATTACTTTGGTCCTATAAAAATCACTGTAATTACAACCAGGAGGCCACCGGCAGCAACAGAGTGCACTGCCCTGAAGCATTTTCTCTGTTAAGTAAATGGAAATGTGAGCATGTGAGTCATGTGTGCATTAATGTACAGTATATTACAATTCTAATGCTACTGTGAAACTACATTTTTATCTATTTTAACCATCAGAACTGCATCAATACTTATTCCATTTTAAAATTAAAAGGTAGACAAGTTGTATTTTCTCCCACTGATGGGCTGTAAATACAGTTGGGACCCACAAGCAACCATTCTAACGCCGCTGTGAATCACATTGATCAAATTAATCCTTAATCCACGGCAGCATCAGACAGAGTGACACAGCACGCACGGGGACATTAAGTCAGTGAGAGATCTAGTTTGAGGATGACCTGAGGGTATGAAAACTAGAGCACGTCATCTCATCTTCATTCTGTTTCTGGGGAGATTAATGCATCTTTGACTTCTTTGAAAATATTTTTTTATTCCTGAATGTATGCCTGTGCCTCCCGGGCAAGACGTATTTTCATGATTGCAACACATCAGTATGAGTCTCTATTTTACGTTGGATATAATGTTAGATATTCTACCTTTAATGCTCACAGCCTGGCCTTTCTGTTTCTGGTTACTAAGGCCTGGTGTCTTGGAGGGAGGTCGGAGCAGGCAGGAGAGGAGGCTGGCGGCGCTGCTGGAACCGGCTTCCAGGATCAAAGAGGAGGTGGCAGCAGGTCTGCAGTCCGCCCGGGGCTCCGTCCGGGTGGAGGCTCTGTCCCAGAAGCTGCTGGAGAATCACATACTGAACATCACACGCATTGTCACGCAGCTCAGCATGGACATACAGGTATACACGTGTGTAGATGGTAGAGGTGTTGTTATATGGAAATGTACTAACACATTTAACTGGTGTATTGTTACCATTGTCGCCTAAAATATCTTCTTATAATGTGGATCAAGTCATTATGCATCTGTGTGGATTATCTTTTCCCTCCACCCTTCTAGCCCTCTTTACTCACTCTCTCTCATCTGCTTTCCTCTCTTCTCATCTCTTTTGATGTGCAGGACACACACACACACACACCCAGACACACACACACCCAGACACCCAGACACACACACACACACACACACACACACACACACACACACACACACACACACACACACACACACACACACACACAGCTGATTTGATTACACCTGATAGAATGGTGCAGCGCCTGAGCAAAGCTTGCCGGACGCCTCATCAACATCAGCTTCGTGGACATTTTGTCTGTATAAGCTAAAAACTACTGATGTCACAGTGGTGAAATAAATACTGCCAAATACTAACAAATGAGCGTTACGGCAGACGTCATCTTTGACAGAGCAGAACATCACAGTTTGACAACACCTCATAGAAACATAGCACAGAATGGAAGAATTCATTAGTGCATACCAAATGGCCCATTTACATGATTACAGACTGTCAGTATCTGAAATAATACATGAATAACTGAGCGCTAATGACGCAGTAATGAGCTAAGGCGTTAATATGCTGGTGGATTAAATGACGGTGGTGAGATTTCTGGCTGTTTTCGGTTGTCTTCAGCACACTGTTTTGACAGAAAAGTTATACTATTTTCTTTCGTCATTCTTAGTTTTCTGCCAGGGTCCAAACTGAATATTTTTTAAAACATAATACTTTATTTGTATATTTCGGCATTTGTATTTAATTGAATTCCTTTAACATAAAACAGACAAATATGCCGTCTTTGTTCTGAGCAGTTCTTGGAGAGAAAGATCACCCAAAGGGACTCCATCATCTCTGGAACCACAACGGCTGTTCAAAGCCTGGAGCAGAAGAACACGGCTGGCATTGGAGACCTGAGAGGACGAGTAGCCAGGTATCTGCACGTTTAGGTACAAACAAACAATGTAATGACTATTATTTTATAATTTGAAGTGTAGAATTAGACCCAGGTCTGGTGCACAAGTGACTGATGATCTTTTCCTTGCTTTGATCCCTATTTTCTCTTCTCTAATGAGGTGTAATTGTATAGCCTGCATCCTGTCTGGCCGCTCTTCACAGTCTGACAACTTCCAATCCGTCATGATCCCTCTGACTCTCCCACACACACGCATTCATTATCCCCGTTCACCAGAGAGAAGTTTCCAGGTTCTAGTTGCTGATTAACACTTGTTCATTATTTGGTGTCCGTCTTATTCGATTGCTGAAGAAGACGGGCTCCCATCATTGCATCAGGATTGCTGTTTTTTGCTGTGTGGCCACCTAGGCTGAATGATTTTGAACATCCCTGGCAATCAACGGTCAATACACCTGAGATATATTATTTCTCACCCGACAGAAGATGCATGTTATTTAGTGAACATCTTATTTCTCAGCAGGCCTGCCAGCTCCATGGCGTTTTAAGAGGTCAGTGGTGAGATGGGATATTACCCATTACTCAACAAACGACTGATTGATGGTACGATAAAAGCTGCAGGAAAAACATCACCTCCTCAACCTAATGACCTCTTGTGCATTTGTCATAAATAATCAAGTAAGTTGAGGGCCAGCGGTTTGAAAGCGCTGTAGTGGCCTGCAGGGAAATAACCCTTATTTCACACAAGACATCTCTTTAATAAGCAGCTAGCTACGATGGTTGAGCTTGCATTGTATTTCACAAATATTATATTGGCATACATACGCACACAGATGGGGAGGGAGGCTATTTGCTGGCTTAAATGAAGCACGGGAAGGGAGCGATATTGCAATGCCGATAATAAGGGTCAGTACAGTTTATGTTTATTACAAAAAGCAAACGGAGTGTATGCTCCCGGCAAGATGCGAGGCTGTAAAAGAGTTTCACAACCTGCTGAGTGTGTTTGGTGATAAATCTATTCAATTATTTAGTTATTTGAGTGGCATGTTTTGCCAGTGGTTTAATAGGTGATACATCAACGGGTGCAAACGTGTATCCACTGGAGCATTCAAAGGACAAAAGATCACTGCTTAGGATGCAGCGAAGCCTTCTTCTGGCTTCCATTAGTAGTCATGGAAAGCATTGATAAGGAAAGCTGTCTGATTCTTCCACAAAGTATGTCTACCCTCTGTGTGTGCTTCAAAATAGCGCCGCCTCCCTGTCGTCTCCGGTCTTTCCTGACTTCACACCTTTGCTCAACTCCCACCATCCTCACTCAGTGGCTCCTCTCTGCTTCCTCACCTATTATGTCAGGTGTGATGCCTGCATCGCCAAGCTGAGCGCTGACGTGAGCTCCGGGGAGCGACGGATAATTAGACTTCAGCGGGAGGCGGCAGAGCTCAGGTCAGCCGTGGACAAACGGCTCAAAGTGATGGAAGTCAAGGTGAGAGAAGGTCTGTGGAATCTAACAAAGACATTCATTCCTCAGGAAATGTTGTTGGAGACATTCATGATTATTCCTAATAACTTTGATAATCTCCCAACTTTTCCTCGAGTGCAACTATGAAGTTGACATTTGCATTTTTGAGTGAAATGTCATTACATTTTGGTTGTGCTTTATTGATCCCTTAACTTTTCATCTTGTGCCACCATCTGGTCAAAATTACTAAATACTTTGGATTATGACCAAATATATGCCAAATAGGATCTGTACGTGTAAGCATGCTAACACGATAAACCAAGAACAATATGTTAAAAATGATACCTGTTAAACTGTACTTATATTTCTTAAATGATGCTGTATTACACTAAGTAGCAAAATACAACCCTAACCTGTGTCTTAACTCAGGCATACACGCACTCACACACACATATAGTGTTTGAATAATCCAAGTTACGGAAAAATGTTCTCCTTTGTGAATGTATTCAGGATTACAACATACACGAGTAGACTGTTTACCACAGAGAGCACGGCTGGCTGCTTGGAAGGTGAGCTGCAGCTTAATGATGCTGAGCGAGACTGGCCTTATCAAGTCAAGTCAGGAGCCCAACCCCAAACACCCAGAGAAGTAATGAGATGTGAAATTGGTCCAAACGGGGATGTGTGGTCTCTCCGTGTGCAGCTTTTACTGTTCCTTGCGGTCAACGTTGTTTGACAAGATAAATTGAATTAAAAAACACATTAAAACACTGAATCCGGACACATATGTTATGTGCTATAATACACTATAATATCACTTTACTAAATCCTCAACTGCCCTCAACGACATACGCTCATGCCGCACTGCGTTATGCTGGTGGCACAGGGGGCTAAATCATGATGATGGCAGTACATTAGCTGCGGCGCGGTGGTCAAGCATGTGCCATAAAGATAATTGAAAATGCCTGTAAAGTGGGTCACGGCTCTTTCTCCCGGTTCTGACTGGCCACAGGAGTGGTGCAGTAAACTGCAGAGGGTAAAGGTCACGTCACGGAGCCGGCACCACAGAATGCTCAGGCGTCATGTGACAGCAGCGTGTTTTCCTTTTACCAGCTTCATCAGGACCTGTGGAAGGCCGAGGCCTTGTCAGAGCATCCCCAGGGACAAAAGACCTCCATGGATGATCTGCAAGCACAAGTTAAACTCCTGGGAGTCAGGTAAGGCCATTCATTAAAGAGGAGGCACAAAACACCTTAAAATAATAATAAGTATGCATGTATTAGTCTGATTTCTTCTTATGTTTCCTGTCATGGACTGAATTCGGTGCTTCTGGACATCAAAAGTGATTTGAAATAAAAGTGCTAATGATTCATACAAGATGCCAACTTCAACATGTACATAAACATCTTTTTTCCACACTTATTGGCTTAGTCTTCCTGTCTTTATAAACATGAGCTTGCTATGTATTCTTTTACTACTTATTTTTTCTGTAGACTTTAATTTCTTTAAGACTAATCTGTAATTGAGCGTGATGCTTGTGACTAATTTGCCTTTAAGCAACGCCCCGTGAGTGATTTATGTTCCCTATTTCATTCTTCATAAAATGCCCTATGGGTTACTATTTTGCTCATCAAATAATATTCCCTGGCAGTCCTAACTCTACAGCTATTGATGCTCGAGGCAGAGAAAACCTGGTAGTTAGTTTTAATCACTAATCCATCTAATAAATAAACTAAATTGACAGCAATATGCAAAGTGAACCACATCGTTTTTTACCATGCTGGAAACAGAAACAGAGGGGCATGAATGATGAATATGCTCTATTTATTAATGCTGTAGATCTGTAATGGAAACCAGGTCACTCATCATGTAAAAATAGATGAAAAGCAACACTTTTGTGTTTCAGAGCCAAGTAAAAAAAATACTATACCAATATTATATCTTCCATCTTCCAATCCAGGGTGGATGTTTGTTTATTCTCACTGTAAACCTGCCTTGTTTCACTTTGAAGCATGTTTCAGAGGGTCCTTCATCAACCCTCCGTCCACAGAGGGCTAGATTCTGCATCCTCCTGGCTTTTTGTTCAAAGTTCAAAGTCAAACCGTATCAGCTCTCCGACCTGATTTAAGATTTAATGAGGGACGAAAGAATGGGATGAAAGAATCCAACATTCTCAAAGTTACAGACAAGACAACGACGGTATTAAATGGAGGCACACTGACAAGCAGATTCGCAACCAAATCAGCTGTCCTGTTGTCTGGAGCACAGCCGTCTACATTAGCCAGATTAGCCCGCCAGCACGGAGTTACAAATGAGGTTTCTCTGTAGCCACAGACCTAAGGAGAATTTGTAGCCAGAGGATTCTGATTCAGTCAAACACACAAATAAAGTCCTGGCATTTACCCTCATTGATTTTCTCATTTTGGACAAATCCTTTTGAATTCTGGCGAAAGAAGGTCAACTGAATTGAAGTGTCTTGTATTGTGGTACAATAAAAGCCCACACAGTATTTCATGTGTCCAGCTTTCATCCGAGACATTTTAACATCGTCCAAAAAAGGGTCCGTGTGAGTAATGTTGGCTTCATACAGCTGTGTAAATGGCAACCCAGTCCAATATTACAGAGCGAGGGGGGGATTTGCTCTCTAAGTGTTCATGCAGCATCGTTCCACCACAAGAACACACGTTTGTGTGTCTATGCACTCAACCACACAGCGACAGTGCTCTGCCTGCTTAGGCTGGCATCAGCCACCATCAACAAGGAGGTACCAAAGCATCGGTTATGGAAGCTGACACATTGTTATCCCCGATGCCAGAGGCACCAGGCAGTGCCAAGGAGAAGCTGTGCTGCATTTTCCTCTTCTCTCTGCTTGTGACGGCTTTGCAGGATGTCGGGTGAGCTGAAGGAAGCCAAGGAGCAGACAGATTCGCTGAGGAAGTGGACCGAACACAAGCTCAACAGTTTAGGCCAGACTCGTACGGAGAGCAGCCAGCGGCTCCGCACACAGCTGCAGGACGAGATGGTACCGCCGCACTGATCCACATTTTAATGCAATTATGTCCACAATAATCACACTTTCTGTGTATTCTGTCTCCTATACTGTCCTTCAAATCCATGCTCATGCATCCACTGTGACAGGATCTACAATAGATTTTGTGTGGTTTTCATATGTGCTGAGATGAGCAGTGACTCAGCAGAAGAAGAAAAAATACTTCACTTTGAAAAATGATACTCGACGGGGACAGATGGTTAGAAAGAGAAAGATAGAGAGAGATGTCCAAGGGGCCATGAGACATTTTCAGCATTCATATATCATGATTAAATTAACCACAGCGACGGTAATGTAATTACACACTGAAGCCTCAGTTATGCTTTCAGCAAGGATGGTTGTTTGGGCGTGAGGGTTTTCTTCTAGGCGTACAGACATTCTTAAAGATCCTCAGTGTTCTCGTAAAATCTTCCTCCACAAACAGTTCATTGATTGCACTCTGACCTGAGAACTCAGACTGTCTGTCCGATCAGCCAGTTTACCACGATGGGTTTCCACAGGGGGTCTATTCCTACTCCATTGCTGTTTAGATAACATCATTTTCATAAGTATAGAGAATACCCATGCCTCCACATTGACTTTCCATCCATTAAAACGTGAACACTCACATTACTCTTGCTGAGTCCGACAAATGAGTCTGGCAAATATTGAGGAATGTGGATTTACGGGCGACTGTTATTCAAGATTGATAATGAACTGAATTGGACGAAAAAAATTAAAAGCCAGGCTTCTTCCAACCACAAGGCTAACGTGCACTGAACCTTCATGTCTGTCCTCGAGACATCCGGTATTGTCTTGCTGCTGTTAAAGCCTAACATAATGCATTAGCTGGACAGCCTTGCAGTCAAGAAGAAATAGCCATCTCACGTCAGTGATTTACAAAGCTTTCAATCTACCTCGCATCTCTTCTGTCATTTAAATTTGACTACAGTTCACCATCCAGGTACTACTTTCCCTCACGTATGCACTCATGTTAGCAGAACTGGGTTTCTATAGTAGCTTTTAAATAAAATTAACCGAAAACTGCCCTCAAACTAGAGCCTTGCTTTCCCCTTGGATATATTTTAAAACTGTATTATCTGATGTTTTCAATGAATGTTTCTCGTTCTCAGGTCCTTCTTAGAAAAAGAGATCTTAATCTCAATGAGACAGCCTGATAACTGTCACAAGTAAAACTATCAAATGTTCAGGACATGGTCACATGTGGTTCAAACTGCCTTGTGTGTTTTGCATGCAGTTAGAGGCAGAGTCTAGATCAGCCGAGTGGCTGCGTGCTCTGAGGGCCCGTGTGGAGAAGCTCGAGGCCCAGCGGGATCAGACAGACGGCAATCGGGCAGATCGGCTGAAAAGCTCTGAAATCAAACTCGGTAAACGAATGGCCTCCGTGGAGAGCAGCCTTCACCGGCAGCTGCAGCTGCTCAAACAAGAACACCACAAAGGTGGGCGACCGCTGTCTGTAACCTGCTGTCGTCAGTGAGCAAACACACACACATATATGATGCATATACATCTAGGGGGGGGAAATGCACATACAAGCTTAGTTATATCAAATAAAATAGAGTTAGAAATTGAAGGGATCTGATTCCACTAATAAATAACTGTTCTCTCTCTCTCTCAGCCACCACAGCTACTCCATGTAGTTACCTCGAAGCTGATAAGTCATAGGATTACACAACCATCCATCCAGCCCAGTCTTTCTGTAAACCTCAGCTCTTATTAAAGTTCAGACAAATAGAAAACAGGCAAAGCCTTCCTCCAGTGAATAAGAGCAGGGAGTAAAACTGCTCTGTGAATCATTGTTCAGCCACCGCTGTCAGTGCGGAGAGGGCCATCCTCCCATCCATCACTCTATTTTAAAGTGTAGGATGAAGAGATGGGCTGATTGCATTAGAGGAGAGAAAAGCAATACATAATTGACAAGTGTCATAAATATTCCTGGCAAGACGTCAGAAAGTGAAGGAGAGATTTAATATCCCATCGTACAATAAAGTTTATGCCTCCGCCTCACAGACACAGGATATTACTTCTTAGAGTGAATCCTATATTGTTCTTAACCACACAATGAAGTCATGACCGCTGATAATAAGGGACCACAGGCAGTTTGGTCCTCTGTACAGCCTGCGTCTCTTTTGAACAGGGTTCCTGTCCGTGCACGATGCCATTGAGTCCCTGAGGCAGATAGGTGACATCAAATCCCGCCTCGGCAAGGAGAAGCTTCAGAAGGATATCAGGCACCTCTGCAACCAGGTGGCTCCGTGACTTGGAACACATGGAAAACATGTCATATTGTGAGTCTTTGAGGATCACATAGAGGAGACTGAAACCTATTTAGACCTATCTTACATTTTATTGGAGCCCCAGAACCGGTGCTTCATCCAGATCCACATTTATTCTACTGAGCATACATTCTTAAAATGCTGTTTGCCCATTGCTCTAACCCCCCATTTAATTTTGTGCAATTAAGGAGATTAATTGTCTACCATTTACTTTAAAACACAAGAGTCAGCTGTAATTTTTGCATTTGTCTATCTTGCTCTTGTTGTTATTGTGAGGATAGTCAGCTTTTAAATGTTTAATAATATGTTCTTACACACACACTCACATTTTAATCTAAATATATATTGTATACATAAATATGCGTGCGTGTGAGCTTTTTGTGTATGTTTACTATTTGGACAGGAGTTTTAAGAGGGTTTTTTCCCTCGTGGAGTTACAATAGTGGTAATAGGATATTTTTTCCATTATAGCATGGTCTGTATCCTACTGTTTAAAAAAGAAAACATTACTAATATAGCCTAGATGAGCAATTGGCTGTTATCACTGGCTCTGAATGTGAGCACGCTGACTGATCCTGGAATCAACGCCAACACTGCTACCGGGACGCAAAATGCCGAAACCCGGGATCGAACCAGGGACCTTTAGATCTTCAGTCTAACGCTCTCCCAACTGAGCTATTTCGGCTGCTCTTCTCACCGCTAAGCTTCTTTAGATTAAATACGTGAGCAGCTGTAGACGTGACTGAGAGGTAAACAGTGTTGTTGGTCGCAGCATAAACAACTTGCTCACGTTATCCGACGAAGTTGACGAGTTAGATTTACGCATTGAAACATTAGAAATGTTGTCGCTTCAAGCAATACAAACAACATTTGTTTTTAACAACAATGTATCCAAAAACGCTGTGGTGACGTGAAAGGGAAAGAGACCCATCGTACGCTAACGTTCACCAAACGCCAATCAGTTAGCAAAGTGATGCTAACTGATGCTAACTGTTGAACGTAGTGCAGCGTTTCACGGTAGCAACGAAAGAGTCACATTTCTCTCAGGATTAGGAAGAAAACAAGAGAAAAACAGAGCTAAAAGAGAGTTACTATTGGACTCACATTCGCCAGGTGGACTGAAACACGGCTCCGAACGAAGGGTAAGGTTGTTCCATACATGCTTGAACGCGTATAAGCAAATGTTTTGGAAACAGATTCGACATATCGATTTAAAAGGTGAAGATATGCACCGGTTGGCAACTTGTTCCCTGCTGCCCTCCAGTGGTCAAAATCAGTTACTGCAGCGAACAGAGGTTGCAGGGTGAATTGGTTTCCATTAGCATTGCATACTTTGTAATGTGTTATTGAATAAAGGAAATATCTATATAATATAAATGAAAATAAATGTGAATCCCTAAGTATTGGAATACAGATGAATCAAGCTTTTAAACAACGTTATAAGTTTAAATGGGATACAGAGATTATAGAATATTTAGGTATTTCTATTAGTACAAATTTGGATGAACTATATAAAAACAACTACTGCACCCTGGTAAGAAAGATAAGGCAGGATTTAAATAGGTGGAAATTAATACCAGATGGGATACTTAGTAGAGTGGAAACGATTAAAATGATGATACTTCCGCAACTTCTTTTCTTATTTCAAGCACTACCTCTTATTCTACCAGAAACCTGCTTTAATACTTGGAATAAAATAATTGCTAATTTTATTTGGAATAATAAAAAACACAGAGTTAAATTTAAAATACTAACTCAACATAAAGACGAAGGAGGGCTAGGCCTCCCGAATATACAAAATTATTATTATGCAACACAAATTGTAACAATAATGAAATGGTTGAAAGATGACACAGAGATAAAGTGGATAAATATAGAGAACGAGTTAACAACCGGGTCAATTGGAACATTGCCTTTTTTAAGGAAAGAGAGCCAAAAACAACAGCTTCATCTATTCTGTATAGGAAATACTGTAAGGAATTGGAGACGACTGTGCAAAAAACTTAAAATACAGAGTGAGAATGTAGAACTCAGAGAAATGAGGCATGACCCGGACTTTATACCAAATCGAAGTGATAAGATTTTACAATCTTGGGCTGGTAAGGGATTATTTTTATTTTCACAATTTCTCACTGAAAATATAATAAACACATATGAAGCCATGGCTTGTATGGTCTGGAGCAAAAACATTTTTTTAAATATTTACAGGTAAGGAGTTACATTAAGAAAAATTCAGAAGAAGAAAAAAAGGGAAATGAGTTATTGCAATATTTGGTAGAAAACCGAAATAAAGGTAGGATGAAACTTTCATGTATATACAAAATATTGCAAAAATTAACAATTGTGGAAAGTAAAGTAAAAGAAAAATGGGAAAAAGAGTTATCCATAAATATCACAGAGGAAGCCTGGAGAGAATCTTTGAAGGAAAACTTTGAAATCACACAGTCAAAACATTGGAGAGAGTTTGCATGGAAAATAAATCTGAGATTTTTCATTACTCCACATATCACTGGAAGGATCTCTTCTGTAACAGGATCTGGTTGTTGGAGAGGATGTGGGGAAAGTAAAGCAAATCATATGCATATTTTTTTTACATGTCCGGTAATAAAGTCTTACCGGGAAGAGGTAGAGAAAGCTATTAAAGACATTCTTGACATTAAGGAATCCCTGACATTAGACAATTGGCTGGGTATCAACATGCACCATAAGACAAAATTAAAGGAGCGAAAGGTCTTTAATATTTTGCGCCTAACCGCACTGAAGCAGCTGACCAGGATATGGAAACAAACCAAAACACCAGAATTACACCTGTGGTATGAAACAATACAACAAGTATTTGAAATGGAGAGGCTTACACTTGTGGCTAATGGCAACTTGGAGAGGTGGAATAGAGAATATTTGGGATACATTGACAAGGTGACGAAGTACTTTGATAGTCTGGTGTAGGACAGATGTTGTGTACATGATGCATTCACACACGCCACATGTACGCACATACACGCACGCACACATACACCATCACATTCACACACCATCATTACTGCGTTTTTGTTTGTGGTTGTTTGTTTGTTTGTTGTTGTTTGTTTTTTTGTTTTTGTTGTTGTTTTGTTTATGTTTTTGTTTATGTTGTGTCACAATGTATGTGTTTTCCTTTATTGTTAAATGGTATAAAAATTTAAATAAAAAAAATAAAAAAAAGAATAAAGGAAATATCCTGTGTGATAATAGCTGATAAAAAACAGACACGAAAATACACAAAAAATAACTGGATGTGTACTTTAGATACATTTTAGACGTGTATATATTATTTATTGATGCATTTAGAGATATTTTAAAGCTTTAACCACTTTTCCAATTTTGCCTTGAGAGACATTGCAAATGACAAAACACAGTCGTGGCCCGTACGGGGATCGAACCCGCGACCTTGGCGTTATTAGCACCACGCTCTAACCAACTGAGCTAACCGGCCATGAGGGGCTGACCTGGCATCTCAAAGTGATCTTACATATGAAATCGTCATACGTCAGGGTGAAACTTACTAAACAGAAAGTAAAACTTACTGAAGTTTCAGTCAGAGAAAGCGACTTCTCATCGACGGTAAGCTCTGAATGTTGTCACCTTGAAATGCTTTATTTTACCAGTTTTATTAAGTCAACGAAATAATGAGCCGTGAGTCTTGAAACAGTATGTAATAGAGATGTAATAGATTGTGTATTATTTGATGGATATGTGCTCTTCTGACACACACGGACCGCAGCTGCTGGTTATATAAGCCTCCATGTAGGCCAGGGCGCTGCCCAGTGCATGTTATGAAATCAATACATTGCATATTAAGACACAATAAGCTAACCAAACCTTTAGTAGAAGTGACACCTCTTAAATCTGCCATAACATGATGCTGACCTCTGTGTTCATTTCCCCACAGAACTACAGATCTTTTCCACATTCCTCCATCAGGATGTCAGTGCAGTTCTCTGGATGGGAGGTGGTTGATGACGGGGCTTCGTTTTCTGGTGTGGAGCTGCAGGCGTCCCAGAAACCCCAAAACCGGGGCGTCTACTCCATGTTCCACGGAACCACCGTCGCCAACGCACGGCTCATCATTGCCAGTGGGTTTAAACAGTCGTCTGGTGGTATGCTGGGAGCGGGCGTGTATGTCAGTCGTGATATAAACAAGGCGTCTAATTATCCCCGATCAAGTAACACCTCAGACCGCGTGGTCCTCAAGGTGCATGTGCGCGTGGGCCGCGTTAAGCGCATCGACCAGGACAACCATCCCATGCAGAAGACCTGGCATGCAAATGGCTACGACACTGCATGGGTGCCCCCCAAGTGTGGCCTCAAAGCCGTGCGCAGCGGGCTGGAGGAGGATTGTGTGTTTGACCCCAAGAGAGTGACGGTGGTGGGCATCGCAAAAGCACCGGACTCCGCCAAAGAAAAGGAACTTCAAGAGCTTCTAGCAAAAAACTCCAAAATACCTGGAAGAACACGTGCAGATGTGTGTCCCCGGTGTAAGAGAAAGACCCAGCAGGGTTCTCAACACGTCAAGCAACAGTGCTGGGCGTGTGGGCAGAACATCTGCATTCTCATGTCCAAGCATTTCTGTCCAGCCAAACCCTGACAGGGGTGAGGGAAGAAGACAGATTTTAAAAGAATGACTTTTTTTCCTGTCTTGACGGTGGACATCAGTTATTTTTTGTCATGTAAATTTTGAAAAAAAAAATATGTGACTTAAACGACAGCTCAAAAGGAAATAAATGTCATTGCTATATTATCAGTCTTCGTGTGTGATATGATTCCATATTTGGTGAAGAGACTCAGAGAATGTCCAATAAAGGTTTCATTCATTCATTCATTCATCCATATGTTACATCTGGATAGGCCTACATGAACAAAACCAGTTGCTGCACAGTGAAACTGGAGCTTTTGGCAGCATCTTGGGGGACAGTGCCTCTTCCCCAGTTGATAATCTAACCTCCTCCTTCTAATTCAGAGGTGAAACCCCTATTACACATATAGAATTGTGTTGCTTATTAAACCTGGCCAATTGTAATATGTAGTGCAGCCTTTAGTGTCATGTATAAAAGTACTTTCTAATGATGTATACAATCCTAAACCATTAAACTAATAATTGTTGACAGACTCATATATTTATAGAACATACTTTGATTATATAATGGAATCACAATTTCAGGACATACGATTAAATAAATAGTTAGATTTATATTTGCTTATTATAGGTTGTATTCATGTAAATATGTATTTTCGGATATTTACATTTTTGGAAGAAAAGTGTTGGGGTAGTAGCAGGAGCAGATTTGGTTATCAACGGCAAATTATTAGTGTCAATATGATTATCGATATTAATAATTATATGTAATATATTATCATGATATAATCATGAATAAACGGGGCACCACCCTGGGATCAGGGAAAAGATAACCTAAAACTGTATTCAGTCTCAATATAAAAGGTTTTATACTCACATGCCAACCATCGTGATCATTGGCATAGAAGTACAAAACCAATCGAACAATTAAAAAGGCGTTAAATTCGAGCACTAGCCTTCACAACCTGCTGTTATCCAGTGACATATACACAACAAGCACAAGAAACCGCTAGTTATAATATAATAAGATTGATTAAAATCAGTAATAATGATCACAATCAATAACACTGCAATTAACAAAGCCTTATTACCTAACTACCTAACACACAAAGCTAAGCTAAACAAAGGAAGAGACACACGTGGAGTGTGTGTGTGTGTGTGTGTGTGTGTGCGTGTGTGTGTGTGCGTGTGTGTGTGTGTGGAGAGAGAGAAAGAGAAAGAGATGGCGAGAGAGAGAGAGAGATGGCCGGGCGCGACCACCAGATGGAGCTATTCCCCACAGTGTTCAGGGGCGGAGCCACTGACGTCCGATAGAATCGAGAGAGAGAGAGAGAGAGAGAGAGAGAGAGAGAGAGAGAGAGAGAGAGAGAGAGTGAGCGAGAGATGGCCAGGTACAGCCACCAGATGGAGCTATGTCCTTAGCGTCCGGATACGGAAACAGCTGGCGTAGGATACGTGTGGGGGCGGTGTATGTGTGTGCACATGTGTGTTAGCCAGAACAAAGAGGGAGAGAATGCGCGCGTAATACACAAAGGATCAGTAAGCTATTACCATCACACGGGAGCCCGCGAATGAACTGGCGTTCGTTCGGCGGGACCCCGGTCATTTAACTGATGGTAGATCACTTACTGAGCTTGTGAATGTGTCCGAGGTTGGACACACATTGTTACCGAAATGAAACCCAGCGGCGTGGGTGCACAATCCGCATTCAAATACAACGACACAGAAAGCAACGGACTCGGCGGTCCGTGATCAAAACTTAAAACACATTAACGAGAATTACAAGCATATCCTACACTATCAAACTTATGTCTCTGCCCAGACTGATAGCCTCTTACTGGTGTCGTTGCATAGGCTGCGAGTCCGTCCCGGCGATGGCGGGCGGTGGCGGTAGTTCGTGAGTCCCCGGCGTCAGCGGGGGAAGTGATGAGTCGGCTAAGTCCAGACAAGAGCGGGGCGTGTTTCCTCTCGTTGATCAAGCTTGAATAAAGAAAACAGTTCGTGTTTCTTCCTTCTGCGGGCAATAAAATAATCGCGGCTTGGCGATTTGGTCAGCTGACTTCAGACAGGAGCTGGTAGCTGGAATGCAGGAACCGGTTTTGTTCCTCTTCTGCAGGCGAACACAGAGAATCGCGCGGTTGTGGCGATCTCTCAGGATCCAAAAATGAGTAAAAGAAAAGGGGGCGAGTCGCGGAAAACGGGGAAAAACAGTCTGTCGCTCGTCCAGCGAGATCGGGGAGAAGACTTGCATCCAGGCCCGGCCCTAACCAATCTGGAGCCCTAGGCAAGATTTTAGGTGGCGCCCCCCTTGCATCGGCAGTGTAGTGTATATACTCACAAGAAACTAATAATGCAAGTACACCCTTTCAAAGATCAAAACCATGTAACATGGAACAAAACACATGGTTGCCATGGCAACCGTAAAAAAAACCACGGAACAAAACACATGGTTGCCAGGGCAACCGTAAAAAAACCACGGAACAAAACACATGGTTGCCATGGCAACCGTAAAAAAACCACGGAACAAAACACATGGTTGCCATGGCAACCGTAAAAAAACACGGTACAAAACACATGGTTGCCATGGCAACCGTAAAAAAAACACGGAACAAAACACATGGTTGCCAAATGTTAGCTAACCAGAAGGCAATAAAAATGTAAACAAATGTAAACACCTGCTTTAAAGATCTAATACAAATGTCCCTGAGGAATGTAAGGTGGGAGTACTGTAATTACGTTACATTATTACTGTCCATAACAACTTAGCCCCCTCCACAATATTAACTGACGTTAAAACAGTTAACTAACATTAGCTATTTATTGATTAGCAATTAGCGAATCATGTAACGTTATCCTAATGCTAAAAAGCCAGGTGTCTATCTGTAACAGATAAATAATTTCATGTAACGTTACCTCTGTCTTTTTCTCGTTTCTCCTCCTCTTCTTTTCTTTTTTTTCTTCCCTGGGCACCGGACAGTTTTGGCCGTTTTGACATCTTGTGTTGATTTTTTGATGTGGTGACGTCCAAAAAGAATCATGATAGGCTACGGGAAGGGAGGGGGCGCACCGTGGTGGAGGGGGGGGGGGGGTTGTAATGTTGTTACAAATATTATTTCTATTTAATAGGCTTTGCTTTGCATTTTAATTAACGTGGGATTATTTATTGTACCAACTTTTTTTTTTTTTTTTTTTACCATTTGTGGCACTGGCGTGGTGCCCCCGATGGACGGCGCCCTTAGCATTTGCCTATACGGCCTATGCCACGGGCCGGCCCTGCTTGCATCGCATGAATCCTCCATTTTTTGAGGGACTAGTTTCTCAGCAGCAGCGGAATTTTACTTTGCTCCGTCGGACTCAAAACTCTAAGACGCGCCGCCCGAAATACTGCCCGTAAATAGGCAATCGAACCGGGACGAATTGTCGGGACTCATGCCCTCAGACCTGGGTGAAAAGCGATTGGACCTCACGCAAACACCGGGCAGCCCACGGCCACGCGAACCCACAATTACGCACCGCGAACCCGAACCTCTGCCCCGCCCGTAGACCCGTAAACCCTCGGACGCGTTGCGGGGGATTCCCTCCTGGCACCACCAGTCTCCGTTTGTTCGGTCCCGGTTCTCAGCTCCAGCGGGGGCTATCTCGGTCTCCACAGACGCTCGTTCACGTTCTGCCCTTTGAGCATCCCTCTCGTGCGATTCTTCCTCTGTATATTCAGGCTCGTACAGGTACGGTTGGGTTGGGGTGGAAAAAAACTCCTCATCAGAGTCTTCGAAAGTTTCAGTATATTCTCCAAAAGTGTCCATTTCTGTGAGATTGACGAAACTAGCACTGCAGGCTACTCTGCGTCTGTAGCAATGACAGCAGGTAAACAAACTATTATAGAACCGGTAACTTCTAAGTGCTAGGTGATATCACTCCGCCGCTGCCATAGCCTACTAGGAAGTATGACACGCTGCTGCTGCTGAGACATAAATCCTTAAAAATGCAAGGTTGGTTTTATTTCAAACATTCTATCAACACATATGTACATCGATAGTCTGCCGTTACAATGGATTTGCATCGGGTGCACTGTGGAGTGGGCAAGACTGTTTTTAATGCCATGCTAGCTAAGAACCGTTGACTTGCGCTAGCCATAGCATAAGCGAACTCGGCAACTAGAAGAACTGAATGAAATTTCTTGAAAATGTCTCCAGACGTCTCGAACACACCGGCTCACTTGGAAAATAGGTCTTATGTCCAAAATTCTGAACTATCCCTTTAATGGAGATATCAATAATGTAAACACCAAGAATGCCAGTGGGAGTGTCCTCAGTGTCCAGTCGATATTTCATTCATAGCTTTTTTTTTTTGAGATACAAGACACAATAAATGATTGGTTGACAAAAAAAACAAAAAGGTAACGTGGCCCGTACGGGGATCGAACCCGCGACCTTGGCGTTATTAGCACCACGCTCTAACCAACTGAGCTAACCGGCCATGAGGGGCTAGCTTTGCATCCTAAAGTGATCTTACGTATGAAATCGTCACACGTCAGAGTGAAATTTACTAAACAGAAAGTAAAACTCACTGAAGTTTCAGTCAGAGAAAGCGACTTCTCATCGACGGTAAGCTCTGAATGTTGTCACCTTGAAATGCTTTATTTTACCAGTTTTATTAAGTCAACGAAATAATGAGCAGTGAGTCTTGAAACAGTAAGAGAGTGAGAGTGTTATTGTGTATTATTTGATACTTTTCTGACACACACAGACCGCAGCTGCTGGTTATATAAGCCTCCATGTAGGCCAGGGCGCTGCCCAGTGCCTGTTATGAAATCAATACATTGCATATTAAGACACAATAAGCTAACCAAACCTTTAGTAGAAGTTACGCCTCTTAAATCTGACCACGTAACACATAACATGATGCTGACCTCTGTGTTCATTTCCCCACAGAACTACAGATTTTTCCACATTCCTCCATCAGGATGTCAGTGCAGTTCTCTGGCTGGGAGGTGGTTGATGACGGGGCTTCGTTTGCTGGTGTGGAGCTGCAGGCGTCCCAGAAACCCCAAAACCGGGGCGTCTACTCCATGTTCCACGGAACCAGCGTTGCCAACGCACAGCTCATCATTGCCAGTGGGTTTAAACAGTCATCTGGTGGTATGCTGGGAGCGGGCGTGTATGTCAGTCGTGATATAAAAAAGGCGTCTCATTATCCCCTATTGAGTTTACCTTCAAACCGCGTGGTCCTCAAGGTGCATGTGCGCGTGGGCCGCGTTAAGCGCATCGACCAGGACAACCATCCCATGCAGATGACCTGGCATGCAAATGGCTACGACACTGCATGGGTGCCCCCCAAGTGTGGCCTCAAAGCCGTGCGCAGCGGCCTAGAGGAGGATTGTGTGTTTGACCCCAAGAGAGTGACGGTGGTGGGCATCGCAAAAGCACCAGACTCCGCCAAAGAAAAGGAACTTCAAGAGCTTCTAGCAAAAAACTCCAAAAGACGTGGAAGAACACGTGCAGATGTGTGTCCCCAGTGTAAGAGAAAGACCCAGCAGGGTTCTCCGCATGTCAAGCAACAGTGTTGGGCGTGTGGGCAGAACATCTGCATTCTCATGTCCAAGCATTTCTGTCCAGCCAAACCCTGACAGGGGTGAGGGAAGAAGACAGATTTAAAAAGAGTGACTTTTTTTCCTGGCTTGACGGTGGACATCAGTTATTTTGTGTCATGTAAATTTTGAAAAAAAAAAATGTGACTTAAATGACGGATCAAAAGGAAATAAATGTCATTGCTATATTATCAGTCTTCGTGTGTGATATGATTCCATATTTGGTGAAGAGACTCAGAGAATGTCCAATAAAGGTTTCATTCATTCATTAGATGCAAGTTATAACTGGATACATGAACAAAACCAGTTGCTGCACAGTGAAACTGGAGCTTTTGGCAGCATCTTGGGGGACAGTGCCTCTTCCCCAGTTGATAATCTAACCTCCTCCTTCTAATTCAGAGGTGAAACCCCTATTACATATATAAAATTGTGTTGCTTATTAAACCTGGACAATTGTAATGTAGTGCAGCCTATAGTGTCATGTATAAAAGTACTTTCTAATGATGTATACAATCCTAGGCCATTAAACTAATAATTGTTGACAGATTCATATATTTATAGAACATACTTTAATTATATAATGGAATCACATTTTCAGGACATAAGATTAAATAAATAGGAAGATTTATATTTGCTTATTATATTCATGTAAATATGTATTTTCGAATATTTACATTTTTGGAAGAAAAAAAGTATGGGATGAAATCATTTTGGGGACATCCTGTTGAAGATATCTGTTCTAATGTATGCAGATGAAAGGCAATGTAATCTAATTTAACAGGAGGTTAAATTCAATCATATCAAGGCAAATTGGAAACATTGAAGTTAAATAATTTTACTTTTTAAACGGTACTATCTGCACTTTTATTAAAGATTTTTTGGGGGAAACGAGGAAAACATACATTTAGGTAAGGTAGGCATAAAAAAGTAAGTGTGGCCCGTACGGGGATCGAACCCGCGACCTTGGCGTTATTAGCACCACGCTCTAACCAACTGAGCTAACCGGCCTTGCGTTTTCGACGGCAAAGTTGTCATTATAGACATCCCAACACGATAGAGAGGTCCGTCACACATCTCGTCACGATTATAATCAATAAACGTACATCACGAAAGAGAAACTGAAAGCTCGAAGCAGAGAGAAGACGACTGACGGTAAGTTACAAGCTTAAACAACATTATCATCTAATCATATTTAACGATCGCGAACTTGATCAATACGATAATAATCCAAAGCGGATACATTATTACTATGTTAACGTTAATATAGAATTCAACTAACGTCCGTCGTTTCACACTTTAACAGTTCTTGGGAAAGGCCCCTCCAACCCGAACTAACAACCTAAAGAACGACGGTTAATAAAGTAACTGATAATCGTTCATCTGACAGTTCATTAGCCTTTTATTACGTCACATTTATAGCTTTATACACTGTGAGATTCACCGACTGAACATTTAATTACAAATACAATATTATATTATTATTATTATTATTATTATTATTATTATTATTATTATTATTATTATGATATGAGCAACAGCCAATGTAACTTGGAGCGTTAACTCGTACTGGCTAAAAACATGGCAAAATGATCGGGTCATAAATGTTGGCAAGTTGATTTCTGACGTCATGTACCGAAATCTGTCACATATTCTATCATATTCTGCTACGACAGCTACTATATACGGACACTACGGCTTCTTCTGTCACAGACCCTGTGTTTAATGTTGGATGCAAGAATTGGTAACAGCTGCTATAAAAAAAAATATATAGGCTGAAAGTATAAAGTATAACGTTTGCAGAAACAAAAAACACAAATTCCAGATAGGGACACAGAATATGCTGGGTCACAGAATGTAATGCTACACCATGTGTACTAAAATATGTTTAAAATATCCTTTCACTAGTCATGAACTAACACCCAATCACTCCTGAATCTGTTGTATCACAATATATATAATAATATATTATTTCTCACAGAGCTGCTGGTGTTCATCATCCCTTTCTAAGACGAGATGTCGCTGCCTTTCTTTGGCTGGGAGGTGACCTATGACGACGACTCTCCTCACGTGGAGCTGGGGGCCTCCCAGGCGCCCAAAGACAGCGGCGTGTACACCATGTACCACGGCACCAGCGTTGCCAACGCACGACTCATCATCGCCAATGGCTTCCAGCAGTCGTCGGGTGGCATGCTGGGAAAGGGCGTGTACATCAGTCGTGATAAGAAGAAGGCACAACGCTACCCGTTGAACGCTAACGCTCAGAACCGCGTGGTCCTGGAGTTACGTGTGCGCGTGGGCCGCGTCAAGCGCATCGACACGGACAACCATCCCATGCAGTACACCTGGAACGCACAGGGCTACGACACCGCCTGGGTGCCCCCCAATTGTGGCATGAAAGCCGTGCCCAGCGGCCTCGAGGAGGATTGTGTGTTTGACCCCAAAAGGGTGAAGGTCGCGGGGATTGCTTTGGCGCCAGACGCCCTGCTGACAGAGCTCCGGCAGCTCGTAGCCAACAGCCTGAGCAATCCTGGCGGAGGAGACGGGCCGTTCGGGGGCGACGAGGATGCGTGCGCGCTGTGTAAGAGGAAGACTCAGCAGGGGTCTCCACACATCAGGCAACCGTGCTGGGGCTGTGGGCAAAACATCTGCACTCTCATGACGAAGCATGTCTGCAGAGCGAGCAACTGAAAACCTGCAGCTTCCCGCGAGACAGATGGAAGCTGGATCCACGCCTGTACGGCTAAAGTGTAATATTTGAAAAATCAGGTTGTAATCACGCATTTCAAATATGACTGATAGTTTCTTGCTTTACTTTCTTTATCTTAACTGGTGCAACATGTCCTTTTGTGTAAATTGAAAAGTGCTGTTCATACCCAAGTTCCATATAATGATCTATTTTGTACTCTATTCTCGTTATGTTGACATATCAGCATTGGATGCAATCAATGTGAGACAATCTTTTTGTATTTGACAAGATGCCTTTATTGGTTACTTGAAGTGAAGTCCGTTTTGAAATCATATGTGATAATGATCATGATTTTGACTTGCTGAATTGATTTGATTTCAATTATAACCAAAGATCCAATAGCAATAAATATTATTATTTCCAGTTTGATATGAGTTCCTTTTTAGTAAAGAGACCCAGAAAAGTCTAAAGCAATTATTTGAGCCTTTGGATAAACTCGCTAAGCTGCATGATTTCATAGTGATGCATTTGTAGACTTGCAAACTTCAGGATGAAGAAGAGGCAAGCAGTGAATGAAACTCCAGCAGTCTTTTGTCTCCATTCATTTTGGCATGCTGCAAAAGGACCTGCAAACAAAAAAAAAAGACGAGAAAATATGTTCAATAACAAAGTTGTGGGGAAAGAAAACAACCAATTTATATATATTTTTTACAAAGAAAATGATTGTGCTATGTGCTCACATTGATTAGCTCCTGGTCGTTTTTGGCGTGCAAGTGTCTGAGGAGGTACCAGCTGGCCACTTGCACCACTGTCACTGGGAAGTCTTGAGCGTACGCCAGCCTCTCCAACAAACGCCTCGTTTCCCTGCAGAAGACACACGCAGAGATAGGCAAAAGGTATAACATGAGTCTCGTTATTGTCTGGATATATATCTCATACGCCCAGGCCAACATTTAGGAGGATGTTAATCTGAATTCTGCTGCTTGTGTTGACGTAAAATGACACTTATGCTAAATTTGAAAACACGTGATATGGGACGGCTGCTGATCTGGATTTGTTGTCTCGCTGTGCTGAGCTGGCACATTTATGCTGATCTGCATTCAAAGCCCTCTTTCGGAATCATTTAGAGTTCTCTCTGTTTCATATTTGATAAAATGAAACTGGTGTCTGGCATGAAAGGGCCTTTGATATGGTGGATGTGCTTGGCACAGGGGAGTTCCTGCAGGCTCTCTCAAGGAAATTAGCCAGTCTGTGATTGACACACTAGTTCTCCTTTCTGATGCATTCAGCTTTGTAATGTAAGAACCTGGCAGGTCTGTGAGGTAATGACAGAAGGCTATTAAATCAGGGTGGGAAAAGGCTGTAAGTTTAGATCAGTGTTTCCCAAACTTTGCATGTTTTTAAAATCATCGTGACCCAGTTCACAGCAGGACTCGTCTACAGATCTTGAGAGCTTCTGTATCATCTCATATCATCTTGAACAGGAAAAAGCCATTTCAAAGAGAATTCTTGCATGTGTTATTATATAAAATCAATCCCATATCTGTGCATAACATACTACCTGCTGCAGTGGAAACAGAACACAGTGATAAAACACTGACCTAGCAGCCATCTTGGTCACATACTGGAGCAGGGCCTGGAAAAGGAGCGCCATAGGAGATGAACCCAGCTTCAGGACTTCAGTGTTGGCTTCCACTATCATGTCTGTCCAGTCATTTCCTGGGACACCCGCCTGAGAGGTCAGATCAAACATAGTTCAGAATGAAACTACCAACGAGAAGCAAACACAAGGTTATGTTTTTTATTCGTGCCATGTGTATTATGCTAACACTGTGCATCCTCCCTGCTGTGCACGTACCTGCTCTCAGAGGAGCAGTATTTAACTTTGAGAATTGATGTCCTTTGAGCAGTGAACTAAAAAACCCCCATCAACTTCAGATAAATCACAAAGGCAGCTGCTTGTCTTGTTTGTATTTCCACTTGGCCTTGACTGCTGATCCTATAATTCTGCTTGATATTCACCCGTCTTTCATCTCCCCAACCTCGTTTCTGCCCACTGACAGGGATATCGACAGGGGCTGCCTCTGGGCTTGTTTTTGCACTGTAATATGCAAGTCTTCTTGATATTATTCTAAAACAATACGAGCCTGTGCTGGTAAAAGATTTCTCCTGGGACAAAAACTGCTATCATCCTCACATAGTGCTAATTTTGCAATACCATTATTTTACGACGATACTTGTACGATAAGAGCTACATATTATCTATATTCATGTTCCATCCTATGCAGGAACTCACCATACAGCGTCCGAGGGCCAGCAGGGCCAGTCGCAGCAGGCTGGCTACCTGGCTGCTGTGCAGGCCGAGCTGTGAGGCTAGCTGCAGACTCTGCCTGTAAGCCATGAAGGCCTGGACCAGCAGGCCTTGGCTACTATACACCTCAGCCAGCCACTGGGAGATGGAGAACAGGACAGTGATTGGATATCAAGAATGAGTGGGAGTAGAGGTGAGAATGTGAGATTAACAGAGGGATGGGTGGAAGAGGGAATATGAGAGATGAAAGAAGAGGAAGGGTACAGAAGTTAACCGATAATCTGAACTGATAATCATTGAAAAAGAATCCACTGCCACTTAAATTGAAGCAAATATAAAACTACGTGTACAAAATGCTAGTAAGGTCAGCTAGTAATAAGATATAACTACCTTTCTTTGGTATATTCTTATAACAGCAAATATTAAACCATATATTATTATTATATTAATATTAAATCCACTTACGTGCCACGCCCCAAGGTTGGTGGGGTTCATCATCACTGTGTTGTTTAGTTGCTCCAGCACCGAGGTGGGGAGGGCAGTACCACCACTGTTCACAAGGAGGCGCTGACACTGCACCTGTCTCAGTGACAGCATCACTGCTGGGTGCTCTGGAGACACATTCAGCACCTGGGACAAAACAGAGAATGAAGAACAAGCTGTTCTACTATGAAGTAAATCAGCTAATAATACAGGCAGTGTGTGTGTTTATACGCCACCTGTGAGCAGAGGGCTTCTGCCTGCTCCAGCTGCCCCGCCAACCTGAGACCAGTCAATGCTTGCTGTAGTACCCAGCCTTCTAGAGTCTGGGCTAGAGGGCGCTCTATCTCCTCCACGTTATGCACTGGCATACAGAAATGTGTCTGTTACACACTCAAACACACACACACACTAGTTCTTAAACCACACACAAAACAATGCACACACACCTTTCTCAGAAACCACTGACATGAGGGTTTGCTCCAGACCCCGTCTACTAGGAGCAGAACCTGAGAGGTAACAGGAGGTGTTTTCTGTGTGACAGGCAGCCATTAATCCCGCCCATGTCGCTGGATCGTCTGAAAGAAGAGAGGTGAGTTTCACAGTATTAGCTTATCTTTGCAATAAAGCTTCAAAACTTCACAGTATCTGATGCATATGATGCGGTTTAAGGCCTTTTTGTGTGTGTGTGTGTGTGTGTGTGTGTGTGTGTGTGTGTGTGTACCAGGACACAGCAGAACAGCTCTCTGCATCGTCTTCAGTGCATTCCTGTGCTTGTCCTCTCCAGAGTGCCTCCCACTAGCCAGCTGGTTCACTCCACTGTACAACAACGCCCTCTGCAGGCACAAAAAAGCACAGTTTTATATACAAAAACCGTGGCAAGTGAAGACCAGAACATCAATATACAGTCACTCTTACCTTTCCTTGGGTCATGCTGGAGAGACAGGCTACATGGCCGGCCATTGATCCACCCTAGAATACACAGCAGACACAACCATGAACCCTGCCACTCAAACAGGAAACAGTGGAGGAGGCTGCTCAGATAATTGTGTATGAAAATTAATAGATTTCCTGTGCTTGTGCTTGGCATGTGTGTGTGTCTGCAGCCTTACATTTGCCTTCTTAGGGTTGTATTGTGGTACCAGCCTGGACAGCAGGGCCCATAGAGATGGGTTTCCAGGATTGCTGCAAATAAGACAGAATAATAAGTTTGTAGAATCTTTACGTGATGCATAAGCTTTTCCCTGAAGGATTAATTCACCTGTGTACAGCTTTGGAAGCCTCCCGTTGCACCGCGCTGTAGTTGCCCTGCAGGGCGAGCAAGGCGCAGGTGAGCAGACACCGCTGCTCCACGACATTCCCAGAGGCTGGACCTTGCTTCAGCAGCTCGGTCAGGGCAGCAGCAGCAAGTGTAGCGTCACTGTGGACCAATCCCAGGGCACATAAACACAGCAGAGACTCCGAGATTGGCTCCTTTAACATCGAGCTGTGGAGGCAGAAAGCACATACACGTTTTAGCTTGAAGCAAGTTTTTGTACAAGTATAATTACTACTGTTTGGTCCTGAGGACACTGTGGACTCACCATTTAAACAGCAGGGTCTTGGCTGAGTCGAGGTTACCCTGCCTGTGCTGAAGCAGCGCCAGAGCTGTCAAGACGTAAGCCTTCTCCTTTTCAGTGGAAGCCACAGCCAAGGCACGTTCATAGGCTACAACACACACACACAATTTAGTCCCTCTGGGATGTAAACACATGTAAATCACTGATTTCAGTGCTCCGGCCTCACCGTTGATGCTCTCTGGAATGAGCCCCATCCTGCAGTAGGCCAGAGCCAGCCCGGCCAGATCACTGAGCTCCTTTAGCGGAGTGGAGTTATAAACACGCACTGCCTCCTCCGACTGTCCCAAGGTGCTGCAAAACACACAGCGGGCAAAGAATGGAGTTTGGGGTAACCTGTAAGTAGTCTCAAAGATGGGTTCATGTACACGGTAATGGGAAAGCTGGTTGTTACCACAAAGCACGGCCGTAGCCGCTCAGAGCAAAAGCCAGCTCTTCTGTCAAGGACGTGGACTGAAGCAGTTCAACAGCTCTGAGGAAAAACAGATTTAGAAATGTGATTTGAATTCAAATGAGCACAAAATAAATATTTAGTCCCTCATTGTACTTCTATTATTCTCATTGGCACACTGCCTCATCTGTGACCTTGAGAGTCTGTAATTCAAGCACCTTTTGTAAGCCTGTAAAGCCTGCCTCTTCAGATGCAGATGCTCATTCAGGTAGCCAAGCATAATGAAGGCATCAGGGTCAGACTGGATCCTCTCTGGGTTTGGGGGAAAAGCAAACGTCATGTCACAAAACATTTGGGTTTTATGCATTTTGCATGCACATCAACACAGAAATAGATGGCGTACCTGTGTACTTGCTCAGTGCCACCTGAGCTGCAGAGATGGCGTTCATCTGGACTATGTTGTAGCGGTACAGTTCAGAGTCCCTGTTGCTCTTATCCAGCAAGGTGGAGCAAACCCAGTGGGCGTAACCTTTCACTCCCTCCATCTGCAGAGGTAAGGCGAGTGGTGGAGAGATGTAGAGAGGGAGATAAAGCAAAGGAAAGTACAATACACACTGTTTAACTGTGGATGAAACTGTTATTTTCCAGGTAACGAAAGCAACTCGGGGGTTTTGGGAGGTCACGCACATGTGTGCTGAGTTCAGTGGTGTGCCTGAAAAGATCCATGGTGTCGTAGCTTCCCACTCTCTCTGCTATCAGCGCCTGGTGGGACAAAACTATCATTTAGACAGATAAACAGGGTCAAAGACAGAAATTCATTAAGTGAAAAAGAACATATGCGTGCAACATATTGGACCGTATTTATATTATTCTGCCAATAGACTCCCCTAAATGCTAGACAGCCCTTTAACTGTTGGACATGATCCTCTATACGATCAATTAAAGTGACTGTTAAACATCGTCTTATGATGTCTTTGTACCTGTCCGATCCAGCAGTTGACATACAGCGGCTCCAGCGACTGGGCAATCTTGAAGGCCTTGTGTGCAAGCTAAGAAAATAAGACCAGAAAATGTCAGCCTACTATGATAAAAAACTATATACATATACACACATCTATCTATCCATCTGATTAATACCTCTATATTATCCTTCTTCAAATACAGGGTACCAAGGTTGGTCCAAGCGACAACATTCTGTAACAAAATATTAAAAAGTCACATAAGAACATGTGAATTTGTTTGTGAGAATACTATTTATCACCTGAACAAATGTGCATTACATTACATTTGCTTCAACTTCTATGGACTTGATGAGGCAATGTTGAGCCAGAGCGAAGTTCTCAAGACCTGATGTAACAGAAAGTAAGTCATAAGATAGAATTGCATCTCTCCCACCTAGTGTAATAACTTAAAAAAAAAGATTAAAAAAAAACACATATTGTTGAAGCCACCCTTTTGACTGTAGTTCTTGAATGAATCAAGCTCGAGGACACAATCTATACTGCAATCAATCAATCTGTCCACCAATGGGTCAGACCATAATTATTTACAAGAATGAGGTAGTATTTTATTACCTTTGCTCATGGAAATGACTCCCAGGGCATTCCAGTAGCTATGGATTCCACTATCCATCATGATAGCCTTTTTTAAACACTGAAAAGAGAATGGAAAAAAAACCTCTTAAAATACCACATCTGGGAGGAAAGAACACAAAACTCTGGGCTTGTGCAAAATACCTGTTGGGCCTTCTCTAGGACCAGAGATGAAGAGTTCTGGTCTCCCTCTGCAGGGCACGGCATTCTGGACTGGTGGTAATAGTTGAGTCCTAGGTCATTCCAAAGGCTGGAGACCTCAGACATCAGCTTCAAAGCACGGGCATAACACCTGCAGAGAAAAACATGTGTTCATATTCTAGGCTCTAGGCCAACAGGAGTAAACACTGTAGCTAGGGACAACAAACAGAGCATTAAGTCATGGTTATGGCTGATTTGGCAGAACAGAAATGCAGATGCAGATCCGTTTGTCTTACCTCTCACCCACTTTGAGTGTCTGGGCCTGGTTCAGAGTCTGGCTCTGGGTGTTGGGGTCCGAACCAGCCAGCGGGGCTGGCATTGTAACATGAGCCCTTTTTGGCGACACCTTGGAAACTGCGGTGCAAGCGTCCCCCAGCAGCTTCCACAGACAGGACAGGTCTGGACGGATCTCTACAGCTCTGAAGAGCACAGAAATGATGGAACATTTTTAAATCTACCACAATGCAATGAATGAAAAATAAAATCTTATTTGATTTTTACCTGAAGAGGTTCTGTATGGCTTGCTGAATTAAGTCAATGGCTCCCCCGTCTCTGCAGTCTTCTATTAAACTCTTTGCCAGAGACAGCTGGCACTCCCCAAGACCTGAAGACCAGATCATACCAATATGATTAAACGCCAATACTCAGACATGACTCAGAGGTATGCATTAACATTAAACCAAAGTAAAGGTAAACACATACCTTTAAGAGCAGGCACATAGTCCTGCTGCGCCGTGATCTGCAGGTACTCTGCAACCGCCTCGTTGAACTTGCCCAGGGTCTGTTTAATAGCAGCAGCCTGGTAGACGCTGTAGATGGAGGAAGGCTGAAGCTGATGGGCTTTACCAAAGGCTTTAAGAGCGGCAGTGAAGCTCCGGCGGTTCAAGTAGGCTTCACCTAAACACTCCCAACAGACCCAGTCCTCAGGGTCCGCTCTCAGAGCTGCCTGCAGACTATAAACATGAAATAATGGTCAGCGCTCACATTCTTATGATGATGGCATCTCTTTTTAATCTACTATCTTAAGATAAAATTGTCTGAGATTTGAAACTCTTACTCAGCGACAGCTTGTTGATGCTCTCCGACCTTCAGGTAGTAAAGCCCCCGTCTCATCCAAGCCCATTTCGCTGAGCCTGGAGTGGCTTTTTCAATCACTGACTGAAGTATAGCCAAGGCAGTGTCCTGTGGCATTTTGGGAAAGAGGAAGTGGAGAATAAAAAGGGAGGTTCACAACAGAAGTCAACGCCACACATGACAGTTCTAAACATTATGTCTTTTTGGAGATTGTGTCTGTCGTACCATGTCGTCCTGCTCCATACTGAGGTCCACCGAGGCAGCTCCAGACTCTGCATCATCGTTGTCCATCTCAAAGGCCTTCTTATAGCAGCCTCGTGCCCGCCCATGATCGTTTGCCACCTGGCGGTAGTAATGTCCAAGGTAGCGGAACACACAACCAAGGTGTGGGTCGAACTTTGCAGCCTGAAATGGACAAAAGAAACCTTCAAAATAAGATGCTACTCAGCACTTCACGTGACTTCTACAATAAAAATCCTATTCTAGTTTATTTGTGAGAATATTTTAGAGATTAAAATGTTTAATGAATGTGCAAAAACATTTAAAATGTCAATAATAATTGTACCAACCTTGAGCAAATGGGTATGGGCTTTGCTCCGGTCTTTACGGGTCTCTTCTCCCATGTCCCAGTACAGTCGTCCCAGCAGGAAATAATACTCTCCACACTCTGGGCTCTGGCTAGCCGCCTTGAGGAAACTTAACACCAGAGGAACAACTCAAAAAAGAGAACTGCACCACACAAATGGATGGATTGATTTTGGGGATTTGGTGGCATCTAGCTGGGAGGCTGCAGACCGTTGTAACATGTGCCTCCAAATCCATAATATGAACATGAAAACATGGTTATGAAGATTATTTTTTCCATTTCTAGATCCCCTGAAATGCTCCAAACTGTATATTTAAGAGAATAGAGGGCTACAGATTAAAACATCACAGTTTTACCTTTGCTCTGCCAGCTGGTGCTGGCCCTGAGCCAGATGTGCCTGTCCTCTCAGTACAAACCCCTGGGCCAGATTAGGGTTAGAGGTCACCAGCTCTGACGACACCTACAGAAGACACAGTAGTTTCATTTACATCAAGATATATTGTGTCTTGATAGAAACACAGTAGATTCAGTAGGTAAAAGATTTTCGACCTTGAGTGCTTCATCAACTTGTCCCTTGTTAAGGTATGCACCACCTTTAAGGGCGACGAGAACTGGATCTTTTTCAGCATCTGGGATCTAAAAACAGAAAGACAACAAACACAGACATTATGTCATGAAAGACTGAACCTAGAATACATAAAACACATTTAACTGCTGAATTAGAGGGCACTTACACCAAGAGAGTGTTTATCCTTGCAAATAAAATACTTTATAGACTATAATATTGGATGTAAACTATAAACTAAAAGTCAATAATGGTTTTGAGAATCAATTATTATTATTTATATACATATATTAGTATTGCATTACTTTACTTTTCAAAATTGATTTCAATATTTTCACACCACTAACTAATTACCTGTGAGAACGTCTCCAAAGCCTGGTCTGCAGCCTGGTCTCCTCTACTCCTGACTAAAGCCTCTAACTTCAGCCTCAGCAGTTTGACCCTCAGCTCCTTGTCTCCGGATCCACACACCGTCAGACCTGAACAGAAGCAGACACAGTGAAGTTCACCCTCTACTTCAGAGACTAGACATAGATGCCCTTTGTAGATGACAGGAAACATCCTTAAACTTGATGACGTCTGATTGGACGCATTCTTGGATCAGTGATCACACCTGGATACTGTAGCGGTACAACAGACTAAACATACCTTCAGAGCATGACATGGCACTGTCTGAGTATCTAAGCACTTTAAACTGAGCTTCAGCCAGACTGCACCATCCTGTACTGGAGCTTATTTTTGTCAAACCTAATGAAACAGAAGAGACATATTGTGTGTATTTAGCACAACAGTTGTAAATTACTATTAAGTGTTCAAATGCGTTTTACATGAAGAACAGAATGCATTCCTTGTTGATGCACAAACTAACCTTGTGCAAGGTCCTTAATGGCATCTTTAAACCTCCCTTCTTGCAGTGCTTTGGTCCCTTGACCCAAGTGACCTAACCCGCTGTTAGGGGCCAGTTCCAGGAGCCGGGAGAAACAGCTGACTGCGTCCGCATCCTGAGCACCTTTAAATAAAAACATAACACGTACTAAAAGTGAGACTGAGATTACACTCAATGCTTAAAAATGACTTTATTATCATATAACATCTGTAAATAAATCATTGCATTTTGTGATCGAGACCACGGTATGTTACCCGTTTTGAGGTAGTGAGAACAAAGTACTTCAAGAGGATACGTCTGGTTTGGGTAGAGGGACCGCATAGACTCACACGCCTCTTTCATTTTGTCTTCTTCTTGTGGCAGCTACAGTAAAGGAAGATTCACAATGAGCCTCCAATTAAGGACGTAACTGTACAGGGTCAAGTATGAGGCGGCCTGTTTTTGATGAACATGAAAACGCTCTAATTGTCCTTGAATTTCTCTAGTGGTGACGCAGACATCAAATGAGGTGCACTTACTTTAGAAAGACACTTGACATAATCAGCTGAGACCTTCTTGTGTTCCTCTCCTGGTACTGGATCCATGAGATCCATGGCCTTCTCAAATGCTGTGATTAACTGATGAAGACAAACAAAACAGTTACAGAAAGGCAGATTAGCATAGAAATGTGCACTAAAATCAGCATGAAGATATGATCTAACCCTTTAGGGCTTGTAGATTGGAGGCGATAGACTCTTAAACACACATATTGCTGAGTTTAAGTCCACATTTTGAGAAATCTTACATGCTGTTGGGTTTCATCGTCCCGCACTTCCTCATTAAGGCAGTCTGAGAGGAGTTGAGTCATCTGTTGCCACAGCTGCAGTAACTCCTTCTTGTCCACAGCCTCTTCCTCCTTCACCTGAAGGAGCTGTCGCCAAACCTGTGCCAACTATGTGCGAACAACCAAAATGCATTTAAAACATGTGAAATTAACAAAAAAAATCTGTTTTTTTGTTATTGACATACCTTTAAATATTCTTTTTCCGATTGATAGATATCCGACAGCTTGTTGATCATCTCATAACATTTATTTTTGTCAGAGCTGTTAACGGAGAACATAATGAGAATCAATAACATCAAAGATTCTATATGTTAAATTAAACAAAACGATAGTATGTTCGAGCAAACTCCAGTTTTAAGAAGTTTCTATATATTACCTTGCATACAGTTCGACAAGCTTCTGGTAGATGTTTGGTAGCTCGATTTGGAAATCCCACTGATCAGTCTTCTCATAAAGATTTGCCAAACCCTTAAAAAAATAATCATAATTACAGCATCCAGGGGGAGAGGTGGTAAAAATGCAATATCACAATGAGACAGTGACATCCAGGGGGAAATTACTTTGTCTAATTAAGTGATACAGTGGATTAATAGAGAACATGCAGCGTGTAATTGCTACAAGACGTTTAAAGCCTGGAAGTACCAGGTTTTCCCCGTCTTACCTGCCATGCCAGCAGCTGCTCAGGCTCCAGCTCCACAGCCTTTTTATAGGCGGTCTGCGCCTGATCTGGCTGCTCGAGTTCACTGGCTGCCAAGCCGATGAATACCCACGCATTATAATTGTTCTTCTCGAGTTTCAAAACAGCCTGAAACCACACGGGAAACAGCAAAGTCAGCTAGATCACATAAATCACATAAATACCTCACTTTAACTGTAAATCTGAGATGTTACCTTGCAGTGTTTCAGAGCCTCTTTGAACTCTTTGTTTTTTATGGCCTCTCTGGCACTTTTCAAGGCTGTTTTCACTTCTTTAGTGGACATCTTGTAATATTCTGAGTGAAACAAACACAAAACAAATCAATAAACAGTTGTCACGTTATGGATCGATGAAATTGAAACATACAGGAATAAGTTATGAGCTTATTAACACTATTAATATGACACACAGTTGACTACAACTATTTGTTATGGTTACCGATTAGCGGTGATTCCTCACAAAAAAAGAGCAGCTAGACTTTATATTAACTGTTAGCAGTGTTGGCTAGCTAAATGCAATGTAGCATTAGCTTGTCAGAGCCTCCAAACTGTTAAAGTATGAATTCCGGTTTCAAACCGTCATTGAAATCTAACAGGTTAACGTTGTTTAACCACCTGGTTGAGATTTTACCCACGCAGCTAATACAAATGCAAACAAATGTTGGGGACACCTACTGTTTACGTTGACAACTTGCACTGTGCTGCTTCTGTTGATGACACGGAAGTGAAAGAGAAGTAGCCACGCCTCTTTTGGATTTTCAAAATAAAGTGACTCGCAGTTCGGTCCGATAGTGTGTGTGCAGATGGAAGCAAAAATTTAAAACACAACACAAAAGTGAACAAAATATTAATTTATATCGGTAATGAAAATACTTTCATAACAAAATTGACTTAATATAGTTAATAATTATGTTATTTGACATATAAAGTCGAAATTTAGGCACTGAAAATGATTATCCAACAACTAATATCATTAAGAGAACGGCCCATCAACGACTCTCTCATTGCCAAATATGTGGGAGTCTATGTTTAATCACAGTCCGAGTCCAGCTCATTAAAAAAAACACACCTTAAAGTTCAACATCCGTATGACAATAAAACAAGATCACAAAGAGTCATGGAGCCACTTGTCAATAGCTCTCTCATTGACTGATGCATCTTTTTGCCAATCCACGTACCACCTGAGATTAGCAATGACCTGACTGTAGTTTCTCCCCAAACTATTGCGCCAGGCACCAAATGCATTTTTATTGTAGTCATGGACATTTGTAGAGACTTTTGGATAGTCTACAATACTATGCAACAGCTTGTCCAGACGCGCCTGCACATCTGGGAGTTTGAGAACTACATTATGAAGTTCTTCCTTGTCCAGCGTTATGTCTGCAAAAACAGAAGGTGAAGAAAAATCAAAGGGTCATTATAATGATAATTAATTTTAGTTTATCCTTTTCATGAAGCTTTGGAACTCACCAAAAAGCTGTGGGGGGACACTCAGGCCATCTGCATAGGCAATATATTTCCACCGGCCACTTCTCAGCATGTACGTAGAGGCGTTGACATTACAGCCGTGATATTCACTCAGAACCCAGTCTGGATGTTGCTTCTTGGAAACGGCGTTGGCCTTGGACAGCAGGGGAAGGAGCGAGTAGCCACTGAGAATACCTCCTGCTGGAATACCGGCAATGTCTGCAAGATACACATTATATCAAGTTAAAATACAACAATCCAAATAGTGCTTTTATTCTGTTGCTTTCGCAGACAAAACACGGTTATTCTACCTTTCAACTGACATTATAATGACTTATACATCTTTATTACATGTTTTAATCCTATGTTGTTTACTTCCTTACCCAGCACAGTGGGATAGAGATCAACCAAGGACACAAGCTGGTCGACCTGCAGGCCAGACATCAGCCCCGGCCCGGTGATCACCAGGGGAACATGGGAGCTGCCTTCAAACATTGACATCTTGTAGAACTGTCGGTGCTCCATGGCTAGTTCTCCGTGGTCAGCCGTGAAGATCACAACGGTGTTGTTGAGCAGGCCGGTCTCTCTCAGAGCTGAAATCACCTGGCCTGGGGAAACGGAGTAAGAATTTAAGCTTCTGCTTGAGTTTTGACTTAATTCAATAAAATCTTTGTCCAAATACATGGGAAAAACTTAAAGTTTGCTGCTGAATTACTTAAGTCAACTGACCCAGCATGGCGTCTGCTTCAGCACACATGGCATAATAGAAGGCCCTTATGCTTTTGACTTCCTCCCCAGAGAAATCTCCACTGCAGTTTTTGGTGAAGGTGGAGTAGAAGTCAACAGGATGCATCGAAGCAACGGGGAGCCATTTGGGAACAGTGATGAGCTCGGGAGACACCTGGGATTTATATATATATAAAAAAAAAACATACATTGTAATTCTGCAAAATTGTAGAGAAAACGTTAAAGAAAATGGGAAAAGCAACGGCATGCCTTTTGGAGCCAGTAGGGTGAGGTAAGGAAGGTGGATCCCCCCGCGGTCGGCCCCTGGGATTCAGTTTTATAGGGGTGAGGTAAATTGAGGCCAAGATAAAGAGCGAAGGGCTGCTGTGATGATGCAGCTCTCCGGTGGATCCACTGTGTAGCCTTCTCTGTGTTGTCCCAGTCTTTTCTCATGATCTTGACTGTCGACGTGTCCCCGACCAGTTGCGTAACAGGCCGGCCCTCTTGGCGCAGCAGGAACGGAACGTCTCGTGTCCAGGCCTCAACTCGATTGCTGCAGAAGTTGCACAAACACAAATACAAACAGCATCCCGGCTGAGACACGAAATAATGGGAAGTGGAAAAGAACATGCGAGGGCAAGCGGCCAAAAACAGATGATTCATCCTGTTGTGAAGAAAAATCTGCCCATGCACAGCATGTTATTAGTCATAGTTAGTCACTAACACTTGTATGGGCTTATTATCGATGTTAGTTTGGTGAACAGGGATAAGGTAAGGTTGGTGAATCTAATCTGAGATGCTGTGACAGCGGCTGCCTACCTGACCGAGTGACTCCCTGAGGTGTAGTCCAGCTTGCCCATCGCCTTGGTAACGTATCCACTCGCCTCCAGCAAATCCATCCATGTCGTTGCATTGGCATCGAGGCACTTATAGTTGTTCCATGACTGAGTGAGGTGAACAAACTGACCGCTCCACATCGCTGGGGAGTTTGAAATGCATTTATTATTACACATATTACCAGCTTGATTAGCACATCTTTGTCATCTTTGTGTTTGGTGGGTATCCTACCTGCTCTTGAGGGGCAGCAGATGGGTGAGTTTGTGTAAGCGTTGAGGAATGTGGTACCAAGCTCCCTGAGGTAGTTTACATATGGCAGCTGCACAACTTGGCTGCCAGGATCAAAGGTCAGTCGCCCATCCTGCAGAAAGACGAAAAACGAAGTAACTCACTGAGGAAAGCATCTCTAATGGTGTTTAATCTTCATTGGCCTGCATGTCTATAATACTTTAGCCTAATCAACAATACACAAAAGTTACTACTATTGTGACAAAAAGTGTAACCTTAGTCATACTTACAAATGCATCACTCATCACCATCACGATGTTGGGTCTGGTTCCATTGTGGCACAAACTTGGACCAAGTATTTGGAACAGGAATATCAAAGCCAACGCTTCTGTATCCATGACAGCGTTTCACGAACCGTCAGGTTTCGGTGATTTACTGTCGTAAAAGCAGATTTGTCTGGAGCTTCATCACAGCAGACTTCCCCAACAGTCTTCCTCTGTGATGTTTACTCGACTCCGATGGACTTGATGTAAGGATTCCGGTGACGCTTTCAAAATAAGAGTCTTCGTGTTTCATTTAAAATGAAGAAGGTGAACATGTAATGATCAATTGGAGACGGCAGAGGGCAGTATATATTTTAATAAAACGTGCACGATGCACAAATGTTGTTGCGCTGACTATTGCATGACCACAGCCACTATTGCCTCATTGTATCGTAGTGGTATACAAATATATATATTATTTGTATGTTTGTGGTAAATTGAATATGTAGTTAGGTGAATACATCGATCCAATATTAATCAAATCCCATCCAATAGCGTGAAGTTTGCTGCAGATTTTATAATCGCTGACCTCCATAAACCACATATATTACACACCTATTTACCACAACGTCATGCTCGTTAACTTTCTTACACAATGAAAGCCATACCTTGTAAATAATCACAATGAATACGTATTGAAAGTGTTTTTTTATTATTCAATGCACAATGAGTTGCAATGCCGTGCAACAGGTGATGCTGCGGCTCATTTTAGGAACCCTTATTGTCCACCAGAGGGCGTTTTGAGCCCCAGAGTTGTTTTTCCTCCAAACTGTGAGTTCAACACAATGAGAAATCCCAACGCCATATGTGCATGTATCATTTGAATTTCGGGACAAAAACAATATAGGCTCGGTGAATGGGCAGGAAAGTGTTGTCCCTTCCTCTTTCTCTTCCTCTTAAATCTGCATTTTATCCAGAAAAAAACTGGGTTTGTGCTGCAGGCTCCATGCACAATCCCAGCTCTGTTGTTTTCTCTTGATTGCACATGGATGAGTGTGCAGGCTGTAGCTTGGGTTCATGTGAGACGAGTCCATATATGTGGGTGGGTTATATTACAGATGAATGTCTGGGCACTATAGACATAAGGCTGGAAGCTATAGGTCTATACAGATTCTGTATATATAAGGTTTTTCATATAATCTACATAAAGAGAAAATTTGTATTTCATATTTTAGTCAGCGAATATATTACTTATGTCAATCCCTGAATAAAAAGATGAGACTTTGGTGGTTTAGTTTAAATATAACGACGTCTCACCTACAAAACTACTGTGGTGGTGACCGTTTTCTTTGGCTCAGGGACACACTTCTCTCTCTCTCTCTCTCTCTCTCTCTCTCTCTCTCTCTCTCTCTCTCTCTCTCTCTCTCTCTCTCTCTCTCTCTCTCTGCCTCGTTCCAGCGGGCGGAAGGAGGGGGCAGCGAAGCCCTGCGCATGCGCCCAAGGTTGTTTTTCACACAGCCCGTCGCTTAAAGTGAGCCGAGCTACGGGGGTTTCCTTGTCTTTGACTGGAGACCGACTAGCAGAGAGGCGGACGATAACAGCATCCTTTGCTGTTATTCAGCCATCACACATCTCAATGAACTGCTCGCACAGAAACCACTGATCGTGCCTTCTGCTTTTTGCAGGGCAGAGATACCGATCAGTGTCTAAAGACTGCATCTCCCCCCCACCCCCACCTCCCCACCTTTTTTTTCTTATGAAATTATTTTTTCACAGACTTTTTTTTTTTTTAATTTCAAGGTCTCTGTAGTCCTCTTTCCACCATGGTGCTAGGAAAGGTGAAGAGCTTCACAGTGAGCTATGACTGTCTCAATGACAGCAACGTCCCCGTCTTCTCCAGCGGGGACTGCGTCTCAGGGAGGGTGGTCATCGAAGTCACCGGAGAAATCCGCGTGAAATCTCTCAAGATCCACGCGAAAGGATTGGCTAAAGTTCGTTGGACTGAGTCGAGGAACGCCGGATCCAACACTGCCTACACGCAAAACTACACGGAGGAAGTGGAATATCTCAATCACAAAGATATCTTAATTGGGCACGAGAGAGGTAAGGACGTGTGATTTTTGATGGCAGAAGTTATGTTAGAGAAACTGAGTGTGAGATGCTCTTTGTGCTGGCTGGGGGTCAGGTTCACTGGAGGATGTGTCAATAACAGATCAATAACATAATAATAGAAATAGTCAAATTGGTTCTCTTTCATGCTGTGGCCTCTTGAATGTGGTTTTTAATGGTATAAACGAGCTTCGTGACATTGGCTGCGATGAGCTCCATCGTTACTTGTTTGTGTCAAGGTGTCAGAATGAATGACAGCAGCTCGGGCATCCTTATTTTTCACAGCATTACGAGTGAAAATCGAGGGTTGTGGTCGTTTTTGAGACGCGTGTCTCATGGCGATACCTCTCGGCGACGCATTTGCAGCTTTGCTGGACATTTTCGACGCAGAAACGCGTCGTATTTTGCCGTTTCTTTGTAGCTTTTCTTAAGTTTCCACCCTATTGTTCAAAGCGGTTCAATCCTGTTCGGAAAACTGGACCGAGAGGGGGCGGAGCCAAGCGCTCGCTCGCCTCTCATTGGCCGAGGTGCTCGTGTGTGGCCAATGACATCACCCTCTTGCAGAGAGTGACAGAAAATTCTGCAACTTTTTAATTAAGGAAACACCTGCAGAATAGGATGAACACAGAAGTGCAGTATGGTTTGATTTAAAATATATATATAAATCTGCATTAGAGCTTCACAGCTGATACTTAAATATATACATACATGTTGTATGTGTATATATGTGTGTTTTGCTGGAATATAGCATATATATTATCAGCATCTTTGTGCTTCAGGCATCACTTTATCCGCAGAATGGGTGATTTATCTTAAAACAGTAGAAAGCACCAGCTGTGTGCATGTGTTGCTGCCCTTTTTAATGTGTTTTCGTCCATCTGCAACGTCTTGTTATTGTCGAATGGACAAATGTTTTCCGGTCAACTGCAGCAGAAGTGGATGAGAGGGTGAACTGGGGTTTTAGGTTCGTCGTCATAGGGCATTTTAAGGCACATCGTAGCCTGCAGCAGATAGTTTCTATCAGACTGGCTGAGTAGTGGAGGAGGGGAGGTTACATTGTAGCAAACAAGCGTTCCATCTTCAACAAAGACACTTCCACTAAAAGCTCCATTTTTGATACAATGTATCCGTGAGACGTTTCCTGCGACGCCGAGGCGGACACAGACAGAAAGCCGCCGTAGCTGCTGGTCTGGACCGGCTCGTCGGTGACTGCGGCGTCGCACAGTGAATGCGTAATGAGAGCAGAGCGGCTACGGGAAGCTGCTCACACCGGTTTAGGCCGGTCTCCTCCTGCTGGAGTCTGCCGGCTTGACTGACAGCTCCGCACTTGTTTACCACACGGCTGCTGCTGCTGCTGCTGCTGGCTGCTCGGGGAGGAGAGACTGCTGAGCTGGCGCAAGCACACCCAGACCCAGCTCTTCAAACGTTGTTTAATTAAAAATAATATTAATTTACTACATTTTATGAGCGAATTCACGATGCGAAGATATGTCTTCTCCTCCCTCTGCCACTCTCTTGATTTGTTGAATGGAGAACTAATGGGGTCCTTGTTAGTGGGAGATTTATCTAGTGATTATGTTTTATTGTTGCCCCCCATAGAAGCCCAGTCCCCCCCCCATAATAGCTTATATGTATTCTCCATCGTGGGATCTCTATAGGTCTTTGTTCACACAGAAGCACAACCTTGCAGGCTCAGTTTCTGGCACTTCTTTTGGTGTGCTCTCAATATTAGTCTGCTGCTCATCTCTCAATACATTAATTTATCTTCACCGATATGATAGTAAAATCCGTTTATTCTCTTTTGTCTCCCCCACCCTGTGTTTTTTGGTATGACTTGCAGATGCCCTCGTAGAACATTTTACCCAGGTATGGTATACATGTGTTTGGAATATTGTCCTCCTTGTCTTTCAGACGATGACAACTCGGAGGAAGGACTCACCACTATCCATTCAGGAAGACATGAGTATGCATTCAGCCTCGAGCTTCCACAGACGTAAGTGTCACAGATCAAATCTCATTAATCAATCGTAGTGAGATTTATGACGGTGAATGTAATCCCCCTTCTCTTCTTTTTCCTACTTTCCTGCTTTCCCTGCAGACCTCTGGCTACCTCTTTCGAAGGGAAACATGGCAGCGTGCGCTACTGGGTGAAGGCAGAACTCCACAGGCCGTGGCTCCTGCCCATGAAGACCAAGAAGGAATTTACAGTCTTTGAGCACATTGACATCAACACTCCATTATTGCTGGTAAGTTCTATTTCAAGAGGACGTTTACTGTAAAGAGGAGTAGCCTGTAAGCACGTTTTCAATGGTTGTGGTGGGGAATTTGAGGAAAACACCTCTGGATTTTTGCTAATGCTCGTTTTTTTCTTTTTCAGTCACCACAGGCCGGCACGAAAGACAAGACGCTTTGTTGTTGGTTCTGCACCTCAGGTCCTATTTCCCTAAGTGCCAAAATTGAAAGGAAGGGATACACCCCAGGTGAGAATAAGTAAATGATTTATGGTGCAACTGATAACCTTATTAGCCACGTATCAACCAGGTTAATGGCAGTATCACTGCATTAGTTAGTATGGACACACTGGATAAAAAAAACATGATTACTGTTTATAAAACTGGAGAGAAATGTCAATTAACCTCACCGACCCCTTCACTGACTCCGCAGGAGAGTCGATCCAGATCTTTGCCGAGATTGAGAACTGCTCCTCCCGCATGGTGGTGCCAAAGGCAGCCATCTACCAGACCCAGACCTTCTATGCCAAAGGGAAGATGAAGGAGGTCAAGCAGCTGGTGGCCAACCTGCGGGGAGAGTCACTGTCCTCCGGCAAAACGGAGACCTGGAGCGGCAAGATGCTGAAGATCCCGCCCGTCTCACCCTCCATCCTGGACTGCGGCATCATCAGAGTGGAGTACTCCCTCATGGTGTGTACAGTAACTGACTTTTTTTCGTTTTGTTTGCCACATTGCGCCTATCCAGAGATCATTGGCATAGACAAATAGGTGTTTATGCCCTCATTACTGCCTCCTCTCGTCCTTGATATCACCATCACTCAGCACGTTATCAGGACAGGATCAATATTTCCTAGTAAGCCAACAACTCTCTCCTGGTAGAGAACCTGGCTGACTCAGCGGGCATTGCCAAATCTGGGCCTTGGATTTCACCAGGTGTTATCTCCACATGCTACTAAGAGCATTAGCCCGGGCTATCTTAGGTAACACCTGCCTTGAGGGTGCTTAGAGCCTCTTTACCTTGAGAACCGGCAGCCACCAGGTGCAGCCTCAACCTTGCATAAGCAACCAAACTCATGTCATTGACCCACATATTGTGGAACGACTGCAAAACCATTTGTTTTTCATCTTCCACTGCATTTCATGCAGAATGCTCTGCACTATATTGATTACATCGCAGCACATTTATGATGCCTGGAGAAGACTTTCATATTCTAACCTGCTGTGGTGTCCTCGTGTCTGTGCTCAGGTTTACGTGGACATACCCGGGGCGATCAACCTGTCCCTGAACCTGCCCCTGGTCATCGGAACAATTCCCCTCCACCCCTTTGGCTCCCGTACCTCCAGCGTCAGCAGCCAGTGCAGCATGAGCTGGCTGGGCATGGGTCTGCCTGAGAGGCCTGAGGGTAGGTTGGACATCTCAAGGTCATGACTCGGATTTCTAACTTGAGCGTACTTTCCTTCGAGAATGCTAACGCGTGGCCTCGCTCTTCCCCTGCAGCTCCTCCAAGCTATGCAGAAATTGTGACAGAAGAGCAGAGGCAGAGCAGCCTGGATGTCCCGGCAGCCCGCGAGGAGCTGGACGGACCTCTCTTCGCCTACATTCACGAGTTCCGCTTCCAGCCTCCCCCTCTGTACTCCGTGGTAAGCATCACCGAGCAACCTATTCGCCCCATTTATATCACAATGCATTAAATCCTGTTTCAATAAATAAACCCCACTTTTTCTCCTCTCCTCTCCAGATCGATCCCAACCCAGATCACGCCAGACGTACGGAGGAGCACCGGCTCGACACCTGTCCATCACGCTGAAGGGTGTTCCTAAAAACTCCCCTGACCGACTCGGGGATTTCTAAAGAAAACCTGCTTGCAAGGCTCAGCTCTGTTTATTTTTTCTCCAACAACAACACCGTTCCTCATAACGCTGTTGACATCGAGAGAAAAATAAAAAAAAGTATCCAACCGACAGAGAAAAGACTTGGACAAACAACCCACCGTTGAGTTGGGTTGGACCGTTCTGTTCCTGCCTTCCCTCAGCGAGAGAAACAGGAGCCACTAGTTTGGGGCATGGCTTTTCTTCCTGTGTCTGCCTGCTGAGGGCGGGATGTATACAGACCAACACATATTCAGTCTGTACGAAGACCCCGCTGGTAGCGAGAGCCCTGGTGATAGTATAGACAATGACGAAGGATCAGCGAGGCTCCGCCTACCAAGCTCCTCTTGAACCCTTGATTCTTCTGTACTCATGGCACATACGGACATGGCTCCTCACACAAAGGGCAGGACTACTCGTGTCCCGACTTCAGCTGAATCACCTAAAGAAGAGACTAACATAACAACAACAACAACAACAACGACGTTCGAACCACCATCGTTTTGTATGAATGAGAGCGTTCAGCAGTCAACAACAGAGCAAAGACTAGGTCGTCCTGCCTCATTTTGGATTTTTGTTTTGCACATTTTATTTACTTTACTTGAGTTGTGTGGCTCCGTTTAATGAGAATGAGAGAAAAAAAAAAAAAAAAAAGAATCACTAATAGTTTGGTTCCAGCCTTGCAACGCGCCAGACTAAAATATGAGACTGCAGGCTTAACTTTGAAGACTTTCATCTACATAACTTTGAGCAACTCTGAGAACAGGATTTGATTTTTTTGAAGAAGAGATTGTCAAGGACAAGAACAATGCACTGAATTTGTTTAAGATTTTTTTTTTTTTCCTTTTCTGCATATGACATTTCCTCAGTGACTTATAACAACTAGACTGGACAAGCAGCACACTATCTCCATCTGGAAGTTCTTTAAGATGTTGCCTCCTCAGCTTGGATCCAAGTGTGGCTTCCCTCCTCCTTTAGTTTAGCTCTGTAATTCAGTTTTTTTTTTTTGTATTTAGCTCGGATCGTAGAATAGCTTCTTAGCCTTTTTTGTGTTGAGGTTGCTCTGGATTCGGACTAGGAGGGTTGCAGATCTGCATTTGCCACTAGAATTTGTAGCCGAGGAGAAAAGTGTGTGAGTCTGCGTGTTGGTGTGTGCGTGAATGGTAGAGGGTGGTACATTGTGGAGGGCCTTACCCTAATTACCTGCAGCCCCTCTACTCCCAATCTCAGGGCAAGCCAGGCTTGCATAACTGCCCAAAAAAGCACTGTCTCAGGTGGTCGTCTCACTTGCCAAACGGTTGGAAAAAAAAGAAAAAAATGTTGTAGTTTTTTTTTTTTTTTTTAAATTGCACTGTTAAAAATAATGACTTTTTTTTTTTTTTTTAAACTACCAAAACGAGAGAGAAGCAAGGCAGCTTTCTGAGATTTATCACATTCCCTTTTTGTCCTGCTGCACTTGCCCAGTTCATCCAACCACCAGTTAGACTTTACCAGACCAGTGAAGCCAGAATGCTAGCTATTAAAAAAAAGAAGAAGAAGAAGAAGAAAAAGGACAGTGACACTGCTTCTGCTTTTAAAGGAGCAAAACCCAGCGCTGATGAAAAGCTGGGGACGTTGCTAAACCTCTGTTCAGACTGGCAAGAACAAGTAGGAGTAGGTTGACACGAGTAATACATTGGTTTTCTAACTCGTTCAACAAAAAAGACCAGCTGCAACAGAGGTTTGACATAGTCAAGAAAAAAAAAAAGAAGAAAAGCAGCACTTTTTTTGATAAGAAAATAATAATTTTAAACTAGCATTCACTGGTGAAGGTCTGGAGGAAAACCTATTAGGTACTAACCTTGTTATACTAGAGGATATTTCAGTAAAGCAGTGTTGTGTAGGACGTTAATGCATCATTTGATTTATTATTTTTTTTTTTTAAAGATTAGTGACTTTTTAAAAAGTTTACATTTTAAACGTAGCTGACACAAGTTTGTATGTCGTGTGTGTGTGTGTGTGCGCGTGTGTGTGTGTGTACGCTCTTATCGAGATCCAGCTGGCAACTAAATACACAGCTTCTGACAGTAATCAACAAACTACAGATTATTAAAGTGATCTTATCTTAGTGGCCTTGACACAGAAAAAAAGACCTGATCGTGACTCTTCATTTTTCAGCGTCTACGTTAACTCTCGTTCTCCTTTTTATTATGTTTGTACACGTCTGTATGTTTTAGACCTTTTCCATGTTTATTCAAAAGGACAAAAAGGGAAGAGGAAAAAAAAAGCAAGTGACATCCTGGACAGGCCTCTCGATTGTGTTATTTTTCTGATGCTGATGAAGGTTGACTATTTCTTCTTTTTTTTTCTCTCCATGTATTCCTGGGCATTGATTTCGTTTTGCTTCCTAGTTTAACAAGCAACCTTCCTGAGTCCTGAGTTAGTCCCTCTGACCTGTCTGGTCCCCCCTCAGGCCTGGTGGTGTCGGGAGGGGGAGATGAAGCAGCTGTTGATCAGCACCCCCCTCCTCCCCTCCCCCATCCTGAGAAACATTTAGGTAACATGGGATAGCAGACTAAATAGCTTCTTCCACAGTAAATCCTGATGTGTTTGCAGTTCTTTGTTTGGATTTTATCTTAGGGAAACCGACTCGAGCTACACGGTAACGAATAAGCTTACATATTTGTTTCAGGTTGGTCAATTCCATAGTCCATTTGTTTGGGCCGCAGAGTAGTCCAGTGTCAAAACTAAGCTAAACTCCTGATCTAGTAAAGGCAGGAACTGAAATGTTCAGAGATAAAGAACCTGAGAGACGGGATCTGAAACATTTTAGAAACAAAGTGCAATATCACTCACTGAATTTTCTTCATTCTCCATTCGTATGTTTGTTTATATCCTTTTTTCTTTTCTTTTTTTGTCTGTCGATCATGACGATGTGTAGATATTCTATGAATATACTATGTTCTGAATGGTTTAACCTTTTGTCTAGTTCTTCCTTTTGATTCAAATAAACGTTTTGTTCTAAATTACAATGGACTGTGACATGAATTTCTGAACACAATCATAGTGCAAACCTCAAAACTACACCCTTAAATGATTTAATACACTTTGATTAGTGGAAAAAGCGCCAATCTTTGACTGGATTTCAAGCAGTTTTCAAATGAAGCTGCAAATGATTAATCATTGCCCATTGCTTTACCTAAATCTATCTTTATTTGGGTCATGACAGTTTCAGATTAGAAGCAAACAGGTTGTCACTCTGCCGGACACAGATTATCCTCTAAAATCTAGTGCAACACTGCCCTTAGAGGTGGTTTCAAGAAGTGCACCTGGCCTTGCATGACAGTAAAGCCCAAATAAGTCTTACTTTCATCAGAAGCAGCAAAACATTGCCTCTTTAAATAGTTTGTTTTTAGAGCATGTGTCAGTCTTACATTCCCCAGATAGGAAATATCTGTTATTAGTAATAACTGCACACTTACATGCCCACACTGGTCTTTATTCACTGAAGTTTCAGGTTAGAAGAGGAAGGGCAAACTCAGGAAGAAAAGCTGCACTTTAGTCTTGAGTGCTCGAGTACGAACTCAAGTCTGAGTGCCAAATAATTTACTCTGACCTTAAATTACAGGCTCATTTTGGTTTTATGGGTGAGGAAAAAAAAATTACATGTTCACTTCCCTCAAATGTGTCTTGTATAACGGTTGAAATTACAGTGCATTTCTTCAAATGCTGACCAAGCAGAGCTACCTGTTGTAATCTTATTAGACTTACACATTTATGATCAGATGCTAATTATGACCTAGTGTCAAAATATTTAAGCTTTTAGCTCGAGAAATATGGACGAGCCACACAGCAACCCCTCTCTAGGAAACTGAGTGAAACCTGATACGAGTCGATTGCTACAGGTCAAGTTAGCCCGCCATATAACAAAGCACATGATTTATTGATTCCTGCTGAAAGATGCATGCTGAAGAAAGGACACGCTGGCCTGCTGCAGATGAATGATGAAGGGGGGTATCAGCATGAGACCTGAATGTACAAACAATTCTCTATAATATTTCAGAATCTCTGATACACTCTGTTCAAGCATATAATGACTTGTATTGACCTGGAGTCGTATTTACACAAATGTGTGTCGCAGGCTGCAGTAAATGTTTAACGTGGTCTATCTGCTCTCCACACAGGACGCCATTCATAACGTTCAACAACGGTCTGCCTTCGTGAGCAGCCAATCAATTTGACTCGTAGCGTATCGACTTGCTTACTACGTCAACGCGGTTTTAAACTCATTGATTTAGTTGGAGAAACGAATGCACAAATGAGCTCGGCGAAATTAGATCAACGCATGTTGCTGGAGTTGATGTCACGAAGGTCAAGCTGGATGTTAAAAAAGCAGTTACATAAGGGAATGTGGACGTTTCTGAAGTCTCTGAATGAATCTCAGTCGGAAGCGAAGCCTCTAAACATTTCCCTCAAACCGACGCGTTAAACACAAAGTGACGGCTCATCGAACTTTACTGCAAATGATCGGTTTGAGCCAACATCAGCGATGATGACTCAGCAGCCCTGTCAGCTTTGACCAAGCACTTCGGTGTGCCTTTGTCCCCCTTCCCCTCGTCCCCTCAGTCCCACCCCTCCCCTCCCCCGTGGCCCCCTTTGGCTTTTGTGGGGCCGGGCCTTTGTGGGCGTCTGACCCCGGCTGAAAAAAGGAGGTGGGGATTATTGAGGGAGAGCATAGATTGGGGCGACGTGCATGTATGTGTGTGTGCGGTGGGAGCGTTGATTAGCAAGTGCTGACGCTACACAGGCCTCAGCTGTTTCCTCTCAGCAGCTAATCCCACTATCCAGAAGGCCCTGTGATCCAGAGGTTCTCGGCAGCTAGCTGTGACCAGGCACGTTGGATGGAGGGGGGGCTTGGACTGAGGCCCCCCGTACGCTTGCTTGCCAGTGCTACATCATCACTGTGACATAATAGAAACACACACACACACTCTCACACACACACACACATCTCTGCATAAGCGCAGCATTGATGCAAGCCCACACATTCCTAGAAACAATGGAACAACCATTACTAGAGATCTGAACATGCAGGGATTTGATTTTATAAGTGTAAAAGTATAATATCCACATTTTTTAATGTAAAAAATAATATCATATACTGTAAGCACGTGATTTAGCACCTTTTTAACTGATGACTTCAATAGTTAACAGAACTGAGCTACTGTTTATTCATCATTAACACACATGCTTCTCCAAATCTCCCTGCTTCTTGTCAAACATTAATTCATCCTTATTTTTTACTAAATGAAACGAAACACACTTTTTTGAAGAATCTATTCCTGTCTTTCTGTGCCCGGTTGTTCATTCTTAAATGTTTAATTTAAAGCAATTCTTCTCTTTCCACGGACCAAATCATTTCACCAGTTTGTTCTTTTCCTTCTTTCCTAGAAGCCAATCTCAAAATCTCAATCTCAAAACGCATCTGCCAAATTATAAATTCATCTATAGGCTCCTCCTTCACCACAACCCCTGAGCATTGTGGGCCATAGCTTCTCTTCAAGTTCATCATCTCACCCACGCGAAACTCATCTGCAACATTACTCACTTCAAATATTTGAGCCGATTTCAGGATTTATGCCAAACGATGAGTCATGTTTATGTGTCAGCATGTGTGCTGAAGGCTTCCTGTTACATCAGGTCCGAATCACACTTAAAGAGGAGCCGTTCTGCTCCTTTCTGGTGATCGGTTCAGGTTACTACTGTGTTTACATGCTTTTTAATGCAGCTCTTCCACAAAACACTCCTGCCCCTCCCTTCCAAAAAGCCCAGTGTGCTCTGATTGATCAGCAGGCTTTGTGTGTTTTTCAGAAATGTCACACCACCTTACAATAACCGGATAACAGGAGCCAAACAGTGATTAAAAATAATATTTTTAGCCACTTGATCTTCTCAACTTCCTTTGGAACTTCATAGAAAGGATGTTTCCCTTCAGAAGGTAGAAAACAGCATCTTCTCTACATGGTGACCACTAACCAAACGTATGCCTCAGCAAATTAGCAGCTGGGCAGGTATTAAACATGTTACTTGTTGACTCAACACTTTTTTAATGAAGAAAAAGACAATGTTTTACAGATTTTAGGCTTTGCAGCTCTGGAGACTTTCTACATGCACAAAACAACAATATAACATATAAAAGGAAGCATAATAGCTCCTATTGAAGAGGAATGAGTGGAGAGGGACTTCACAGAATGAACGGTTCAGAACCGCTTTGAAAGGATCTGTTTTTGCAGGCATTGAGTTAATAGATCCCGTAGGAAAGTACATAAAACAAATGAACTTTCATCAGGCCTTCCTAACGTGCACTGGCGCTCGCAGCAGCCCTGCAGAGAGCACGCCATCTGTCCCGAGGACAGGCCCGCTCTGTGTGTCTCTATAGGCACAAAGAAAGGAACAGAGATAGAGCTCCAGATAGACTGAACGGAGAGACGGAGGGGGGGGGGAGCAACATTTTCTTTTTTTTCTTTTTCAAGGGCTTTTTTCCTTCGTGATCTTTCGCAGCAGCTGGTTCATTCCAGTTTGAAGCACTTCTGCTGCTTTTGTCACCGAAAGCCGGTTCTGTTTTTGACCTTGCCAGGAGCGAGCTGTTTGCCTTCACCGAATGCACCACAATGGAGAGCTGAAAGGAGAGAGACTACCTTATCAGACATAAAGCAAGCCCTTTCACTTTCTTTATTTGCCCTGCTGTAACTATACTTCAGCAGAGAGAGAGAGAGAGAGAGAGAGGGCATCACCTTTTGTCTTCTCTCTGTCAACACGTGTGTCCACATGCCTGTTCGCTGCAAAAGCATGTTAAATGAATATCGATGCAGCGCGCGCACGCCAGCAGCAGCTGCTGCACATAAACAGGAACCCGTTGCTTGTCCGTCCTTAGAATGCTGGACTCTAAGTTAGTCCCTCCACGAGAGACAGATGTCAGATTCCTCTTCTAATCTCAGCCCAGAGTCTCGGGAGTCTGTCCTCACCTCGCTAATGTGTCGCTCGTTTTCTGAGCAGCGTGCAAAAGTGTGATTGTGGCCTTTTTAATGAAAGAGAGGGAGACTTATCTGTGACTAACAGTAGCTTTGACACGACGGACTGAGCATTATTTATGATGACGGCACTAATTGAAAATCCTTTTAAATATCCTCGGTGGAGCGGCCGTGGACTGTGGTGGCCCTCCATATTTAGTTTGTTCAGGAACCCGATAGCCAGAGTGACACTGTGCTATGTTCCCAAGCCAGGAACTCACATCCCCGGCATGGTCAGCATTCCACCTCCACCCATCCTTCACACACAAACACTGCAAACACACACACACACACACACGTTTGCAGCTCTTACACCTCAAGTTCAAGACCTCGCCGATACTACGGCCGGGAGAAGTTCGGCGCGGTTTACGACGAAAAAAGAGATGTAGAGAAAGGAAACGGTCACGGGACTGAAGATAATATTAAATGTGATTTTAATTGTCCCAAAGAGAAATATTGATTGTACATAACTGGGTCATGAATGCACCTGTGATACAAACTCTACAGAATCACAATTTGATTAGAAAGCCTACAGCTGCACTGTTGCATAGGTAGGCTGTCAGCCATGATGCTTCATACAGCCAGCCGAGTAAACAGAACACTTTGTCAGGCTTGATAACAATACTTGCCTTTTGACACATTGCATTTGGATGGATTTCTCTCTCTCCATTTCTTTCCAGCATCTCTCTCTCTCTCTCACCCCTAAAGTTTCCATCGTAAGTCGGAGTTTGACATCACGGTTCGATGACTCCGCTACGTGAGTTGGCATTTTCTTATCATAATCATATGAGGGAGTCCGACAGCTTCTGTGGAGGAGAAACACAAAGTTGGCGTGTTGAAATTGATGCCGTTGGTGAGCAACGCTGGGTGCTCTGCTCTATTCTGAGAGCAGGAAGGGAGGAATGTGAGATATTTTCACCAGTGACACTCTCTCCCTCACTCTGTTATGTCACAGAGGATTCTGCTCCAGAATACCAGAGTGGTTGAAACTCTTATAGCCCCTCAAAAAAGATGCTGAAATGTCACCGTTTTTACTGATTGATGCCTTGTTCAGTAGTAAATTGATTATACGTCTGCATTAACCTTCACAAATTCAGTACATTCTATCAGAGAACAGATGCAAAAAGGTAGATTTCGTCACTTTAAATTCCCTTTTCATGTTTGTTAACAAGAGATATATGTGACATATGTAAATGGTCCTCATTTATATAATATAAAATGTGATATCTTCTGGCGAGCCGCCAGGTCAAGCATGATTATACAAGGCGAAACTCTATGCAACTCCCTCCCCAAAGCCCTCGGTCACCTCGTTTCTGTTTGGAGGGACCGAGGGGCCGGGTCTGAGGAGTGCTGTTTCACCACTTGTCTTATTTTACCCTGCCGGTCCTCCAGTGGAAGTCCAGTTTCCTTTTTTAGCAACGGCTGACTCACAGCATATCTCCCATCCCCCCCAATTTAGCTCCCTCGCAATGTTCCTGCTCAGCTCTAACTCTCCCCTCTCTTTGCCTGCTCAGATTCTCCTGAGTCACAGGGAGCAAAAAGGACTCCCTCCTCCTCCTCCTCCTCCCCCCTCCCACTCAGGCCCCCTCAGACAGTCAGGCCTCCTCCTCCCCACCTCCTCCCCCCTCGGTGCGTCTCGCTCCGGAAAAACAACAGGTGCAGTAAAGCCTGCAGAGGGCGGGCTGTCTGGTGGGCAGCGTGTCCAAGCCTTCCAGTCACTTCTCACTGTTATTTCACCCCCAAACATCCAATCTGTCACCTCTTCCCCATCCTTCAACCCAAACTAAATCCCTCCGCCTCCATCTCTGCACATGTTCCTCCTACTATACTCTCTAATCTTCTGCCACTCACCCCTCCACTGGCTGCACATTCTTTCCAGGCAAATTATACTCTACATTCTCGCCGACACAGCATTGAGTTTATAACGAAGATGACCTTCTGTTTCCAACATTTTTATGTTATCTATATTTCCCTCACCCTTTTTTCTCCCATCACCTAAGAGGAATCGCCGATGATTCGGTGACCGTGCTTTATGTAGCGTTTCCAGTCCCAAACTTCAACAACAGCCGCCTGTTTTTTTTTTGTGGGTCAAACATGTGCTCTTTGTACGCAGCCATGAAGGTTTCTAGGCCATCCTTGGTGCTGTGCACACAGTAGTTTCCAAATATCACATGGTCTTTCTTCTGTAACCCAGATCCCTCTGTTTAACACCCTCCGAAGTGATCGCCCACCGACTCCCAAAATAGCACGGTGGCCTTATCCACACAGTGAAACGGGACAATATCACGTCAGAGGGGAAAGTACATGTTTACAAGTCTGAAAGGGGTTTTGTTCTAGTTAGGGAAAATCCAACATTATCAACTACGGAGCTCAAGTATGAGAAAAAACTGCAGTATTGTATTCTTAGTTTGCATCACAAACAATACTTTAACATGGATGTTGATTTTCCTGCATTCAAAGTTAACGTCTCCGAGGACGTGTGTTAATGGAAATGATTGATGATGATTTCTGGTTTTATTCTCGCGGGCAGCCTTTAGATCTGCTGCTGCACCCTGAAGACATAAACCTTCTTCACGGTGAGGAGAACTCATAAAAACCTCTCTTTGGCCTCGCTCAAAATAGGACTCGGACACTTGCTGTTGATTCGTCTATATATGAACTGACATTAAAAATGACCCAGCAGCAGCTTCAGCAGTGTGAATGTAAAGAGATGAAAGATGATTTCTGCTCTACGATTTAAAACAAGTCCAGTTGTTCCTCTTTGCATAACAGATTTGAAATGGAAATATAAAAACATCTGGGTTGGATTTCCGCATCCAGCTATGAAAACTATTTCCAGAAGGTCGTCAAGGTTTGATGACCTTCAAGAAGACGCCAGACGCCGTGTTCAGCCGATGCCGTTTTAAAGACTCAGCTATAAATGGAGTACAATATCAAAAAACACTCAACCAATCAACATGGGATCGGGATCTCAGGTGTAGCATGGCCCACTGCTGACGCCGCTTCACTCTCCTCTCCTAAATGTGGGCCAGGTATGTCAGGACTTCAGCTCATGTTCCCAAAGACTCCTTCCATCCAGCTGGTCTGGTCCGGACTGGACCGGTGGGCTTTTTACAAGAGTGCTGCACCGTGAGGTTAGACTGACACGTAAACAACATGGTGGGTTACCCCAGCAACCGCAGCATCTTAAACAGGACGTAAAGGACACACACACACACACACACACACACACACACTCATTAACAAAGCCTTTCTGTCGGGTGTCCAAATTGTCCCCGTGGCAATTTGTGCCTAAATTACAATTTGATGAAAGCCGCAAAAGATATCAACCCTGACAAAGTGTGAGCTGCTGAGACGTTGATGGGATTGGTGTTGGCTGGGTGACAACAGAGAGAACGTTACACAACACAAATCATTATATTACACACAACTGTTGCTATTGGAGAGGGGAAAACTGTATGCTTCTTGTGTACGTATTTACTGCACATCAACAACAGGCGGATAGCAAGGAGCCAAACATTTCTATAAAAGTCCACCTATAAAAGCTGAGATGACGTGAGAAGATTTGGAGTCTGCTGTCGGGCCTCTGAGTTCTGGCAAACGTGGACGGAGGGACGTGAGAGGAGGCGGCATTTGCTTAACAAGAGGCTTAACTACTTTCTGGAACTATCTGGGACTCACATTAATCTTTTCTATTTTTTCCCCGTCATATACTGTATGTTTGATCTCTCCCTTTAAGTTTCTTCTGCAAAAAGGATTTAGTGTTTCCTGTATCTTTAATTCCTCTTTTTTGTGTGTGTTTTAGGGGTTTTCTGTTCCTTTCAGTTTCTTCGGAGCAAACAATTGTGTTTTTGTTTCTATTCTTCCCTCTTTTTGTTGTAAACTGTGTTTTAGGGGTTTTCTGTTTCTTCTTCTTTCAGTTTCTTTAGAGAAAATGATGCAGTTTGTGTTTCTTTTTTCCACCTCTCTTTATTGTAAACCCTCACCTTTCCTCTCTGATCAATGAATCACCTCCCAGTCTGAGTCATTAGAGCCCTGCCCTCATTGCTTCAGCTGTCACGGATCAGCCAGGAAAAAAAAAAAGGGATTGACCACCTTTCAAATCAGGAAAATAGTGTTCTTGTATCTGTCTTTTCTCCATCGACAGACTAGAGTCACTCAAGGACAAGGGCAGCCCGGACCGGTCCGCTGCAGTTCTGTGACTCACTTTTAATCATTTGGAGCGGCTGCCCGGCGAAAAAGAAGAACACTTCAAGAGCTCCTCTCATTTCATGTGATGGAGTCGGTGTTTGGCAGCCGCTCTCTTTTCCCTCCAAACCAGCGAGAGCTGCAAAAGAGCTCCGTCCATCATGAGTGTGAGCTGAGCAGACGGAGAGGAATGTGTGACACACATTAGTGCGTTCGTCATCTGACCGGTTCACCATGTGCTCGGCTGCTCGCAGATTCATAGAAAACTGCGTGGCGACGATATCTGATGTACTTTATTTCCCTTCACGTTTAATATTCCGTTGTCGTACAACTTTACGATTCAAGATTTTCAGGTTGTGAGAGGTTTGACGTTATCTGGAGGCCAATGTCAAGGGTGTTTGCTCTGATACAACACGGCGGAGCCAGTCTTGTATAGCCTTCGTTCACGCACACGTTCTAGTTCCTCATGTTACATTTCCTCATCTTGTGCCCAAATATCCTTTCCAGAGAAACACCGTACAAGTTCAGGTGGAATTCAGGGCAATTCAATCCTGATGAGAATGACTGACACACACACACACACACACACACACCCTTCAGGTCCATTATTGTGCGGGTTAACATACCAAACGCCCACCCAGCGAAGTGTGATTCCACTCAGACCACAGCCTGCGTGTGGTTCCCTCTGATGCACCGATATGTACCAACAGGTGGGACGCCTGCAAACAATATGACCTCCGAGGCACGCGGCTTAAAAAAAGCCCACATTAACTCAGAATGAACGCTTCCTGGTAAACACGTTCAGGGAACTCCCGGAGGTATTGAGGGAACGGACACGTTTTAAGGTGAAATCGGGTCAAACTGCTCTTTAACCCAATATTTAAGTGTTTATTATGATACAGGCTGAGAGCATGTGGCTGCAGGCGGAAATTCACGGGAATGTATAAAACTTCCTATGAAATACTTTCATTATCTTATTGAAAGTGATACTTGTGTTCACGTCCGACGTCACAGTGACTCCATTGTTGAGCGGGTCAGTCCCTCAGCTCCTCTGTCTGCCTGGCGTTTGACATTTCTTCACGGACACTTAACAATAACTGATATTGTTCTCGGGAGCCTGATGGAGCCGGTTAGCTCCGCCGTGCTGCTGCTGCTGCTGCTGCTGTTGTTGTTGTTGGTTGAGGAGGAAGAACTGCTGGATCAAACCAGCTGAGGCCGGCTCAACACACACACAGAGGAACTAGTGTGACACGATGACTCGCTCTCTCTCTCTGATGTGTCACTTCCTTTGGTTGCGAAAGGTCACGCGTCTCTCTCCGCTGAGGTCACCGTTGGTTTCCCTTTTGTGTTGCTTCACTCCAGCAACTTTCTCCCCCACTTGGTTTGATGTCGGTTCTTTTTCCCCCCGGCGGTCTGCTGCCTGTCAGGCGAGCACGTAGATGCTGATAGAAGGGATATCTGCCAGCGAGATTATCCCACATTTCCACTTATTGTGTCCAGCCATAGTATTTATAGAGTGCTTCCTCACTGCGGAGGTCAGAAAGTGTTCTCTTTCTTTCCAGGCAAACAAGGTTTACTCATTTTAGTGGCGAGGCGACAGGACCGAGCTATGAGATTAGAAAACTGACTGGAAGTTGACATAAAAACCCTGTAACAGGTCGTAACAACATGTTGATCACGTCGCTGATTACAAAGATGATACTGATGCTGCTGGTCGTCACGGCGATGCACATGGTGGTCGGAATAAATAGCCACGAGAGGGTGAGAGGAGGGCAGCTATCTGTCCCTCGCATGTATTGAGCTGTCACAGCAAAAGCGCCTGCTTGGGTGATAAGCAGCAAACCGGTCTGAGCCTGCTCCAACCGAGCAGCGGGAGGGAGTCAGCAACCGCCTTCACTCCTCGCCACCGCGGATAGTTGACAACTCTGAAATACTTTATCAAGCCTCTGCTCCTAATCTGACGGGATAGTGTGCACACGGCGTACACACACACACACACACACACACACACTAACTGACTACACGTGAGGCGGTGGTGGCGACCTACACTGGTCGAGCTTTGATCCCGTTAAAAAAAGTTTTATTTTTCGTACAAATGGAATAAAAAAAGGAATCTATAAGATGAGTTTCAGATCTGATTGTTAGCCGCCGTCTGTGTTTCCAGCAAAACAACACATCTGTCCAAACGTGACGACTATTTCAGGCTCCCGGGGTTAAAAATATATGCATGACAACCAGCAGGGGTTTAGCTCCGGGGTCAACTTTCAGGCACATGAAAGCATATATGCAGCAGCAACACTCACGCACAGGCATGCACTATATTGAGACACACTTTTGCATGCATGTCCACGTGCATAAACGTATGCATGTCCTCATATAGACATGAAAAAAAACACATATTAAAGAACATCAGATAAGCATAAGCAGACAAATGCCACACAGGGGGGGACGATGTAGTTTTCTTGCCAACCAGACAACATAGTGAGAACAAGACAGAGTGTCATTTGCAGACATGATATATCTACAACCCCCTTGGCTGCGTTAAACAAACCAGCATTTGTGCCCCTCGGTCAGCCATGTTGGCAAGGCCGACGCAGACAGTATTTCCTTTCACGTCGCAGAATCCCGTTTCATAGAGCAGCAGCTCCGACACACGTGTCTGCTGTAATGTGGCAGGAAGGCGTCAAAGAGACAGGTAGACGATAACCGAAGAGAGGGAGGGAGTCTGGCTCACACCCGGCTGTCGACTTCGATCAATAAACCCGCTCATTTCAAATGAACGTGCGGCACCGATCTGTGAAGTCTGCGTCTACGGCCTCGAGACATCCTGTTTGGTCTGGTGCTTCCTGGCTACACCTCAGCAAGACTCTCTTTTCAGGTGCCTGACCTTTGGAGTCGCTGGACGGAAAGAGTCAGAAGGTCACGTTATCTGACCTGCAGCCTTTAAATAAAGAACCCGGCGGACGTCAGACTCCCTGAAAGTCCGGGCCGGCGTTCAACGGCTCATGTGCATCTCATCTACAATAATTAGGTTAGCTCGGGGGGCCGGTGGAAACCCGTTTGGAGAGGCTGGAATGTGTTGTTGCAAACGTGGAAACCGGAGGATGTTATTGGTGGACGACTTTCAGTGCAAAGCAGATGGCTGCTGTTTAAGTCGACACGCGAGGGGAGAGGATGCACTCTGGAGGCTTGATTTATTTGATTATTCCACAACGATTCACAGGCATGGCCATGTGGAATGAAGAACGAACAGACTAGCGCCACCTGCTGGTATGGAGAGTTAGGTGACGGCCTTGGTTGTCGCTGGTTCTCTGCTGTAGGTTTGGTGAGTATTGGGCTTCTAACACATGATCATAATCTGTAAATCAACTTCTGTCTCACAGAGAAACTCACCCTGCAGGTTGCTAGTGCGTCAAAAAGGATATTACAAATCAATTAGTAGGCATGGGACGTCTTATAATAACACTACAGGCTAGTTATACTTCCATATTTGGCTGTAGAAGGCTAAAGCCTACATCTAATCACCCACAAATAAACATATTCCCTAACTTCTTCAAGCAGTGACACCGTGGCACAGCTGAAGCCACAGGATACCCTCCAGGTTTTCATGGTGACCTCAGACACAGTGCAGTGGCGATGAGTGCGATGTAATTGGCCGTCGATGACAAGGCGATCCGATGACTAATTTATACTTCTGCAGATAAAAAGCCGAGCTCACGGAGAGCCGCGGCGATGCACCGTTCACCTCCTGGGAAAATGTTCAGACACCGCAGGAGTTTTATTGGCCATCGGAGCCAGGAGGTGAGATTTCTGGACTCGTACCTCACATCAATTACACCACCAACCACGTTATTCATTCTAGGCACGGGAGCTCCTCTTCAGCATCCATTTTTCTTCCAACCATGGAGTCGGGCCTGACTTATATGGAATTAGACCGCGGGTCCAAAACAAAAAGGAAATGACACGCTATGTGCAAGCCGTTCACTATTCTATATGTCTATTCTATAGGGGTCGTTCACATGTCAATAATAATAATAATAATAATTATAATAATAATTATAATAATAATAATAAATGGAATTTATAGAGCGCCTTTCAAGGAACCCAAGGACGCTTCAAGTTGAAAATGCTACATTTCATCTTTTTATCCAAGGTGCTTGGGGGTTCTGCGCCTGTTGCACCGGCTGTTACTAGGCAACCAAAACACCTTTCAACCACATGTTGTGACATCCTTGGATGGAAAGGGTTTAGCAAGTAAAATAGTCTATGGGACAAATCCTAATCCTCTGGGTAGACCAGGCGGCAAACCTCTGATTCTGAAAGGTGAAGCCAAGGCCGGAGTGCCTTAAACTTGCATTCTCTCTGCTGGCCATCGGGGGGCGACTCCTCTGGTTTTAAAGTGTTCTTCAATACAGCATAATGTCAATTTCATGTAAATACGTGTACAAAAGCACCGTCATTTTGAACGCTCCTCATATTATACAACTTGGCATAGGGCCCATGAACTAAGCTTCTGCTGAGTCAGCGTTCTACCCTTTTAGCTGTCGAGGGGTTTCGGGGAAGGCTGACAGGAACATGGGGAATGTCGTGGGGGTCCACGTACGTAATGCACAGATTCACATATGCCTCCTAACGGCCCGGATCATTTGTACTTGAGCTTGACCGAAATCTGAGGGTGTGAATGTGAACGTGGACATGATTGGTTTGAGTCTCTTCCGGAAAGAACCGTCATCTGTCAGGCCTGTTGTGCAAGCATGCCTTCCTTTAGCAATAAGGTATGGTATGCGTGCATGCCAGCGGTTTAGGTCTGAAGCTTCTCAATTAGATCTGCTCTTGAATGTCTTACAGTAATCTTTATGGCGAGTTAAACCCCCTAAAATCAGCTTCCTTCCCTTTCAAATTACTGTAAGCAAGTTATTGATTATCCGACGGACGTCACAGCGGGCTGATTGGTTGATAAAATTACACCTATGCTGACGAGACGCGTCCGATGATGTATGTCTGTCTACATTCTAGGTGAAGCGTTGGGGCGTGGCAGATGTTCCTTCTTCAGGAACAGTTAATTACAGGTCATTTAAAGAATGTGAGAGAAGAAAAACACGTTGGTTCTGCTTGTTTGTTACAGCTTCTTCTTTTAGCGCCACAGCGATTCCAGACTCATTGTCTGGCCGTATTGATTTAACTGAAGACTGTTGCCTCCAGGCTTTATGTGAGGAACTAGGTCAATCTATTGTGGTCTCAGGCAAAGTCCGTGTGTTTCACGTAGATTCATCTACAATGTATACGTGTTATTATCTAGACTGGATATTCATGTCTGATATCTGAAAGTTTGCCAGGTTGTGTTATTTTTTTGCCAGAAAGGAGAGATTTCAGGTACTTACAGAGCTGCAGACACGTCTGGGCCTGAGGGAGGAGCCAGCAGCCATCTTGGTCAAGGTTGAGTCTTTTATCATTTTTTCCCCTCAGGTGAATAAAAAAAAAAAGCACTTCTATGTTCTTGCCTATAGCACTTTGAGGTATGAGGTATCCCTGCTGAACAGCTACTACTTTACTCAGATGAGAAACACTTGTTTCTACTTTTTCACTCTTACTTTATCAGCAATGATATGTTGTGTTTGTTTTAGGCAAATGTACTTAATAAATAAAAGCGTCTGCTAAATCCCTTCAATGTAAATGTAAATGGATATCCCATAAAGCAATGCGAGCCTGAGCTCTTTAGTCATTTATTATATTGATAAGTGTTGATCATATTTATAGCTATTTAAGGGTTTTGGGGAGGTATATGTTATTTGAAAGATGGCTATATGGACATAACAGTGTTTTTTAAACTAAAAATGGCAGAAACAGTCAATATGAATAGTAAAAATTGCTTAAACATTTTGAAGGTTTGGGTATATCTTTATAAATTGTATCCAAAATTATGTATTTTCACCAAATTCACAGTTACAATTGTAGCAAAGAGTAGTTTAAGACATGAAGTCGGTTATAATAATATAAAAATCAGATTTCTTCCTTCACTTCATCTCCATTAACCCTGGAATGGTTACAAATGGAACGATGGATTCACATTCCTTAGCTTCTTACATTTGCGATGTGCATACAAGCCTTAGGAGATATTCCTGATTCATTTTATTATGTTATATTAGGCGTGTCCCCCCCGCTGGACTAAGGCTTAAGTTAAAGGATAACCCAGTAACATTCATTCCGAGGCCGTGAAGGCGTAAAGAGGAGAGCGAGATCACTGTTGAGTGCTAAAAGAGGGCACCAGTGATGCCAATCTGGTCTCTTTCCATCAACGTGAGTTTCCTGTTTTCTGTGTTTGGTCAGACAACCTTGCGTCTGGGATGTGATGATTCACTGAGAACTAGTGAGGCTGTAGAAGTGCAGAGTCATCATCCGAGTAGACACCGGCAGAGGAGGGTGAATCAGCTGTTGCCTGGTCGTCTGTCTTATCTGTGGCGTTCCCCCTTCCTGTGCACAGACAGATAGAGAGGGCACGCAGGCGAGGAGAGAGCGAGGACTTCAACGTAAACATGTTTGCTTACGGCCGGGCGTCCCTGGGGCCGAGGCTGGTGGGTCGGGACATCAAGAGAGAGATGGTTTAGATCGTTTCAACCTTTTTCACTGACGCTCCGAGACTCGCTGTGAAGCGCGGGGAACTTTTATTACTTTTATATCAGCCCCCAAATCAGTGCATCGCAAATCTGAAAATGACATCCTGGGCTCAGGTAGAACCAATTCCACTACAGCAGATTATACATTTAATCATAATAATCCATCCACGAGCCTCTTTGTTGACCTTGGGGTATGTAGAGTTTGTAAGAAAAACTCCCAGGAAATAGTCACCTGCCTTCAGCATCACATTTAGTGTGATAGTCAGCACTTCACCAATCAACATCTCAATATCTCTGCTGGTTCAGGGTAAAGAGCTGTGGGTCAAAGGTCATCGACGAGGAGTAAAACATCATGGACGGGTTAGCATCCCCCCCACGCAATCACCTGTTATATAATTATATAATATTCAACAGCCATCCCTCTTTTCTTCTCCCTTTATTGAAGACTCTCTAATCTAAACCTCATCAAACACTTGGCCTCCAGCATTAGATAAGACACAACTGTGGCTAATTACATAACTACAATAGGTTATAATGTATGCCATGTGCACCGAGGTTCCCTCGTCAGCGGTTTCTGTGCAGCAGATCCACTTCTCTTCCCAGCATGTAGACCATCCAGTGTCAGCGCGGTTCACTCTAATGGACACGACCATGAATAAATATGTCTGAGCTGAAATCTTGTTACCACACCATCACAGGATCCTTTGCTGCCGGCGAACACAAAGCCAGAAGTGTTACCTTGTTTAATGCTGTAGTAACGTCTTTAGTTCATTACATCGATGTTTTCCCTTCAAAAGTCACGTAATCATGCAGAAAACACACTCCAAATACATGGTTATGCTCGAGGAAGTGAAGAAAAGTTTTGTTCCACCTTCCATTGTGGGTAAAGTTTTCTTGCTGCTTTGCCACCAGGGGTGATAATTTGCCACAGTGGTGGGCAGAAAAACAGAGGATTTCCAGCCAGGCCGTCTCTCCCACGACAGTGAGCGGGGAGTGGAAGGTCGATATGTTTTAGAGATCGCAGAGCCAAGAAACAGTGGTTCTGATTCTCCTCCTAAATTAAACTAAACTACTTCAAGTGTCGACAGTCTCGCCTCCATTTGGCCGCAGGAAGGAGAATGAAGGCAGCGGGGAGGAGGGAGATGGAGACGCACCGTTTCCTAGAAGGTTCCTTAGTGTCAAAATATCTTCAAGTAGTCAACTCATTATGGGTTGAGATCGCGACCTCAACCGATGAACCTGGGCTGTGATCATCAAACGATGGCGTCAACAGATGGACAGATGGATGTGGCTCCTTTTTTTTATTGCTTTCTTTAGCAAATGACAAATTCTTGGACTTTCGTGAGCAGTAAAAGTAACAGCCTCTAGTAACCGAGCTCTGAAGTCAGGTTGATGGCAGACAGAGGTTAAAGGTCGGTGCAAGGGTCGAGTAGACTTTAGATTCCACGAGGTTCAAAGCTGCCGTAAACATTTAAAAGTGGGGCATTTGCGTGTACGATGACACCCGCCGATGATTCAGACAGATCAAAGCCTTTAAACGCGTGGATTTAAGTAAAATGGATTCAAATATGGCTGAAGAGTTCATATAATTCATAAACATTCTCCACCTCTGATCTGCACATTTATTTTATTTTCTGATTCGTCGTTCTCTGCAGAGAAATCAGACGTCTCCTGCACCAGTTTGTGAAATTCCCACTCTGCAGCGATCATTGACACAATCCATCCTCCGTGAGGGTGTGACCCCTGACCCCACCGTGACTCATTTACATAACCGTCAGAAAATGTACACCATCATTAAGCTGACTTTTGGACATCTTACGAGGCAGTAAAAGTGGAATCAGTGCATACGAATGTATAATATATGGTAAATCATTTATTAACAATGTTACACAAGTTCCATCCTCGGCAGCAGCGGTTCTGCTTGGGGCACATCTGGCTATATCTTATTTACTAGATAAAAAAAAAAAAATCAAAATATACATACAGAAAAAAACTCCATAAAGGACTCTTAAAAAATTAATTTACTAAAACATTTATAGGTACATATATATATATGAAAACAGATGTACAGTAAAAAAAATGACATACAGTATCAAACATCTATATGAAAATGTTCTATTCAAAAAAGGGTGTTTTAGTGCAAAAGCATTTTATAGTATAAAAATACTGCGCTGTATTTTCTTCCTGGTATTAAGAACAGAGCTGGTGGGTTCTGTGTTAGAGGTGAGTGTCGGCGATGGGGATCCGTCTCAGCTCCACTATCTGGGAGTTGCTGATGCTCCCTCCGTCGTGGCTTCCAGGGATGGACTCGTTATCGCTCACGTTAAGGCCGGTCCCTGAAACACACAGACATTCTAGTTATTCTTTATGTGATGTACATTTACACGTATTACAGGAGACGACCTAATATACATCATCAGTTCACACAACGTATGATTATCAACACATTTGTCACACGCCATGTGTCTCGTGGCGATGATTAGTACTTGGAGCGGAAGGACGGACCCTTATGTAAGAGTGAAATAAGGCAGTAAAACAAAGGGTCAAAGGGTCAATCATACAGCATTTACATTCATACATATGTGTAAATGTTTCAGTCCATCAGGGCATGTAATATCTACTATATGTGTCCAACATTAATTATAATTACCTCCACCAAGAGGGTTATGAAACTCTCTCAGTGCTATTTGTTGTGTTTGTTTGCAAGAGAACTTCCAAGGTTCAGTGTATTAAAGTGAAAAGACAAGAGTTTCTGTGTGGATCCAGCAATTATTGAAGAGATTAATGAAGCTGAGATTATTAGATAACACATTTATACAGTTATGCAGCCTCGGTGTGACTTCTCTTTTCTTTTCCTAAATAAAAAGCACTGATAGTTTGTTCATATGATTCACTTTTTTTTGTGTGTTATGGTTCCTATTTTTTATATTTCTAAATGTCAGACACTGAATATCTCCCTCTGTCTCGATAAAGGTTGTTGTCTGCGTTCACACCAGTTAAAGTCCAGGACGTTCAGTATTCGGGTAAGTGACGTGTTGCATTTTAAAAATATATTCGAGTGATGTCAGTGAATAAAGTTGGCTCTTTCATGCTTCCTTTTCCTGATCGTTACCCAACAGCCGTGTGACTGTGACATAAGTAGCGTCCAGACCGATGCTGCTTCGTGCGGTATCGGCTCCGTCTGACACCGAGTGATAAGAAAAATCTTGCCCGTCCACAGCCGAGCCAACACGTCACCCACCGGCCCTCAGACGCACTGGAGTAGGTGTGTGTGTGTGTGTGTGTGCGTATGTTAATGGTTCACCAGCAAATGGAGTGTGAAGACCCTCATTACAGCGCCACTCGCTGACCCCCGTCAGGTGGTGCCCGATTATATAATTCTGATTAGTGTATTATCTTTACTGCTGACTGACTGGTTGAGATGAAACCAGGCGATACGCTCGGTGTGAAAGAGGAGTTCAGAGGTCAAAGGTGGGAAATGGAAGAATGTCCTTGTGACTACAAATTAAGTTTGAGTTTTTAATGAAATCCAAGCATTTTATCTTCCACAAAGTAAAGATCAGAGGTTTTCTTGAGGCCATGAGACCTGATTTGACTGCTTGAAATCTTTGATACACCGAGTAATACAAACAATTACTCCCCACTGCTGCAGTTTGACTAACTCCCCAGTCTTGTTTGCTGCAGCCCCGAGGCTCTTTCAGGTTGAACCAACACCAGAAGGGGTCGGGACGAGAGCGGATCACAGACAAACGTCTCACGGCAACAACTGTCAGTTTACCCGACTGGGAGCAACACACGACTCCGGGCCTGATTCACGCTGTCACCACACAGTCAATTAGAGCGTACGAGGCTAGCTTTTTACCTAAACGTAACACTAGCCGCCGGGCCTAATCCACATAAATTAACACCCGTAGCTCTCTCAAAGTCACACCTGCTAGAAGGACTTTAACATTGGCTCATCTCCATGGTGTCAAATTTTGTTTTTCTGGCGTGTAGGTTCGCAGATATCGAGTGCCGCTGCATATAGGCCGACGCTGCACAGAGGGACCCGAACAGACTCTGTGAGGCCTTAGCAAAGCAAAGATTCATGGGAATTTTCGTGATTTATTTTTAAAGTCTCTGCAAAGCTAAATCAACCCACAGCTCTGCCGCTGTAACGGGCTCAAAGCCATCGGATGCATTGCTAAATGATCAGTGATTCATTCATTTTCTTCAGCAGGAGGAATCAAATCCAGGGATGAGCACCAAACAGTATTTCCCACTATTAATGTTTCTATGCAGGTGTCACACTGGAGCACCAGCATCTCAGACCAACACGTCCCTGAACAACGTCATAAACGTACCCTTTTATGGACTGTGTCAGGTGACAGTAAGAACACGGAGCAACCAAGAGGATAAACATCTTGCCTATTAGGCTAATGAGTGACTTAGTTTATTTTAATTTAATATTCGTAGTGACCTAAATCCATGTAATTATAAGCTAGCTCTCCTGCAAACAAAGACATCTGGTAAAACACGCACTAACATGCACTAACATGCACAAACACGCACTAACATGCACTAACATGCACAAACACGCACTAACATGCACTAACATGCACAAACACGCACTAACATGCACTAACATGCACAAACACGCACTAACATGCACTAACACGCACTAACATGCACTAACATGCACTAACATGCACTAACATGCACTAACATGCACGTGCAGCCAGCCCGAGTGTCACTTCATTCTCTGCTCAGGACGCCATTACATATATATATATATATATATATATATATATATATATATATACATATACATATGTATATATCTCATATATATCCTTTTATTGTCTTGTGTTGTTCTTGAATGTAAGAAACCTGCAGCTTTAAGGCGTCGCAGACTCAGATTCATTTCCGGAGCTGAAGCTAAACAAGAACAATCATGTGGATTTTCACCTAAATCCCAGAGAAATCTCCACGCAGGCAGGATTATTCATCAGGTTGTAATGGAACTGCTGCACGCCTCTCTCTTCATTTTTGAAACACCGATTTCATTACAGCAAATTACATCTTCACCGGCATCCCAGTCAATAAATACCAAAATACTTTTTCCCCTATTAAAGGGATAATGCTGACCTAATTTGAGGAGTAATAAGGCTCACACTTAGCGATGCATGGACCTTTGCTGGCACGCTGCCCGACGGCTGAATAAAAAAAGATGGAAGTTCTAAATTTGAGGCTACGGCAGATTTTAAAATTAGATTTACGTAAGCATCGTTGCATCACAACGTCGTGTTTCAGGTGTGTAATTAGTCCAGCGGAGTCCACAGACCACAGTGTCTCACATTAGCAGCAGAGCAGCGTCCCGGAGGACCCAGGCTGCTGTTGGCGGTTGTCCAGCTGGGCCTGATTCTTATTCAGACACTGTGAAGCAATTACTCTGTAATTTCAAAGAGTGAGGAGAGGACTGCCTGAGTGTGTCTGTTGGTGATATATCAGCGAGCAGTTTGGGCCCTCAGCTCATTAAACATTGATGGCAACAGAGGAAGAATGGTTTCCATGGCAGCAGAGAGATTTAGGGTAAGCAGAAGAATGACTAAGCACGGCCCATGCTAATAGATGTTACAGATACTGTGTGTGTGTGTATGAATACCCACACACACACACACACACACACACACACACACACACACACACACACACACACACACACACACACACACACACACACACACACACACACACACACACACACACACACACACACACACACACACACACACACAGAACCACCAAAGGCAAAAGTTGAATCACTTCACTCTCTTCTTGGCTTTCAGCCAGGTTTGTGCCTTTTTATGAAAGATGTTGTTTTTCCTTCAATGTTTAAAATGTTTCTATTTCTGACAAATGAGATTATTTTATACAAGAAATAAAAACACTAGAAGGGAAGCTCTTAGGAATGTGAACTCCATACCTGCCAAGTCAAAACTATTGATACTGAAGAAGAAATTCAATATATTGTGTTCCTGTCATGTGTTTTTAATTGCTGTGTAATCAATTAAAGCTCAATATGACTTTTCTGCTTAAAAGTAGGTGAAATGAAATAACAAACTAAAACCAACGTTCTATAAAACTTAAATATCATATACATTTTTGGTTGCATCACATCATTTTCATTCAGAAGGCTGGATTCTAATTCAAGTGAACAAAAGGAAGCGAGAAAACTAAATTAAGTTTTGAGGCTGTTTGAGGTAGAATAACAATATCATTCTGGAACTGACTGTAAGAGAAACACAACATAAACACTAAGACTGTAGAGTACATCTCTGTGTGTTGGTGGGATTCTCACCAGTTTTTAAGGCAAATATAAGGTCGTCAAACTCCTGCGACTCCTCGTCTGCCGTGACGAGGTTGGTGTTGATGAAGCCTCCCTCGGTGGTGTACGTCCCCATCACAGGGCTGGCTTTAAACACACTGCCGGGCTGACTGCCGGGCTGCAGCGACGCTCGCTCCCAGTCTGCTGACACCTGACACATACATCCATCATGAGCACAAACACAACGGGCATGCATTATTGTCACTATTAGCCGAGAGCGTCCATTAAAATGTCTTTGAATGCAATGTTTGGGATAATAAATCATCTTAAACCTTCACTTAATAAAACTGGAAAATGCATGACGGTGACAAAAACTGAAAATCCTTGATTTTTAACTATTTATGAGATATTTCCTTGATAGCAGCAGAGTAATATAGCACTTTTTCAAAATAATTTACAAGTAATTTGCAACTTTCATGTGCATTAAAGCCAAAAAACATTAACTTAACATGAACGCAGGGCAAAATTAGGTCAACCGTTCTCCTCATCAACACACACGCTCTCTTAATTCAGAGAATGGCTGCATCTGTCAGCCTGCAATCACGTCTGTGATGAGTTAGGGTCAGGCAGAGTGCATGTTGTCCCAGCACCCCGAAGGGTTAAGGCCAACGCACAGGGTCACAGCGGGTCCACGGGGTGACGGCAAGGTCGCTGGGTTTCGGGTTTCACACTCAATCAGACCAACATGGATATATATTACGTTAATAGTGAGACGGATGAAAGCCTTTCATTTAGTCCACAGGTAGTATTTAGTCCCGTCTCCTGATTGGACAGAAAAAAGAGAGGACGGCAACAAAAGAATATCACGTTATGTGTGCTCTCTTCACCACAATGACCACATGAATCCTTGTTTTCCACTCCTTTATTATGAATGTCTTATCTGTCCAAGAACATGCATGGAAGTGTGTGTTGTACTTCCGAGGCCTGTCGGGGCTGTAACCGGTACAGAGCGTCCCGGTGAGGTGAATTAAGCGCCACCAGGCACCTCACATATGTCACATCCACTTTGAGGGGAAAGCAGTGAGCGGGTGATTCAAACCCCTTTCAATAAGCCATTCAACCCTCAAATTACATGCTCATATCCCTGTTCTTATCTCATTTCAATTCCCTTTCTACCGATCCACTGGCACAAATTGTCACTCATCTCAACGCTCTCGATCTGCGCTCTTATTTTCCCTCGCTGGGCTGTAGCCAAATCTGAGAGACGCAGGAGTGTGCTCTCATGAATAAAACAAGATTACTGGATTCCTATGTGTGGAGGATCGAAGCAGAGAGAGAGAGAGAGAGAGAGGGGGGGTTCCCAGGAGTAATGAAGTTAAACCTGCCCCCTTTCTTCTCCTTCCTCTCCATCTCACCAGCTCAGACCTTATAGGGTATTCTTCAGGGACAAAGTTGCCGAGGACACTCACTACAAAAGCACACACAGTATGTTTCGGGTGCTTGCCTGCGATGTGCCGATCCGACAGAAAGGTCGCAAGAGGAGCTCACACACACACATAATGTGAGCCGGTCTGAAGCAGACGGGCCGAGAGGCTACGAGTGTCTGAGCGAGTACGAAGGCTCTCTGCGGAGTCACGCTCCTCTGACGTGAGAGACGTGTGAAGGCGGACCAGGAATGGGCAAATAGAGCCATGGGAAAGAGGGCATGGGAAAGAGTGGAACTGACTTAGAGAGAAGGTGGAACACAGGGAGGGAAGGTAAAGATTCTAATGATATCTTCCAACCAGCTGCATACAATCATTCCTATAAGTTATGACAACGCTTAACGCAATTACGCCGCAAAGAACATCAAGTGCACCGTCTGGAAACAAACTGTCAGCTCAGCCGGATTCATTAAAATGACTGGAGGAGAATCTAAATGATTTAGAGGTGAAACCAAAAGTGAGTGCAGACAAAACGTCGCACAAATAAAAAGCAGCATCCCAACCTGTTGACAGGTTGAATGAAAAAGGTTCATGAGATAGATATTTTAATAACCAGTGGAGAAAAAAAAACATCATTTTCCATATCCAGGATATGGTTGACAGCAGAACATGAAGTGATCTGTAACTAAATAAAAATGCAAAGCATTAGATTACAGAACGATCAATACGGTAAATCCATATGATCGAGTGTGTAAAGTGTGTGTGTGTGTGTGTACCTCCTCCATGGCGCTGATGAGATTCTGAGTTGATTTACTGATGTCGCCCCCGACGGTGGTGGGCCCCCCTCCCTGGTAGGTCGAGTCAGGACTGTCATGGCCGCTCATCTCCACTGTGTAACTGGCTTTAGTGGGCCAACACAGCTGGTTGTGCATGACAAAGTACACAGCAAACACATACAGGCCCTGTAGGGAAAGAAGGGGGGGGAAGCAGCATTTAGAACATTCTCCACAGCTCTGCTCCACTTTCAGAGCTCCTCGGTATCATGGGATCGATATAAAGCCCGTTTCAGACATGGAGTCTGCAAACAGTGCTGGATTCATCTCTTCCTAAAGGATCTGTGCCGCTGCCAGGCTTGCCTTAAAATGATAACATATAAATAAGCTATATCAAGTCATACTGTATCAGGATTCCCTATTGAGCAATTATTAGCGGCGGTATCTCCTCCAGCGTGATGAATGGAGGATTACTTCACCGCTGTGCCATGACCTCATTGGCACCCTGGTATTGCCGCTTCCTCCACTTCCTCGTCATTACCGTATCGTCTCGGTCAGCGGCACCGGGCTGTGAATTACCCCAAAACACCGGAGCGTCAAATACCACAGGGCCGTCCCGTATTTCACGACACCCGTCGGCGGGCGATGACAGAGATGGAACGCACGAGAGAGCAGGGCACATGTTGTATGTGTGAATGCGACCCAGCACATGGTCTTTAGATATGCTAATGACAAATCAATAAAACCCAGATTCATTTAGTTGCCTTGTTAGCAAAGAGACAAGTCTCAATATGTCGGGCTTCGTTTTCAACAAGTGCTCTGCGGGGAGGAACTTCCCAAACTGCCCCAAAACAGATTAAGCCTTTAAATCCCCGACTTCAGTGAGTGATTTTGGATTCAAACCATTAAGCTGCACATTACCAAACCACACGCATCTGTTTTATGTTGAACAGACCCGAAACGGGCAGATCGGACAGCAGAATAACGAAGGATGGGAAACTAAACGAGGGATACTGACGGATTGCAATCAACGCTGACGGTTACGATCGACATTACGACAGGAACCGGAACTGGAAAAGTGTGCGTTTATGGGTGCACTGTAAAACCAGCTATAAGACATAGATAAAACAGGTCTTTAACTCAGAGTCAGTTACACAACTAGTGCTGTACATCCACATTATATGGATACGTGCATTAATGTGCCGTTGAGGATGTGTGAGCTTCAGAATGAGAAATGTATCAGTGGAACCTTTCAGGGTTCAAGAGCTGTGATCAAACTTTTTTTTTCATTTGTGTGAAATGTGTGTGATGTTTAAGGAGTTCTGAACCTCCCGTGTGTGAAAACATAAAGCGCTGAATAAAGGCAGCCAGCTGTGTGTTCGAGTATGGGTGTGTACGTTGCCATCCATTACTGTGGCTCCATCACAACAGGGCTGTGGGTGATAAGCACAGGTCATTAGCGGGCTGTGCAGCCTGAGGAACAGGCTTTACTACCGTAGGCCTGTTATGTAAGTGTTCCCTGATCACTGGAGAGGCCACGTCTTTAGAGATGGAAATCACAGAACATAAGGAGAGCGAGGAGGACGGAGAAGGTGGTGGGGTCGAGGGGGGAGGGCTGGGATCAAGAGAAAGCAAAGAGGGGAATATGAGCAGGAATATTTAAGGGCAAGAATGTGAGGGCCTGTCCACACGAAAACGTTTTCGGTGCGTAAACACAGAAGTCTTGTGTGTTTCGCTCTTCCGTCCATACGAATCCGGCGTTTTCGTGGCGTGAAAACGCACTTTTTTGAAACCAGCTCTCAGGGTGGAAAAGAAAAAAACGGCACCCCTCCGTTTCGTGTTCGTTTTCGCCGTCTAGACGAAAACGAAATGCGATGACGAAAATACGCTGACGTCATCGCCCCGCTCCTTGACCCTCGAGCCTGACTTCTTCCCCCGCAACGTCTCGTAACAACAACGGCGGCCCCCGTGCTCGTAGCAGATATTCTGCTCGTCTGTACGACGGCGTATCAGGGCCGCTGTATGAACAAAAAACGGAGCCGAGAGAGGGGGGATATTCCGGGGGATATTCCGGGGAAAAAAGTCGCAGATATGCTACTTTATTATGAACAAACTAGCTAACAAGCTAACAAACAAACGCTAGCTAACTTCCCATGAATGTAGGCATTTATATGTCTAATTAATCCATCCCAACGTATGAGAACGCCTCGTCAAGGTCATTAGGGTGACGGCTGTTGGTGCTTATTGTTGGTTTTATTTATACGGGCCAAATTGTCATCTTATGGGTGTTTATTGATCGGGTGGTCGGGCGGAGATTAGCCGTAACTCTCACGTGTTGCCATAGAAACATCCAGTTGAAATGACGCCAAGGCAAAATGGAGAAAAAAAAGTTTGTTTTGCTTCGTCTGGATGGCCCCTTAGGAGGATCAGGTGTATGTACGAGATTTTACTAAATATCTAATAACTTCAGAAAAAGTAATCCGAGGGAAATAAAAGTCCTATTTTCTCACTCATGTGAGAGTGATGATGATGTTTTTGGTAACAGTGTCACACTTGTTTGCAATATTCGTGTTTTGTGGGAATAATTTCCTGTTCTCATAAAAGCAACGGATCCATTTCCCCCCCCAAATCCCAATTATCTGCAGGCTCCACACACAGCTGATTGCATGTGTGTGGATGTGCGTGGGCCGTGTGTCTCCTTCTCCATAATAACGCACATATCCTGTGTACTATTTATAGGCGAGTACAAAGGTTGAATGAGAACGCGCGGCGGAATTGAATTGTAATGGAGCATGGTGCCGTTTCCCTGCTGTGGACGTCTGACTGTGACGATACGATGATATAAGGTTTACCGGCAGAGGAGCCGCCGCAGCAGGAGATAATGAGGGGTGTTGCTGCGGTGATTCGATTACTGTCATCTAATTCAGTCTGATCTGGCACAGATGTGGATCCACAGCAACAGTGGGGTGTAATGGAAAAAAACGAGGGATGGAAGAAATAAGAAATAAAAAAAAGTGTGTCCAAAGTTCCTGATTATCTGCAAACTTCATCACCCAAAACCCCGCCGGAGACTAAAGGTTGCTTTCTACGAACGCGCTGCTCAATAAGCATAATCCGTGAGCTGCAACACAAACACAGCTGTGCACAGCGCTGACATCTGCGGCTGTTTAAAAAGTGTTCAGTAATCAGCTGTTGGGAAATGTGCCACACAACCACATCAATAACAACACCAAGGTAAACACGGAAAATTCTCCTAATGGAAAATTCACGGCATGAGGGGAACAACAACAACAACAACTGCTCTACTATACTCTGTGTAACCACTTCCGACCTCAAGGCAGAGAACAAAAGGCAAACGACAGCGTAAAAAAGGATAAGATAGCGTGTTTTAATAAGCAGCTAGTGGAATAATAAACGTCATTACGCACCACCTGTCTGTACAACAGGCAGACATGAAATCTACAGATCTGGAAAGGGGATATTTGTCAATAAAAGTCTTCTTTTGCAACATTTTTTTTTAGACATCTCTTTAATCAGAACGTCCTGGAACATGAAATGAACGTCTTCCATATCTTTGAAGGCCTGCAGCTGTTATCAGTCCTCCCGACATGATCTAATTACAGTTCAAGGTGTACCGTGTGTTTGATGAGAAGCACATTTGCTTTCAACAAACTTTAATTCAGTCCCTGAAGGACACAAAATGTCTCTTACTGCAATGCCTTTCACCTTCACAGCTAAATGAATTAAGCTTGCGTGCACATGGCGACAGCATCTCCGTCATCACCCAGCATCGTGGCAAAGGGGTGCTTTGTGAAAACTGGGTCAGACGAGTGTGTTTACTGCTCATCAATGTCCGTGGACACGCTCTGGGTTTGGGGGCTCTCTACCTGTCTGTTCCACTCTGATGGATCCTTCCTTATGCCTACCGCAGATCAACAGCAAATCCCACAGGCTCCACTTTTAGTCTGAGCTTTGAGGTTGCAACGTAAGAGCCAGGCTTAAAAATCAATTGCCATAGTCCATTTTTTTTTCTTTTAGTGAATGCTGAGTTTGAAAAGTTGGCTGTGAGGGTTAACCAGAATTTGTCCCGCCTGAAGGGCAAACTTGATGTAATGGAAGGCAATCTATAAGGCTGGCATGAAGTCCTTTTCTCTTGTATTACTCCCCTCTCTGGAGAAGTGTAAGTGATTGCCACAGAGGCAGCAGGGACGGGTGTTTTATATGTGATAACGTGGATGTCTGTATGTTATTTGGGTGCTGAACACCGGGATGCTGAACACCGGGATGCCTCGTGGGCCGAATCAGAGACAGGAACACATTCAGGTCATTACAGAGAGAACAGAAGGACTTTTATCCGAAGCTGCCTATGAGATTAAGGCAATTTCACCTCAGTCAAAATATGAATGAAGCTTGAGGCTGGAACAAACCGGCATCAATCAAAGAAGATTTCATTTAGGAAGGTAAGACATTAATGGTTCTTTAATCCCTCAGGACAAAGAAGAATCTGTCGTATTAAAATCCTGTAATTTAAAACCTTAGTTATATAACCAATGACCGCTTTAAAGAGGACCATCACACTATTGATCAGCTGGGGAAGCTGCCCATGTGATGTCACAGAGTGAGACAAACTCCACTGGCGCTCAGTGCTAACGGTGACATCGACGGTCGCCGATGACATCGCTTCTCTTCATTAGTTACTTGACCAACGGGAGACGTTTACTTTGGTGCAACACCGTCGTCTTTGGCATGTGGATGCCACATATCACCGCCGGTTACCACAGACCTGCCACGGCACACTTTACAGATGGATGGCGTCTCTCAGAAGAGACCACAACGTTTATAGAGTAGACATGAAAGAAGAAAAGAGCCTATTGTGCCAAGAGAGCGAGGTCGGGGGGGGGGGAGCAGAGAAGACATAATTGATTAATTATGCTGTAAGGCATTTCCTATAAACTATAGGAACGCACACTTATGTCATCTTCACATCGATACAGTGAGTCTTGGACCGCATTACAGATTTGACCACGGAGAAATGAATTATCTGATAGAAATCACTATCAAATTGTGAAACCAGACGTCTGAGCTGAGTTCAACCCATAGTAATTGATTACTGTCTGTTATATAAGTTATAGAAGAGAGCAGTGTAAATGTGGGAGGGTGCAGCTGTGAAGTGATATTTGATGAAAGGGTTATCTTGCATCTCCTCTGAAAGCAAATTGAGAGAGAGAACACAAAAACAGACAGAGAGAAAGGCACAAGTGGAGGCCGAGAGAGAGAGAGTTGGCAGTGAGAGGCTTCAGAGAGATGTGACACACTGATAACCCTGCCTCTCTCTCCAGGTTCTCCGTGCTCTGCCTCGGCCAACACATCAAAGCAGGGCTTCAAAGTGGGATGAAGCACTCTCATTCTATAGGTCGACAAAACAAACAGTGCACGGCCCTGTGCTGGCAGAGCAGACGGGAGACACTGCTGTTGATTGTGTGTGTGTGTGAATACAATATCTGTATACATGGACAAATAAATCATTAGACAAGTGAGCAAGCAATTAGATGAACAAGTCAATGAGCTCACCAGCAGGCAGTTGAAGATGACGTAGAGGATGAGCATCCACAGGTACCGGTAGCCCATATGGAGTCCTGCCCACAACCACACCAAGGAGACGAGCAGGAACAGGTAGAGGACCAGCGGCACCTCTGGAGCACAAAATAACCACACAAGAGCATGAAAAAAAACTATATATAGAACATCACATTTAAGCAAAATACATCTAAATGTTATCAAGATTCAAAGGTTTATATGCATAGTAAAGAAACATGTTTCCCTGTACAATGACATTCTTCTTTTGCCGTCCACAAAATGTAACATCTAGTATAAAAAATAGATAAATAGTATAAAAACAAAGGCAGCATGTGAGACATATATATGGGGGGCATTAGCTCAGGAGGTAGAGCGGGTTGGCTGCTAACTGCAAGATTGCTGGTTTGACCCCGGCTCCTCCTAGCTGAGTGCCTGGCGTCTCTGAGCAAGACGTTTCACCCTAATTGTTCCGGATGAGCTGGCTGTCGCCCTGCGTGGTTGACCCCGCCGTCGGTGTGTGAATGTGTGAGTGAATGTAAAAGTGTATATAAATGAGGACCATGATATTCACATAATGACTACGATAAAATACAGTTGATAAGCATTCATCTTACTTATAGTACCCTCGATGGAGCTCATAATACCTGCTGTATTCTTTGTACACACGCATTTATTACTTTGTGCATTTTAAAGTTTCATTCACGCTTCGTGTTTGATCTAGTTTCTGGGGGGATAAACAGCACAGCAGTGTAATCCTCACTTGTTGCAGTGTTTCTGCAGCGGGGCAGTAAGGAGAGAGCGGTGGTGTAGTGGAGCCGGGAGCGGGCCTCGGGAGCTGTTTAATGAACCACTTCTTACAGCCCCACTCCAGCGCCGGTGTACACAGCCCTGTCTGCTCCAAAAATCTTAATGAGTACACGTGGTGCACATGTGGAGTCATGTGGACGCTGATTAAAGCCCAAACTAGAGCCTGCTGTACATCGCTGCAGAGCAGAATCATAGAGTCAGCTGAGAAGACCACAGGGCACACACACACACACACACACACACACACACACACACACACACACACACACACACACACACACACACACACACACACACACACACACACACACACTCAGTATTCCATCTATTGAGCATTTGCCAATAATGCTGATACTGATCTGAGAGCCAGTGCGTGTTGTGAAAGGGCCCAGACAACTGGCATATAAAGCAAGTTAGGTCACATTTTTGTATATTTTAAGAAAGTAGGTTATGTAGAAAATCCCTCTGACTGATTCAATAAAATAACAACAAATGTGGCTGGTATTCACCGTCTAGAGGTAGAAGTTCAAACAATAGGAAAACCATTGCTGCCATGTTATTTATTTAAAAACTATTGGACAATTTCGTTTTTTTAAATAATACCAATATTGATGCCACAAAGCTTCATCTTAGCTCTCTCACTTGACGAGCAGGACTCCAAGAAAGTGACATCATTTTAATAGACAATCTTAATTAATTAGAGAGATGCCTCTGCATAGTTGGAGAGGCTGCGTCTGCACTCGGCAATTAGCACGCCCTTTAATAAATACAGCCCTAAAACACTCTAGCACATGCTTGCCATGAAAGCTGACAAACATGTGACCTCATGCTAAATTGCTCACCCTTTCTGGCGTGCGATGTTTACAGTGGACACACACACACACACACACACACACACACACACACACACACACACACACACACACACACACACCACTCTGCACACGGCATGCAGAAAACAAAGAAATGCTGAAGCACATCTGCTGTATTTGGACTGCATCGAGTGTTTCTCAGATAAGACGAGACCACCGAGAGGTCTCTCCGCACGTGTCTGGAATCTGAGCTCTCCCGTAGCCACTGGTAACCCACTTCCTGCGAGGGCTGATACAGCACTGCCAAGCACAGTATGTAACGATACACGAGTAGAGGGGAATACGCCGTCTCAGACGTTATCTCTCAAGGTGAGGACAGACAGATTTATATGTCTTTTAACCGTCGCCCCTGCATGATTCATGACGTGAGAGTTGAAGAGAACAACCTCAGCCTCACACTTAGGTGAGTCTGAACTGAGGCCACTGATGTCTGCTCGCACCTCGTCTCTATCAGGTCACGCTGTTCCTCTTGGCTTGAGAAAAGGATTCCCTCGCCTCTTATTGGAACGTCTAATTAGAGGACAAACAAAATGAGCGCTGCAAGGAGTCCGCCAGAGAGAGAGAGAGAGCTGATAAATAATATATATCTCATTAGTAACCATCTCGTTTCTTTCATGAGGAAATATTCAAGGAGAACACGATGGACTAGACTTAAATTGTATAGATTTTTTTGAATGAGCATGGAGCATAAAATTAGAAAAAAGAGGCTCCGCATAAACTTTATAACCTGCTTGTTCAGTTCTTGTGTTGGCATCGGAGTCCCTTCATAAACGAGGGGGAAGAGATTTGTTTGCCAGTTGGGTGTCACAGGTGTGACCACAGACATAATCGGTGCGACGTCACCTATTGGACCTATTTGGACTACAGATTTGAAGCCTCAGGTTTGGCCCCGCCCTCAAGCATCCTCTGCTTTATCGTTTATTTTACTCCAAACGGGACCAGGATTTACTAAAAGAACATCACGCTGTACTGAAGAAGACTTGAAACCAGCGAGTGTGACCATAAACTCATGTTTACAATGTTTACTGAGCTAATAAATCAAGTGATAATTAGGGGTAATTTTCTCATATAGTTACGTGTCAACGGACCATTCAAAACACATGAACAACACACCAACGTGTCTCCAACTCGTGTGATGTAAACGACGGATCCTGAGGAACAAACACTGCGTTGACATTATCAGTCAACACCATCAAATTAGTGTCCCACATCTTTATGATTTGTTTGCATTAGCCTGGCTCAGGTGTAATGTCTGTGATGCTCTGTGTATTCTCGTGTGTGTGTTTTGGAGTGTGGGAGGCTGGGTTGGTAAGGGTGGCTCAAATGTGCAGCTGCCCAATAAGAACATGGTTGTATTTTCTGCACTGTAACTATAGGGCACTCATGTGGAGAGTGCACAGTAAGATGAATCCAATATAACGCATAACAAACTCATTTCGAGGCGTCATCTTGAAAATCAATTGTACCCCCGTGGACGTAAGTGCTTCAAATCTAAAGCGAAAATGTCAAAATTACACTGCTGAGTCACTCTCCAGTGTGCTGGCTGGTGCTATGTAGGACAGACTGTACAGTTCACTTCACAAGTAGGATGGAAACACAGGGCACCGGCCCCAAGTTTGTAAAAGAGCCCTCACTGAGGTGCGACTTCCAACACCCTGCCTCTTCCACTCCACTACAAATTCAGCTCCTTATCTCACTGCAGGTTTCCTCTGGCTCAACTCTTTTATACTTTCTTGGCCATGTTTCCTTCTTATTTTCTCCATGCCTCTCCCTTTCCCCTTTGAGAATTATTTCCTGTAAGTCTTTATTCATTCTGCCAATACTCTGCTCATTGTTTTCCGACGCTTCAGTGTTTTGTTTTGCTCAGACTTGATAAATCTGCTTAATGAAGCCGTTCATCTGTTGCTTTTCACCCTTCTTCAGTCTTCTCAAACTTGTTTTTCCTCCATCTCTGCCTCTCCTTCTCTTCTTTTGCACATCTGTCTCTATCTGCTCCCTCCTCGGTTTGAGTTTTCCAACCATGTAAGCACATTCCAGTCTGTGGACAGGGCAGAGCTCCCACAGTAAGAACAGGTTCCCAGAGCCAAATGCTGACTGTTTGTCTTGATACCACTCAGAAGCAGCAGAAAGCTTTCTGTTACTGTTATGTGTGCATAAACTTGTGTGTGTGTGTGAACATGAAGAAAAATCATACGTAAGCTTTTGGATGGACACGTGTTAAAAAGAGGCTCAATAATTGATTATCTTCCTGTCTGGATGAGCTAAGAAGTCAACAAACAGTTTAACCCCCCAACTTCTGCTCAAAACCATTTGTTGTGATTTTTCTGTGGACATGAAGGAGCTTTTTTCTCCGCAGGCCCCGGTTTCCACTGACCGGAGCCGGCTCCTGGCGTGAGAAGACAAACTGAGAAGAGAACACGGGTTCAGCAAAAACAGCCGGGGTAGAAACTCAAGACTGTGCTGACATCACTGTCACCGAGAGGTCAGCAGCTGTAATAACAACAAGCTGTAATAAGTGTGTGTTAAGCACGCACAAACACCACAAGTAATATGGGTGTGTGAACTACGTGTGAACATTTAGGCACAGTAAAAGTCATATTATTTTATTCTGTACTAATTCTGCAGGAAAAAAACACTATAACTTAAATATTATACATTATATATTAGATTAGATTTCTAATACTGATGCATGGAAAAGCAGCAGTGTGTTTTGCTATAGTGACTCCCTCGTAAGGGCGAACGATACATCTAAGCTGATTTATGAGGTTGGTAAGAAGAAAAACAACAAAACAATCTGCGATACAAATTTTAGTTCACTTTTTGACGTTTTTCTAATCTCTTTTGTTTTTGTTTTTTAATAATTTTACCTCTTTGGGCCTCAAACTGAGATTTAAATAAAACCAATGTGAGAACTTTAGAGGATAAATGATTCTAGTGGATCTTAAATAACTAGTATTGTACATATTTTGTACAAATATTGGATTTTATAGCTGTCAACTAAATGTACATTAAAAAGTACAAAGTAGTAGAGTACAGTAATTTCAAATGGACTAGGCATGTATTGTATAAATCAGTATAGTAATTGAGTAGATGTTCTTAGTTACTTTCCACCACATCTAAATGTTTTCTGCTTAACTGCCCCTGTCTCACAAGATTGTGTGGAATTATATCGCCAGCATCATTTACGTCATTCAGGGAAACAGAAAGCAGCGGCCTTTCATTTCAAAAGTCATGAGACTATAGGAGCAGATTGAGGCTTTGCTGTTTTAGTGATTTAAATGACTGTAAAGTAAAAATCCCTATGATTAATGTTCATCATGAAATCACTCCTAAAAACAAACCAAAACAACAAAATAAAATGTGAATATGTAGCCATGGCAAAAATAAAAAACAGTTTAAAGAAAACTAACCCAGTCCCAATCCATCCGTACTAGAGAATTTTTTTGGCTATGTGAGCAAAATATCAACATGTCTGGCATCTGAATAAAGCAACTGCACAGCCTCAAACACAATGTCCAATACAGCAAATCAAACCTCATCCATCCCAATAATTTGTTAATTTCCACATTCCTGACCAATTAGCCATCAGTGAAGTCAGAGAACAATTAACAATCCAACATTATAGGTATTCATTTAACTTGGCACTATTGAAAACGGAAACTGTGCTCCCTCCTGTATCAAAAGAACATCATGTATTACAAACACACCCTGTGGTTTCACTGAGGGCTGTGATAAGGGCATAATGGAGTGCTTTGAATAGCACTGATGTAAGTCCAGTTTAGTTCTGTTCTGTTTTCGCTGGCAAGCCTCACACAGGGCACAATGAAGTTCAACACACTGGCATGCTTGTTTCATTTTGCTGACGTCAGAAGTCCTGCTATATCTCGCCCAGTGAGTTTTACTTGTGGGCTTCTCACAATCAGGCACACACACACACACACACACATATTCACATAGACACGGATTAGCACTCGGCTTATCTCATCAGTTGTTTGCTGCAGCGAGGCATTTGAAAATGTTGTTGGCCTAAAAACTCATTGTCTGAATGGCATCAGTTATCCCTCAGGTTCTGTATGAAGCTCAGTTTGGAACTTCAAGGTGAAGCAAAACATATCTGATTAACATATCGTGGCAAATCCAATTTTTATTTTTTGTGTGAGCCTATCACACATTGCAGGACTGGAACTGATCCGGTATCAGCGCCTGTAACTTTTAAACCTGTGAAGCCTTTTAAATGGTAGAAGCAGTAAAATATTAAAGGCCTTTCCTTCACATTTGGTTTATTCCACTTTGAGAAAAAGCTACTGATATAGTATACGGCAAAGAGACCCTGAGCTCTGCCAAAACACTATGACAACAAAAAGGAAAAGAAAGCTGTGATTTAATGCGGCCCATCCTGTTTATGTTGTGTTCACGCTCATAGAAATGTATGTTTATGTGCGTCCGGATGAAACTAAACCAGCACTGATCCATCGCTGGATGAACTTTAATAAAGAATGCATATGTTCTACAGAAACCTGAACACATATGCACTGTCCTGCGTATTAAAATGCTGCTGTCAGGCAAAAATCCTGGATGCTGACCTTTGACCTCTACCTGGTTTGTGAATGACAAAGCATTGGCGTCATTAATATTGCACACCTACCTGCAGCTCAGCAAAACACTGTTTTGGTTTCCCACACTACTTCAGAGGCCACACACATTGTGTAGGGCAAACCGCTTGCCAGCCAAAGGACTGGCACTAATTCAGGCTTTGCTTTGTCATTGGAGGGCCTTGACTGAGCAAAACAAGCTAAAGCCGGCTGATTCTCACCGATGGCCACTGATTACAGCCGCGATACCGAGGCAGCGAAGGGCTTTGACTGGGATCGTCATGTGTGGCCGAAGTGACCGACCGCACCAAATAAATACTCCTGTTTCGTACTGACCGTAACTCTATGACATTTATTCCTCCGCAAACAAGAATCGTACATGAAGTACACGTTTGAGGTTGTTCCCACACATCTTACGGCAATCAACTTTAAATAAAAGTGTGACTGTCAGCATTATTGAATTCAAGGAAGCGGGTATTGTTTTGTTCTTATATCATAAATCTCTTGAGTACACACACAGCAGACAGTGTCTGTAAGCTGAGGAAGATAGGGGCTAAAACTGTGAGACAAAAATAAGGGTGGATGCAGTCTAGTTCCTGACAGCATGCAGGCAGCAGGTTACTTTAAAACCTCCCACTAACTCCACTTTCTTTCTTTATCAAATTCACATGTTGTTTTTCTTTCATTTCATTGTATCTATTACTTCTATTTTGCTCGGGCTGTTTTAACTGTAAGGTGTCCTTGAGTGCTTAGAAAGGCATCCTTAAATGAAAATGTATTATTACTACTTGTTTTGTAGTGTCGAGTGAGAGATTGCGCAACTGTACACTTGAGCAAAGTTCTCCTTTTTTATGAAGAGCGTATTCTGAAATCCACACTTATGTATGTGAACACACAGGTTTGATCTGGTACCTGTGCTGTTGGTCCGTCCACGGTAAACGTCGTCGTAAGCCTTCCACTGCTGGGTCACCTGGTAGGCGTGGATGAACACGACCATGACGGCAACCAGACAGATGAGAGGCACCAGCACCGCCGTGCACAGGGCTGCATAGATGTTGGGGATGAAGCACCTAGAGAGGGAGATGGACAACATTGTAGATGATTGTCTTTTTTTCAGTGTATGTAGAAAGAAGCATAATGTATGTGGGAAAAGAAAGAGGGAGAAGGGAGGGAGTTAAGAGGTCATCCAGCACTAGGCTAATCCCCAGAAAATGCAAAAACATTACATGCCTATATTGCCCTACATTCACTCAAGTAAAGACTGTGTTTCTTCAAGATTAACAAACAGGATCTGGCCGGTGAGACCTTTGAGCCTGACTAAGTCTCAAAGCATTCTTGCTCAACAGCAGCTTTTGCCTTCAACAGCAAAATAAGCATGTTCTTAAATCTTCAAACAACCACTCTACAGCCAAGTGTTTTTCTATTTAAAGAATGAAAGAACATTTCAAAGAACGAAAACAACACGGTACAGGTATTTCTTGTTTTGAAAGGAACATGAATATGGAGTGGTTCTGTGAGGCCATCTGCTGATCAGACAAAGGTCAAAGTTTTTTTTTTTTTATTATCAACCCTACTCTTGGTGTGAATCAGTATGATTGGGTTTCTTGGACTATCTCAGGAGTCTTTTCCCAGCTCCTGTCCAATCAGACGTGTGTGTTATTTGTTAAATAAAACTTAACTGAACCTTCTGGGAAAATGGACATCTTCATTTAAACTGTTAACTGCCAAACAACTATCAAAACACCCATGTGACTTTGTCCTTTTTCACAAAACAAGCTTGGCCCCTGGTATGGTGGGAGTGTGAAATACAGATAGGACCTCACTGCAGCCCTGGGGAGTCGCACAGAAATAATTGCAGCTATGCGAAGCCATAACAGAACACAAAGTATGCCAAATAAAGCATTGCATCAACCCGTGCCAGCAAGACAGCCAGACTATGAGAGTGTAAACACAATGCAATATGGATATTTGTGTGAAGGCGGCCTTGTGAGAGGATCCTACTGTAGTGAAAGTCTCACAAGCAAATTACATCCCAGGAATTCCTCTGGCCATTGAAGAAAACATTACGCTGGGGCCAATTTCACTCACTTTATAGTTTGGTAGAGAAGACATACAGTGAGTAATGCCTTTCATTAGGGGTGGGTAAAAATATCGATACGGCAATATATCGCAATACTTTCCCGATTTTTCAACTCCAAAGCTTGTTAAAAAAAAAAAAGATTCAAGTTTAGACGCGTTGTGAATGCAGTACTTTATCCTTTTGCATTTTATTTTCAATATGTATTCCAGTGAATTTCATGGGAATTAATAAGATGGAGAGGCTGCTTTGAATGAAATAGTTTTGACTCAATTTGTCCTCTAATTAATATCATCTGATGTACATATACAGGTACTTGTGTTTTCATCTTTATTGATATCGCAATATCGTGATACGTATCGTATCGTAACAAAAGTATCGTGATATGTATCGTATCGTGACCAAAGTATCGTGATACGTATCGTATCGTGACCAAAGTATCGTGATACGTATCGTATCGTGAGGTTCTTGCCAATACTCACCCCTACCTTTCATGATGGTTTTCACAGAAATAATGTTAAACACAGAGCCTTGTTTATTGCAACACCTAATATTATATATAAATCAACTATCTAAAAGGTATCCACGCTGTGGATAAATATAATGTGATCGCAGGACATTAAAGTTGTAAATTTAGATCTCCTCAGGTAAAACTATAAAGCAACCAGCAGGGAATAGATAGATGTCAGGTTGAAACGTCCACCTCCACAGGAAATTACTGGAGCAGCTTTATAGCCTGGCTTTAAAATAGTCAAACTAACCATGAATCAGACTCTCAAGGTACCACAGTCCATCAGATTGGACTGAAATAATAGATAATAAAACTCGTACGATACAATTGTATTGGCATTGTTTTTACAACTTCAAGTTATGGTTATGAGATTTACTGCCATTACAAAAGCCAGCTGGGTGAAGTGTCTTTTATGATCACCTCTGCTTATCAGCATGGATAATGAGTAACATAATAAATGCGAGAGGACTACATACTGTAAGTAATTAACACGGATATCAATAAATTCAAGGCTTCTCCTTGGTACTCATCATTCAATTATTATGTGCCGTAAAAAATATAGGAGGCGAGTATCAATATATCAATGTATGGGCCAAATAATAAATTATATAAAATAAATAATTATGCATTTCACGATTCTCTCTGTTCACATTTACTTTTTGTTCCATTAGTTTATGAATAGTAATTTACCCACATCTCACAGTTTAATAATCTACTTTCATGATTTCTCTCAATTTCTGTTTGTTTCACACGCCTGTGTCGAAGTTAAAGACGTATTTATGTGCCACAGTCAAAGCTCCAACCCACAAAACACTAACAGGAGCTCTCAGCCTCACAATGAGGGACCCAGCTAGATGAAGGGAAACTTTAATGTACCCTACAGGCAACTATATGGAAGATGGGTGACAATAACACAAATATGAAATCATGACAAGAAAAGGGGGAGAAGAATTGAGTCCTTGAGACACAAAAATTCTCACTGACAGGAGGTCTGACGGCTGGATAGAAACGGAAACAACTTGATTTGTGAGAAAAACAAGACGACCTGTTTACACACATGAGGAGGGAGGCAGGGAGAGAGGGAAACCAAAGGCTGCCTCATTCCCTGTAAGAGGAAGGTTTGCTTCCAGGGAAACTGAATACTCCTCTGTATCCTTGAATCTCTCATGTATACGCTCACTGTCTCACACTCATTCACCCTCAGGAAACACGTGTACACACTCGATCCCAAGGATAACAGCCACACCTCAGACCTGCGGCTAATTTTAGACGTGATTCACGGGGCTCAAGCTTCAACATCAGCGTTTTACTTTGCAACGTCACGTACGCTTCATCACGCACACAAGATGCCCCCCCGATGCAAATAACCACAAAAAGTTTCAAATTAGGACACACACCTGCTCAAGAATCAAGAGAAACCATTGTGCAGGTTTTCACACAGTGAACTCATCTGTTGTGTTCCAGGATTCAGGTGATCCACATATAGAGATGGCAACCGGTTATTTTTAGCTGAAACCACGCAGATGTTCAGAAAAACACAAAACAAAATGTACATGGGCTGTTTAAGGTTCCTCCCTTCCTCCCTACATCCTGCTGTGTGAACGCCTCCACCTCTAAGGGGAAGAATCAAGTTTCTATGCGCTGGAGACATTCATTGATTTGATTGGGCGAGCCACCTCCTCACATGATGTCACTGGCTCAGGTGTTTTCTGTTTACTCTCCTCGAGCCCCAAGTGGAATTTATTTAACTCTTGAAAAATGTTACTGAAGTCGCCACAGCCGACTCACACCAGTTTAAAAACACACTTATGAAAACAGCTTACGTGAGTGTTGGCTCAATTCCAGCTGCTTTTCATCAGTGCTAAAGACTACTTCTGTGTGTGTGTGTGTGTGTGTGTGTGTGTGTGTGTGTTAGTGTATTAAGCACTCACACGTCCCCTTGCACCAGGCCGTATACAGAGTGTATGGTCCATCCGAAGCCGCCGAGCAGGACGACGACCAGGACAACGATGACCAGAGCCGGAAGTCCCCAGCCCAACAGGAAGTAGAGCAGGTAACGACGCTCTGTGTGCTCGTCGTTCATCACCAGCACTTGCCAGAAGTTCACAGCCTGGGAACAGAGGAAAAACAACATGTGTACAGGACTATGAATAGAAAAAGAACAACACCTTCATATAATATTTTTTAATAATCTTGGGAGGGAAAAGCAAACTGTGGTTGATTTTGAGCTCATTTTTCCGTCTTTTCTTGAGGACATTTGGTCTTCATAGTGAGTGAAACAAACACATACAACCACACTTTTATCACACCAACAATAGCTGCGTTTGCTTTGTTATCTAGCAGGCTTCGATAATCTCATCCATCTGACACACTGAGCCCTGCATTGTTACATAAGCAGCTTTGCTGAACACCTGTTGCAACACAATGTCTTATCCCTTTGTGAAGACCCCGACAGACAATAACATATCTTGCAATGTATACCGCTGCACTGGTGAAGGGTGAACGGCGATGGTTATAAAGTTTTATAGTTGGGATTAAGGGAAAATTAGACTAGCTCTCCTTTATCTTATAGCCTGTCGTTACAAATTGATGACCGTTACTCAATCTCACCTCATAAAGACCAAACTTTTTAAAGCCCATTAAGATGTATTTAAAAAGGGAATAAATTAGGCATAAAAAAGAAGGCTATTCCAAGTAATGTATATTTATGCAACAGCTATAAGGAATAACAGCTGATGTGTCCATCTGTCTGTGAACACTTAAGCAGGACATTTGCACAGCGGACACTGTGATGTAATGTAATGACGGGGGGGTTAACCTCTTCCTCAGACAACCCCCGTCTCCACTTGTATAACACAACAAACACGGCAGCATGAACACACAACACAAGAAGTGACACACAGAACTACACTCCAGTCGTGTACCAGCATGACTACACAATAGAGTGATGTCAGTCCGACCAGTCTGATCTAAGAAATGACTGTCTTGTCTGGGAGCAGACTGGAGCCCTTGAGTTACAGTAAATGGATTATTGGTAGTTTTGCAGTGGCTGCATCCTTCACTATACTGTTGATACTGCTGCCTCAGAACAAAGCAATGTGTTGCCAGGCTAAACGGCTGGGATACGGATCAATACGCTCACTCAGTAGGTGGCGAGATGTCTGTGTGCTTTTATCTTATCACCGTGCTGTACTGGAAAAGGGTTGGTTCAACCGAATCACAAAATGTGTTTCCTTACATCTACTGGTATCTAACCAGTGATGTGTCTTTCTAAAGAATATATATCCTGGTTAGTCTGGATAATGCACATATTTTGCAGCACGTTCTGTGTGTTACTCACATTGCATAAGCGATAAAAACAGATAATAGATAAAAACAATCGAAACCATCTGTGTTGCTGAATATTGTTGATGCTTCTTATGTAATTAAGGTTTAACTGTGATTGATGCAGTAGCACTGTTGGGAAACGTACCACCTGTATGTCTGACCACATGGTGGGTGGTATTCACCGAGAACACTGGCAGGTGTTGTCTTACTACAAAGCAGTGAGATTGGCACCCTGTCAGTGAAACAGGGGAGAAACACACCGTAGGTCAGTGCTCAGGCCTAAGCAGGTCTTTCCTGGCTGAAAGAGCGGTACAGCATCGTTATGTAATATTATGGCGTTCCTCAGAAAGCTGAGTTCGCCTCTGCAAGACTCAGAAGCTGGTCTCGATAGTGAGTCAGTTATTGGCCCGTTTCTGGCATTATGTCAGCGCATCCTCTGACCAACTATTGGACATGCACATCCTCACATGCACACACACACACACACACACACACGCTGCAGCTATTGATTTGAAGTCTTCTTCGTGGTCTGAGATGAGTTGCTGGCGCCGAGTCATATTGGCCACTTAGCTGAACGCAGCTACCTGATACGGGGGGGAAAATGAGCTGTGAGACATCGGTGGGGTCGATACGGAGACGTCGGTGAGGACGGAAAGGTTTTAAAGCCACACATCAATCAAAGCCAGCGTGGCAGCAATATTTTAATCGTAAGCTGATGACAATAAAGGAATGACAAGGGATGTTTTTGACAGGGGTGTTAAAGAACAATTTAAGAAAAAGAGAGTGATTTTTGAAATCCTTCTGGGGTGAATTATGGTTTGTTTTCTCAACTAGATGATGTCAGCTCTAACACCATATCAACTACTACCATGTGTGTTCAAACCTGCCTTTTTATGTAAAAAAAAACATTTCATCTCACTGCCCATTCTCGTTATCTTAATTGTAAGACTTCTTAAAGCACATGAAAGCCTTTGTTCTGCACCTTTATCCCTCCAGCGATCTCACAGGTCATCTGGTAAACATTCTGAAGTGAAAAGAGGCTAATCTTATAATACTCCACCAAAAATAACGTATGTGCCAGGAGAGATTATATCCACTACGTAAACAATGATTATGTTCACTTACAGTACAAATGTCACACGTCACACGGAAGAGTGATGGAAACAAAGCAACTGATAGTTACGCAAGAGAGAGAGAGAGGGGGGGAGGGGAGAAAGTTTATTTGGGGACAGGTCTCCTCGTTATACTGGCCTGGTTCAATACACACAATTACTGGTGAAACGGGTTTTCTGTGTCAATATAGTTTGTTGGTTTGCAGATGATCAAATATATTAAGGCATATATTAAGGCTGCAATGCTAGTTAAGGTCAACGATCCAAAGTTCACTTTGTTTTTATTCCTTATGGAGGGGTCATTATGTTTTTTCTAATATTTATCAAATGTATTGAGTCTATATTTCCTTATGAAGAATCCTAAACAAATGGAAAAGTAGTTATTTTAGAAAAGTCAATGCATTTGTTTGAAGGAGGGGGATCAGCTGAGGTGTCCCTGGGGCAGCGGTTCTCTCTGGAGGGGCTGAGGAAATACCCCAGCCCATGATCACAACATTCCTGTGCTATCAGCAGGTCACAAGTCATCTATAGTCTCTCTGAAGGATTACAATTAACTTAAGCATGCTTGAAACTGCATGATGAAAATCATATTCTTTTTGGGGGGAGAATCTGTTTGTGGGATATTTTTTATATTTCTATTAAAAAAAGATCTGATAAAATAGTATTTTTGTGTTTTTAAGCAGTAACGAAAAGATCTGTGACACATGTCTGAGGTCAGTCAGGTTCTCACCGTATAAACCAAACCAAATATCTTCTTCATGTGTGCATGTTAAGCTGCAGATTGGGACATTGCCTGCAAGGGTTTGTTCTCTGCAGTTATGTCACACAAAAGAACAGAAAGAGGGCAGATGGTCAAGAAGAAGGGGTTTATGCACTGCTGGGGTGAGGTGTTACTAAGTGGTACCAGTCTGGGGCCCAAGATCATGTCATGCAGCAGTCTGGTACCTCCATCTCACCCCTAATCAAAACCTGCCTAAGCAGGGAGGAGGGAGGACTGAAATTTCACTAGTTATTACGTAAAACAAAAACCCCACATGCTTCACATAAGGAGCGGAAGAAAGAAAGCGAACGCTGTTTATGCCAAGTCATGAGGGAAATGAGCAGGTGAAGGATAGATCTGACCTACAGATGCCCTCCAATCAGAAATACAATTTAATTAATAAAAAAAAGTGACGTCCAAATTAACTACAAGAACCTACAGCGAAGAATAAAAACAGTGGACTCATCTGTATAGTATGTTAATGTTAATGACATTTTATCTGCTGAACTGTTGATCTTTCACAGACAGACTGACTTTATTGACTGACTCTTTAGTTACACTTCAACACTCGGCTCCTTTGTCCGGTTGAAGGCCTAATGAATAGATGTCATTGTTGAGGCTTGCCTTGCAGACTGGCCAGACACAGTTATGCTTTGTAATAAAGAAGGGCGAAACAGCATGCACACCTCAGCTCTTAATCCAGGTAACAGAATGGAGAGAGAGCAAATATCTCTGCTTGTATAAGGAAAATAACTTCTAGCTGCGTGGCACAGCAAATGTGCAAATGTATGTGATAATGATTACGTCCAGCTAGGGAGGTTTAATGCTTGTGAACCAGGTTGTTACCTGTATGAGCATCCAAAAGAACTGACTGAGGTGGAAATAGTGAGAGAAGAGCGCCAGAGCAGCACAGCTGTCCTCTGAAAACATCTGGCCACGGAAAGCTGACACCAGGAAACAGATCTGTAGAGAAAGAAAAAAAACGATTTAGAATCAGTTACAACTGTGTGTAAATGAGCCTTCCATCCTTTTAGCAGCAAGTTTTTTTATTGCACAACTATATGCAAACAACTTGCTCTGTGTAAAGAACACAGTGACACCTTGTATGACTAACTTGCACACACACACACACACACACACACACACACACACACACACACACACACACACACACACACACACACACACACACACACACACACACACACACACACACACACACACACACACACACACACACACACACACACACACAGGTGCAGTACCTTTTGCTGTGTCAGCGGGTCGTATTGCACAGGAGGCGATTTATTGCTTGTTATATAGTCTATACATTTTTAAAGGAGACAGCAGGATTCAGATAGCCCTCCTCCCGAAGAGAGACACCCTATCCTGCAGACCTGTTACATCACCATGCAGCAAGCCATGCAGGCAGGAGCGAAGACAAAAACATCAATAACATAAACAACGCTGACAAATATGCTCCTTTCGTATCATCCCACACGCAGAGATTTGTACAAACATGTGGGAGCGTCACTCACTTCTCCAAATAACCGAATAAAGGGCATTGCAGAATCACTGCAGAAAACAGCGTGTGGTCAGTGTGTGTGTGAGAGAGAGAGAGAGAGATAGAGAGAGACAGCAGGAGAGAAAGGGAGGCGGGAGGGCAAAATTCAATTTGTAACGTCGGAGGCAGGACAGTGTGGAAAACCCATGAGGGCAGCAGAAAATACCGCTCTGCTGTCTATCAGAGAGCTTCATTAACCTCTGGCACGGACTGTGGTGCCATCGCAGCCGGGCCACTCTTACATAACCTGCCGCCTGTCGGCCCGCTGCCAATGCCATGGACCAGAGGGTGAGCGTAGGAACCCAGGGATGGGAGGAGAATGATAACTATGATTGTATGCATTACACACACCAGGCAGCGGCATACAGTAGCAGACAGGGCTTCAAGTAATAACACTAGACTATATGCTGTTGGGAGCCGTGTCTCCCACATACTGTAATTATCTCCTGTTACCTCGACGCCGACTTGATTTGACTTGACAAAATCAAGCCAACGGTTCTGAGGATAGACGAGATGAGCTCTTCATATGTACAAAACAAGCCATTGTATTCTGTTGGCACAACCTGTTGGTTTCAGCTAATTTGCTGAGCTAGACAGTCTCCATAGTAACCAGGTAAATAGTTGTCACAATACCCGTTTTCCCACACAATTTGCTTTATTTGCGTGAATGTAACAATAATAAATGTAATAATAATAAACTATTTATATAGTACTTTTCTTAACAATGTTACAAAGTGCTTCAGAAATTATAATAAAACTAAAAAAGGATGATAGAATGAGAATAAGTGTAAAGGACATAAGGTCAGAGAAAGTAAAAAATTAGATACCAACAAGGAAATATTACCAACGCTTCAAGTAATGATAGTCAAAGAACATTGTACATTCTGTCCATTCTAAATTTTCTGTTTATTTCCTTCTTCCTCCTCAAGGTTTCTTTTCCCTCGGGCTCACTTCGTACATTCAGAAAACCCATCAGGAAAACCCTAAATGACCATTCCTGGATTTTCCACCTCTAACTAACCCAGTCTGATCCTCCTGTTGAGTAAGGGGAAAAGTCAGGGCCTTTAAAAAACAAACAAAACTGTGAGTCAGTTTCCCATCCAAGTTTCAGGCCCTGCACGTTGTGAGTGGGAGGGTTGGTGCAGGAAGGAAACTCGTGCCTGGGCTGCTTGGAATCATGCCTGAGTAGAGGAGCTGTTCAGGTAGCTTATGGGAACAAAGACTATGCGGCTGGGTTGTGTGTTTTTGGCAGCGAGTTAGCCTCATTTGGCCAAAGGCACAGTATGACACACATCTACCCTCTCAAAAACGAAACAATGGGGGAAACTACCAAGCGAGAAATGCTAAATAAACTGCAGGACGCCAGACACATAATCATAAGCAAACATGCAGTACACACACGCATGTTGGTTTAACACAAAAGGCTCTAATTTTGTTAAATCAAGCATAGGGCACAGTCAAGTGCGGCATGCACAAAGGGGGTGGCGGCACATTTTTGTGGCTGTGTGCTCCAAGGGAACACATGGAATTAAATTGGGAGGAATTAGAAATGGGTGTTTTAGGCGGTGCTAACAAACACCGCCAATCAATTAGAGCATCGAAACCACCCAAAATTAATGAAGCCTTCCATTACAAACCCTAATAGCCACGGGGATAACTATTAAACCAGTGAACCTGCTGAACTGTGTTGAAGCGATGACTTAGGTAGAGAGAATTTGCCTTGTATGGACAGAAGAGCAAAGAGTTTGTGTCCTGCATGGAGCTGGGTGAGGAACTACCTGGCTCAGGTCAAGGATAGAAACCAAACAGGTATGGTGAATCAGTTTGGGTGGGTCGACACGTAAGAGGGTGGATACCATGAAGATTTATTTCATTAGAGCTGGTTTCCATCGGCCTTTTCAAAAGGCCCTGAAATAAGTATTCACACAGGCAGGGGGACAAACACGAGCCCTGAAAGGAACTTGACCTGACTTTTTATTGCTTTTGTGCCTATGACATAATACTCTATTGTCATTGCCAACTACTTTCTGGTTTGTATATCACACTCCTCATTGTATGGCTGAAACAGCAGAGCATGAAACATCACAAAAGGTATACAACCACTGGTTTCTATATGGATTCTCTTCTTTTATGTGAGCAGAGGCTGGAAGATACGACATATAGACACATAGACACTGTGCACTGTAGGTCCAATGTGGTTCCAATCAAACAGTCTGCCATTAGAAACACTCAGACTGTCATGGAAGGCTAGAAACAAGCCTCCACATACACACAGGAAACAGAACTTCCTCTGCAGCGTTTATTCTTTTATTCGGTGAGTTTCAAATCAGAGAAGCTTTTCTAATTAAAAAGTTCAGGGTACTCCACAGATGCTCTCAAAGGCATTTCTGCTGCAGTCGTGGCAGTGGTGGGTGGTTGCGTGTGAGGAATGAACATCAATACCAAATGAGGCCAAAGACCAGATTGCATGTTGAGATACCATGCCAAACTTCCTGTAATCCGAGCATGACTAAAAGAAATGACACCGGTGATGACAATCTCCATCAATACGTGTGAGATATTGGGTGTGACGGGGAAACGGGAGGGTGCTACCCAGAGCTTATTGTTCTAATTTAACTGCATGTCTGACGACGAACACACACAAAGAGACAACACAGGAATCTATAATTCAAGCCATAACTCTGTGATTAAGCCAAACCCTGTGCTTATGAAAGGGAGTCTAAAGTCAGCAGCAAACTTTGCTACAGGGCTGAGATTGATATGGATGCAGCCTTTGTGGAGGCCTTTTAGCTGAGATCAACCGAGTGGAGGTGGAGGTCAGAGTTACAGCTGTGGCCATTGTTCAGTCTATTGTGAAAATAACACAGGTACGTGTCAGCACTAATGACTGCTACAGGTATAGGTTTGTGGTGTGGTCACAGGTGCGGATGTGGAGACCTATATACTGCTCTGTCCTTTGTCAGCGGGCCGAATTCCCTTTTGTGTAAGAAACCAGGAGTCGACCAGTCTAGACCCTCGGGCTACAGACTTCTTCCAAGCAGAAACTGGATGGTGCTGCCAAACTCTTAAATATGAGTCATGTCAGTATGGTATACTGGTAAAACAGGAACCAAAACTCTCTCATAATGCATGAGTGCAAATGTATTACCCCATTGTTCAAAGACTATGTCAGGTTGCGGTGTCACTCACATATGAATTCATCCAAACAGAAAAATGACCAGCAAAAGAGAGGGAGAGTGAGACAAAGTATATAGAAAGGGAGATTTTATCGTAGGAGACAGACACCATGAAAACTCCTTGAGAATTCATGTAAAAGAGTACAAAGCAGCTTCAACAGAGTGTTTTTGTGGCCTTGTCATCAGGCCCAAGACCTTCAGCCTGAACTATTGGTCCACATCCTCGTCTAAATATCGTATCAGAGAGCTCCTCTCTTTGTGTGGCCCTGAAGTACCCAGAATAGAAGTGGGAGTCAGTTGTCTGTTGCTGTTTTTGTTCCAGATCTACTGCCGCCTTCCACTCATCTTTAGACAAGATTTAACCTCACTTTAAAATGATAAGCAAGTCTGAATGAAACAAAGTGCTTGTTTCCGAACATTAGCTCGGCAGTGGAAAATGATAAAAAAAAAAGAGCTGACAGCAAACTTGCATAATAGCCAAATGGCTCCAAGAAAACTGAAACAACCAAGAGATATTGGGAAAAAAAGTAAGTAGGAACACCATACAATAAAGAAATAAACTAAAGGTCCCTATATCAAATAGCTGCAGCACTGTTTGATTCAAAGAACAAGGAAAACCAGAGAAATGCAGCAAAAGCAAAATGCATACATCATATTTTGGTGCAACTAGTTTGTGCTGCTGCTGGTTACAGCTCTCATCCTTCCATTGACTTTTGCTGCTAATCGATAGCCCTGTATGCTGATGCTCGGGTAGCTAAGTGTATCAGCGGTGCTAAAAATAGCATCTTCCTGATGCATTACATCACTGAAGGAATGGGGCCTTTTCTGTCTGCCTGCCAGACTATCCATCTACTTGTGTCCAAAACACTTAACCTCCACCTCTCCCCTCCTCCAGCCTCCCTTATCCCATCCTTTGCCTCTTCCCCCAACCCTCCCATCCTCTGCTCCACCCTTCATCTCATCTCCCCCCCTCCTCCTCCTCCTCCTCCTCCTCCTCACTCTCCCTGCTCCTTCACCTCCCCCCTTCGTTCTAACAGCTACCGGTCTGATCTAGCTGGTTCCAGCCTCAGCCTGCACCCTGGGTTTCTTATGCCTTTGTTCCGGTGAAGATGAAGCAAAAGGAAGGCAGAATGACAAATATGAAATATTCATTCAAACCCCGACTCCCTTCATCATTTTATCACGTTAGCAATGCCTCCCCGTAAACAACTTCCAGCCACTCATTATCACAATCCATCACACCACCTTCACTAATAGTTGTAACCGTACAGCCACAAAGGCAGCTTAAATATGTCACATTACACATGCACGCACAAAGTACAATTATGTCTGCTTTAAATTGAGTAATGCGACTGGCTACATTCATTTCGGTGCCATTCGATGTCATGCTTTTCTTGCCGAGCGTGTGCGAGCATCATCAGTCTCCTCACGTGCCGCTATGTGCGTGTTATTTATCACACGGGACAGCCAGTCACAAGAAGCAGGTCACGGGGGGGGGCTGATAGGTGGGTTAGTGGGCCAGTGTGTGTGGAGTAGGAGGGGAGATAAATAAAGTGATTTAACATTCGCTGACGAGACACATGAGGTTTGTTCAAATTAAAAATAAGCGAAGAGGAAGAAAAGCGTGTGAACCGCCGCCGAAATAGAAGATGATTCCATCTTTATTGGTGTGAAGCGCTCAAGTTTGAGTTTTTCACAGAGCCAGTGTTTCAACATTGTGAGCCTCACTGTGCATTTCAACAGTACATGCGTGCTAATGAGCAGCAGTGTTAAGGTCAGAGTGTAGAAGTAAAGTTCACAAGTGTTTTGGGTTGAACCTCAGGCTGAGACTTACTTGCTGAGCCAGCTGTTGGCAAATAAACACCCACTCCCCTTCAGTCTGTTTCACATTCAAACACCCACAACACCATCAACACTAACTTTACATGTGCACACACTGTCATAGAGTACGAGTGTTTATGTGCTTCTGTGTGATATCGGGAGCCTTTTACCACACATTCTGGCGATGAGCGATATGTTCCCAGAATAAAAGGTATTTGACGTGATCGGGTGTGATGAAGAAATTAAAGAATGTCAGCACTTTGAAGGAGGATGAGGCGTCTAAAACAAGCTGAAACTCAAACATTGTCAACAAGCGAGGGAATCTCCAAGGAATGCGGAAACCAATAATATCCAAGACTGGTTTGGAGTGGAAATATTTTGTCCAGCTCATCATGTCCTGTACTTTATGTACGTCTGTTGTATTACATTATTAAATAAGCCAAATCAGTGCATATTTTCAAAAAGCATCATACATTGTGATTTGTTTTAATTGGTATTATCTCAAATACTAATAAGGAATTATTTGTTGTGTGCAGATTAAATGTAATTATCTTTATAGTCAGTTCCTATTTAGTGAGAGCACATGTACATGAAAACTAACGTTGTAATGTATAAAAATTAATGGTTGTCGTACTGTGTACATTTGCTTATCCACGGTATTGTAAAGGAAGTAATGATAAAAGTTAATGCGTGTTTAAAGGTAAAGACAGTGTATGCTCCCAGCTAATGTTATCGTTTACATAGTACTTCATTTAATATACTATAGTGCTGCTAAAATGTAAACACGCTTCAGTTATATATTACATGCTATTTTGTTTAAATATCATGTTTATAATTGATTTGGTTTCATGCCACCCAGAGACCAAAGCTCACACTAACTCACCCATCTAAACAGTCCCACCAACATAAAACACACTTCGCTGCATTCCAGCAGGCCTCCTCTCTTTTCTTCCATTCCCACTTCAGTCAGAGAGCGTCTGCTGCTGGAAACCTGCAGCTGCTTACGATCACGACGGGGCAGCTTTCAAGGAGCCTCTTGAATTTCCTTCCTCAACATCTGGTGTGAACCAGTCTGGAGACCAGGCACAGAACTCTTTGGGCCACGAGGCATGAGACACAGGCACATGGATTCATGCGCGCACACACACACACTCACACACACGGCTATAAAAACACCGTAGCCAGCTGCTCAAGGTCAGCTCCCTGAACTCACACACTCAATGGGTCCACTTTGCTCTATCACAAACCTCTGAGTGCATATGTGCTTTAGTGAATACACGAGCCCGCATATAGACTTCTACGGCCTCCTGCAATGGTTTGACCATTACACACGCCACCTTAAGGCTATTCTGGGTCAACAGATGAAATGCAACACGGCAAAACATCATGAAAAGATGTTCGATCCACTAAACATGCTTTCATGGCCTTCAAGGCCTTTTAGTGTGGATAAGACGCACACAACTCTATATGCATGTGTGACCAATTCAGAATCCAAGGCAGGGTGGAGGTGGTCTACATGATCTAGGACATGTACAGGATGCTGATATGATTACGACAGTTACGTCACAGGTGTGTTTGCACACAGATCTTTCTATGGTGACCTGTTGCATCACTGCCAAATCATCAGCGGGACGAGGACAAGTCTAATCATATTGATTAGCAAGCTCACACAGACTCACAGCCTCATCCACTGCTGTCCAACAGGCCATCGATCCAGGAGAGAACCCTCCCGTGCAAATCTGATCTGCAGCAGCCCTCAGTGTCGGTCAACGTGCTGTAAAGCTAATCGATTTGTGAAGAAGTCTGGTCGAGGTAAATACTGTATGCTCCATTCATGCTGCTCCTGCACTATACACTGTGCTTTGGTATGTCACTGTTTAATTTAGACTTAATCAGAGCCACAGCTGTACTATCATGCACTGTATTATGTCTCAGTCGGCCTCCTTCAATTACCATAACCAACCTAGGCGCATAGAAGACTGTGGCTCAATCCTACAGTTGTAATTTAACTGCAAATTGTTTTGAAGTTTTATATCAAGCTGCTTGGATTAATCTGCACTGGAGAACTTCTCGACTGTTTGTTCAGGTTGTGTACTCTGCAGGGGGAATGATGTTTACAGCTTAAACATCTCTACAGTTGAACTCCTTCAACGAATAGCAGATGGAGGATTTGACTGAAACCGCTTCCTTCAGGGTATCAGCGCAGCAATTTCTTCCTCAAAAGGGTCTAGTCATAAAACGGAGAAGAGCTCAGGGGAGTCATTGATAAGGCACTTCATTCACATCAGCTGCTGTTGAACTTGGCTCTTGCTGTGGAGCTACAGCGACCCCTACAGGTGACCAAGAGAGCAGAAGGTTAGGCAGCGTTTGTGATGCTGAGTGTGTTTGTGTGTAGGGTAACATACACTGGATGTTTGTGTTCATGCAGCCATCTGTGTATGCTTATGTACATCTGTGCATGTATTGATGCATATGCACGTGTCATAAATATGGCATTGTTTTGTCAACTAACATTTTTGTGGGCATTGATGTGTGCGTGAGCATGCTGGAATATATGTATGTACGTGTTTTGTTTGTGAGCTAATGCACTCTCAATCAGCAGCACACCTGCTGTTGTCATCGTCCTCGACTCCAATTATTAAATTATACTTTGGATCAGAGGGATTCCAGATTCAAACGAAGCAACATTGACTGACAAAGTGGACTGATTACGATTCGCTGATAAGTCAAGCCATTTGATTACATTTCCTTCCTCCACTTGACGTGCTTTCATTTTCTATTTCAGGCCATTTAGCTGACATCACAGAGCTTGCTCCGTTCTTCTCTCTTTCGCTGTATACAGTTTGCAAGCCATGAGAAAACATCTCATGGCTTTAAAGGCTTTCGACAGAATCTTCACAAATTATCACTTCATGTCAAATTAAATAATAACGGTCTGTAAAAAGAGACAGCATTAATGTGAATGTGCTGCGTTTTATGTTACGACGACTGGGAAAACAACCCGTTCAACCTAACCTAGAAAACTAGTGCTAACATCAAGCTACAATGGCGACATCGTTGACCTCAACAGTTTCAGAGTAAACCGTGTTTTCACTTCTCTACAAAGTTCACTCCACTCTACACACAAAGGTCTACGACGACAAGCTGTCGAACTCCAAAAATAGAGCGGGACACTGGGGACATTGACAGTTGTGGGCTCCAACTTTGTGTATCATTCACAGAGGCAGCAGCCTGCTGTCCTTGATGACAACCCGAATCCCTCCACAGAATCAGGTAAAGGGTGCCTGCCGTTGCATGGAGAGTTCAGAAAGTACAAAAATGAGCAGCGACTGATGCTACATTTTTAACAGATGTCCGTATGCCAGTACATTCACTACACCTCAGTCCTTAAACCTTTAAGCTATGGTCCTGTCTTCATAAAATAAGCTTACAGGGATGCCAGCAAGTGATAAATGATACAAGCCCTTCAGTTGACACACCCAGATATCTTAGTGCTGATTGTGTTATCTTTATCCACTGAATCAGGTAATGAATGGGAAGTCAATGTGTTACACCTGAAGGGAAGTAATAGGTCATATCGATTTGTGTTAATTCAGAGTCAGTAAGTGTCCGGTGAGCCTTTGAAACTTTTCCTTTAAAATAACTGCATGTCCATGACTATGTGAATTTAAAACAAAGACTTCTGGCAAGGTGTGCTGTCTCATGTCTCACAGCTACCAGACAAGGCAGACCAGAGCTAACTGTAGAGGCCTGACGAAGCAGGCTGGCCACTGTGGCCTCCTGTTGCTGTTTACTGTGCCTTTTCTGGAAATAGAGGAAAGTTCATGGAAGTGTTTCTCGGGTCACCAGCTGTTAGGACAACACGCATTTGGCGAAAAGGAGAGTGTAGGCTTAGGTGGAGTCCGGAGAGGGCAAAGTGTACCGCAGCACACTGGTATAGTAAGAAAACCGATACTGGTAAAGCAGCTTACATTGTATATATTAACAAATCAATTGACTCTGTGCTAAGAATAGACAGATTACTGCATGAGCAAAGTGGGCTGAGGGCCCTGAGGCAATAAGGCTCCCTTGGAGTACAGATTTCTAACTGTAATTTGTTTTGTTATATTGGAAAATTTGAAAATGTAGCAAGCTATAATGAAATAGTTTGAATGTTTTATAAAATAGCCAATTAAATCATGTAATGTCGTCCAGAGGAAAGCCAGGATTTTTGGTTTTGTGTGCTCATAGCTGCAGCTCTGTACTTCATTTGACGTTTCTGCATTTTATGGTTTTATTTGAATTAAGGTGTGTGTTTTCACTTGTAAAGATCTATATGATATTCATAGGCTGTATAGAATGAAAATTCCAGTAATTTAACACTTCAAAAGTCGAAAATGCTGTCTGTGAAATCGCCTTTTTGCTAGATAGTATATATTCAGAGGGTGCAGTTAGTGACAATGTCACATAACTGTGCTTACTCGTGTTGCAACAAGCCCATGGGTTGCTTTGTCTTGTATTTGGGTCATGATTCCGGTGCAGTTTGTTTTGCAACACATTTGTCGTATTATATGAAACCTCAACAATGATTTTATAGAGGAAATAATGCAGGCTATTTAATAATCACGTTGGCTTATGTTCCAATAATTGCCTCCTACGTCTCTGGCACAAATTATATTCTTTTTGCGGTTCAGCTTTGTATCCACAAGAAAACTCCACAGGGTACTTTTAAGGACAAGCAGTTGTTTCATTGTTGATGATGTTATTAAACTATGACATAAATGGCCCTGGCAGACATCCGGATGTTTGGTGACTCTCAGAGTGGGCTAAGTTGACTGTCTGTAAACTGTTTAGGGAAAAACAATATGTGAAAATGTCATCGTTCATCACCATCGTTCAAACTTATTAACGCAGGATTTACCCATCTACTATCGCAGACAAAGAGAGAGGAGGAGAGGCAGAGGAAGAATGAGATGTAATGATGTAATGTCACAGCACCCAGCTAAGCCCAGCAGCAGTCAGCTTAATAAAGGGGACAGAGAATAGAAACAGGGACATTACTCATCATTTCATGAAATGAAATAACGGTTGGGTGAAAGGAGAGAAGGCAAAAGCTAGGAGGGGCAGGAAGACGGACAAAAGTAAAAACGGGAAAATGACGACATTAAATAAAATACAAGCTATTAGATGAGCATGGTTTGGACTGATTCCTGTAGTGTCAGGCGAAAGAGACAAGGTCACAGTGAAGATTGAGTTTGTAAAGAAGACTTGAACAGAGGCAGATCAGATGAAGAGGAGAGGAGTCAGGGCAACACTAGGAACAGGGTGTTGGTCCAGCCAGTAGGGCGTAATGTGAGTCTCCCAAGTGGCAGACTTCACCTCTCCACTGTCCTGTCTAACACACACACACACACACACACACACACACACACACACACACACACACACACACACACACACACACACACACACACACACACACACACACACACACACACACACACACACACACACACACACACACACACACACACACACACACACACACACACACGATACTTTATACCCTTCCATCACATGCCCGCCATTCGCTCGGGCTGACAGACAGTAAAGAGCTCACAATTGCATTAAAATATTATAAAGGACATGTTGTATACTTGTATACTTATACTGCTTATACTTTAAAATGAGCAAAAAGGAAATCCATCGATATTTGAGTAAAATATGACAATAACCTTTTGTCTGAGAGTGGATGGAAGAAGGAATAAGCAAATACTGTGTTTTCATAGTTCTCATTGTTTTTCTTCCTCATTTTGCTTCCAAACAATTCTGGAAAATAAGCATAGAATACGATAAGATAAGCATTTTTCCCTGACGTCAACCAGAGAAGCAGGCCCACAGACATACACACAGAAACTCTCTGTTTATTAATTGAATGATTGATTGGTCATGATGGGAACAGATAAACTCCCTCAGGAAAAGCACTGACAATTCATTCACAACGACTTATGTTGGTGTCTTATATTATACAGCCAAGGACACGCTAAAGGTCTCGGATTGCACAATTCATACGTCCTCTTGCGCGGGTCCAGAGTTAACAGGAAATCCTTTATTACCAGAGCTAAGAGTCACCTAAACACTTCCCAGAAACTGAAATAAAGCACTGGGGCCACCAGGGTAAACAATACACTGGGTGTGTGGGAATGAATGTTTGATTACAGCGGATGAGAAATGAACCGCATCATGAGCTGGATGCGTGCGTTCAAGCACCCACTCATATCCAAAAACCCAACTCTGTATCTGACCAAGCAGCTCCTATGACATATGAGAGTTCTGTAAGCCACAAATGTCTCAGATAGGAAACGCAGGACTGCACCACTGTAGTCACATGGACACCAAAAGACAACTCTGTCTTAAAAAGTACAGGACAAAAGTACTTTTCAGATGAAACACTCAGGCTGGATGAGAGATGGGGAGATGCTGCCAGAGCTGGTGCCAGAAGAGGTGGGTTGATATTAAACGTGAGCAGAAGTCAACATCAAGCTCTGAGAAATCTGTGTTAATGTGCCAGTAAATCTCCTATGATGTAAGATATATCTCTCTGGGGAGAATTCAACTGTCTCACTGATTGGGGACTCATCATAGAAGTTATGTTTTTTTAAAGAATTCTGGGATTACGACCCTCCTCAGCAATCAGTTCCTCGCTCCTTTAAGTAGTTCAAGTAGACATCAAATCTCCAAGAGAAAAATGTAGAGTCTGCCTTCCAATGTTGTCTTTTCAAATTCCTTTTTCCTTCATATTAACATCTGACATGAGCTACAGAATCCAATCCATTTGTGCAAGAACCATTCATAATACTGACAATCTCCTCTGTCAAATGGTACCAAATGTTCATTGGTACTAAAAATGTGTTTGAGGCAGTAAAAGCTTGACATGAGGGAAAAAGAGAGTGAATTTAGAGGGTGGTTTGGGGTCAGGATGGAGGGATGGTACGGCACCGCTTTCTGATCAAAGAAATCAACCAAATTCACATTTTCCACAGAGAAACCACAGGAGATGCACAAGGTCGAGTTCCGGACTATAAACAGAATTTATTTTAGGGGTTCTGTGGATCAAAACACATAATAAGGAAGATTTATTCTTGAACCTTAAAGGTGGAGAAACAGCCAAGGTCTACTGGATGAAAAACTAAAATCATTTATGTGTATTACTGAATATTTTGAAGAACATGACTCCCTCAACCTCTCAGTTTTTGGTAGTGGAAAAATAAACGTTTTGGTGTCTATGACTCAATGAGACTCTGTAATGATACAAACATTTTTAAATATTAATATTGTTTGTCATGATAAAATAGGTTTTGGCAAGGGATGTCATATTAAGTAAACACACAAGAGCTGTCTCAACAGAGCGGATGGAGGAAGTGGTTGTGATGAAATGGCTTCTGGGTGGACTGGGGACATTTCGGTCTTGCATGCTGCTTCTTATGAAGCAGAAATGACTGAATTATTGACATAAACAATACCTTTTGAGCTGAAAGATGAGAAAAAAGGAGAAGCGGAGCAAATCCAAAGATAAATTAAACCATCAGCCATCTAGCGGTGTCTTAGAGGTCTCTTATCCATTAAATGTGGGAGTTGGCTGTCTGTTGTCATTGATTTATGTGTTGGGAAAATGAATGCGGACGTTTGATGGCAGTGATCTGTCCCCTGGAGACACAGCAAAGCTGCATGATTACTGATGGAAGAGTTAACAATGTGGTCTTATTGCATTTAGGGGCTGCAACTGTAGTCCAAATCAAAAAATCGAATTGTTTGTTCACAATAAACTTCAGTGTTTGTAGTTTCTTCACCCTGATAAAGGCGTGATAACTGAAAACATTTGGGAATCCAAGCATGGCACATTAGAGAAGAGTTGTGCAACCTGTTTCATTCCGTTTGACACAATCATAAGTGATAAATTGCCACCCTACTTCAAGTCATTTCTCAGTTATATTTGTATTTTTTCAATGCAGCTTAAACCATGAAAACATGCAGGTGCTTTTGCACACATTAAGGCTGTTCTTACATACTCAGAATCCCATGCACGTTAACAAACATGCACACATACGACCAGGTGAGGCTCACTTACACAGTACATATGCACTGGGTAAATTTCCACTCTACACAGACAATCTTCAGTTGTCTTGCTGAGGGGAGGACAAACTGCTGGACAGAGCCAGAGACTGTCACCACACCACCTCTGATGTGACACACACACAAGCACACACACACACACACACACATAGCAGACACAGAAAACCACAATGGTCCACAGTGAGAGGACTCTCCCTCGAGGTGGTGGATGGGACAAATCATTATTATCTCTCAGTAGGAGGTCTGACATCTATATCATTGTCAGTGGCTGCTCTCTGTCACCCCGTGGGTGTCTTGATACCAAAACCAGATCAGTTTGACCCTCCGGCACCTTCAACAACCTGCTTCTATAGCTGAAAAACTGTTGGGTCTATCTAAAGCTATGTTACTAAAGCTATATAACTATATAGTACATTCCCAGTCCTTTAAATTAAAAATCCCAGATGGTTAAGTCCTGCACAAGCTGTGTGAAGGACATGTTCTACTTTAACTGAAGTTGTGTTAGATGGATGAGATGAGATGCCTCTCACTATCGTGGCCATTTTTTCGTGTTCCCTGGACAATAAAAGTTATTGTTAATGTGGCAGTTTTTACAGTAAAAAAATATCAGACAATGTCATAATATGATTTGTGGAAACAAGAATGAAGCTTTAGAGAACCAGAAGAGAAACTAATTGCATAGTATTTAGAAGTGAAGTGTCATCATATTAATGTCTTAAGTCTACCACATTTTCGGTTCCTCTCCTGATCCTGCAATCTCACACATCTTCCTCTCTGTCTGTACTTTTAATCCATGCGTTAATGGTTTTCAGTTACATTTTTATACATGGCAGCCAGAATACGGAAACAGTAAGGCAATCGAAAACTACATAAATCGAACCACAAGCCTCCACCTTCACCATGCCCTCCACCTGGTGTCAACTCTCACAGAGTGGTGGAGTATTACTCCAGTCCTTTTCTAAGTGAATGTAGCTGTTGCAGATGGAATAAATCAAGCCGGCAGCTTTAATTTTCTCCCGACAGAGGTCAGCGTCGGTGACTAATTACAGCCCAGCCACCACAGATGGAGAGCCCTCGCTGTCAGAGGTGGCTGGAATTGGACCCGACAGTTCAAATCAATGGTGAGGCACGAGCAACGCTGACACCCACAAGTTCAGGAAACATTTCTGTCACTAATTGCATCTCTTCTATGAAAGATGCAAGATATTTGGCCTTCTTAACACACAGTTTTAACAGGAATCATCGCTCCATCAGACAGGTTCGACAGCAACGTTGTCAAAAACCATGTTTGACCCACAACTTTCTGTTTCTTGAATGATATTGTTCATGTAGTGTCTCAGATAAATCTATAAAAACAATGGATGTGGGACAAAACATTCATCGAGTGAGGCAGGTGATTTACAGAAGAACCGAATCACAAGGACAACTCATTACATGGCTGTGCATGTATGCTTTAATTTTCATGAAGAGTGACTCACTAAAGCACATTCAGTCTTGATTGACATACGTATTTGTTCGCCAAAAAGAATAACGCATAAACTGCTCTGCGTTTATATAAAAGGGACGTTTTCTATTTCTAGCAAGCAATTTCAGATCTAGGACAAAGAACATACATAAGTGAAGGATATGACGTCCATTCTTCTATTTTAATTTAGAACGTCCTGCACTGCGAGCCCATCATTACCTCCAAAATATTCCCAGCAGTAACAGACGACCACTTAAGAGGGTGCATCTTAATACCAGAGTGCACATTTAGGTAGGCCTTAACTTTGAGTGTCTGAAATTCATCCAGGCCTTCATCAACCAGCCTCGACTAGAAGTCCAGAGAAATGCCCCCATGTATTTGAGAACCTACAGTATAATCTCAGACACGTGCAGAAGAAGGCCTCAACATGCAGTACAGTACCAACAAGGAAACAGAACAGGACGGAATTTTCCATCCAAAACCCTTTTAGGTTCAGGGGCTCTGCCTGGGCCATAAACACATTGAGCCCGAGGTGGTTAGCCCCCAACGACAGTCTGCTTTAGTAGGGGCTCGTGTTTGTCAACCAAAGAGAGGGGGGACCAGTGGAAAATTACCAGTCCCGCACTGGCTCACGCACACACACATGCACACATACACACACATACATGGCCGGGACCAGCTGAGAGACTAACCTGCAGCCACATATCTATCTCGCTCATTGCTTACGTGACAGCTTGCGTTTTTAATGGGCCAGGGTGCGGGGGGCATGGTTGCGTTGTCAGGACGCGCCGGCCCGCAAACTACGCAACCAATGACATTGGATGATGTGTGTTGTGTTCACATCCATGCACATTTCCTAGAAAATACCTGTGACATGTCTAGTGGCTATTAAGAGGGGTTGGCAGCATGCAATGTGTGTGTGTGTGTGCACTCATAAAGGTTGGAAATATTCCAATATAAGGCAGTACAGTATGCTTTTTTATGTTTCTGACAGTATGAAATTGTAGGTGTGTGTTGCACTACAAAAATTACGACCAATGAATGTGTGTGAGCTACTGATCCATATAGCAGAGAGAGATGGATGCCTCTATAACAATTTCCAAAGGTTCCCTATCCATCTACATTTAGGGGCATATAGGAAGTCTGCAGATATGATTAGATTAAAATGCTTAGGAAACCAGTGCAGTCGGTTTGATAGGCCTCCTTCATAAGCTGTGACTGGTGGATAGCAGTCTTTCTAGTAAAGCACCGTAGTACCACATAATAGAGCAGAGCTGCCTTACCTGGGTTCCAAGGCAGCTCAACATCATGTGAGTGAGCAGTTTGGCAGCAAACATAGGGAAGCGGGAGCACAGCACGTGGGATATAATGGCCAATGCAAAGCCTGGGAGAGTGGAAGACATGGAAACAACGTTTATGTTAAATTAACAAATGACTCATGTTGATCAACAGTGGCTATTTATAACAGTGTGGGTGGAATATGGAAGGAATGCATCAGAGATAATGCTAAAGTGAAAGGCAAGTAGGCAGGAAAAAAACACAGTAAAACAATATGAAAGAGAGAAAACCGGGAGCGTTTTGTACCCGAGATGCAGATGAATCCCGAGGCATAGAAGGCGTCGTTGTAGGACGCATGAGTGGCAAACTCTGAGTAGGCCACGTAGATAGACAAGTGGGAGCAGGCACATTCCACATAGTTCCCAGTCTCTTTCACGACCCTGCAGTATTGACCATCTGATGACCAGCTGGAGGAAGAAAGACACTCCTGTAAGAACAGATTATTATAAAACACTGTTGAGGCCGATAACAAGGAAAGGCAATGAGCCTGAAGCCCAATTTTCTCTCTCCGGTGTTTTGGCATCTTTGATTGTTACCTGCAGTCACCTTTAAAGCTGCTGCGTGAGAAACCAGAATATTATAATCACACGTTTTGTGCTTGATTCTGCTGCATGATAATTCTTTGAATAGCAAGAAAAATCCTCTCTCTCTACCATTTTTTATTTTGACCTTTCATAGCAAAATTCTCATCCTGCATCATTGACCTTTCCCTGTCAGTGACTCTGCTTCTCTCCCTCTCCACCTTTTGCTCTGCTTCCTTATCGGCTCATCTGTTTCTTTTTTTTTTTTTTGCAGTACATTGTCAGAGGAGGTAATCCGGCCCAACCGAACCCGCCAATTGATAAGTCGTAACAGCGTGTTCCAGCCAAGTCCCATTCCACACCCCAGGAATGTCCTCAACAAGCCGACTCCTGGGCGGGAGGATTCAGTGTGTAGACTTCCTCCATGGCCACAGAGAGGCCTTTACTGAGAGGCTGTATTAAGACTTTAGCCCCTTACTTAGTGATTGAAACCAGATTGCTAAGTGTGAGTATGACAGACTTTTGATGGTCATAAATGTGTGTTAAGTGACAAGGAGAGGCTATAAACAATTTAAGGTGAGATTTATCAATAACAATTAGCAAAAGAAAAGAAAAGTTTCAGTAGTCACACTAGAATAAACAACCTCAGTCACTGATATGATCTTGGGTGTCAGCTGAACTGGTGCGCCAGTGGTGGATTACCTTGCAGTGGTCTGGTTCCAGAGAAGGCACAGAGACCGGCCTGGTTTAATTTGTTTACCAGGGGTGTGGACACGATACACCACCTCATTGCCATCTTTTAGGGGTCGTGACCTTCTGTCGTGGAGGTTAACCGAGAACACCTAGGTAAAAACAGGAGAAGAGGATTCAGCTGTGGAACAAACTTTAAAAAAATGAATGACTAGTTTACACTGGAGTAATACTGCCACCTGCTGTTTTCATTCAAAGCAAGAATTTGATGAGCTATCTCAGTGTTCCCTACCTTCCCATTGAGAGCAGTGTTTGTATCATTGGTGAGAAACCAGTGTTCAGTTCTAAACTCCGTCAGCTGAATCCGGCTGAGGTTGCCACAGTCGGCGGTCGAGGCTGCTGGTACTGCCAGCAGAGTGTTTGGCAGCTGGAAGAAGTCTGCATTACGTCCCCTGAATTTGTAGCCATTGATCTGTGTGGGGTACCACTGGAAGGCAGAGATGGTCATATACGGACATGTTTCCAGGATGGTTCCTCTTCTGGAGAAATCACAAAAAGAAAAACCTTTTATAATATTAATCATGAAAACCTTGCAAATATTATAAAACATGTGTGAGACGACCCTCCCATGCACTAGGTGTCCCTGTAGTGTGTTTGTAGTTGTCAGCTGCAGGGCCTGAAAGGAGGGTCATCAGCTGCATGGGCCACACCTGAGTGCTCGGTCTATAAATACTCCTTCAGTTGGCAGTGTCTCACTCTCTGGAGGAGATCCTTTCTCCACTGGCATGACAGGTTTGGTTATTGTTTGCCTGTTTGGCTGTGACAGGTGTAACATGCATGGAATGTGAGTGTTCATCACTCCTTTTTAAACAGGACACTCACATCTCACACTGACTTCGCGTTAGGAGGGAGAATGCGAAACGCTCGGCCACGAAAGCAAGGTGGCTGAGGCCTCGGGTGTCGACTCTGCTGGGATTGGCCAAGGCACACAACAGGTCGTAGGTCAAGTTGCGGCTACTTTGCTGTAAAGGTGCCCTCTCTGCCTCTGCAAGCACCTGGCTCAGAGGAAACAGGGATAAATGGAGAGAGAGAGAGATGGATGGAGAAATTTAGCAACAATGTATGAGAAACAGTTTGCGCTGCTTTGGTTTGCAAATGTATTCCTCTGGTGGTCTGTGCGTCTCAGTGCTGTATTTATCTTTTCCACCCCTCCTGGCTCTGTCACTCAATTTCCTTGGTTCAGGCCGCAGTTTTATGCAGCTTTTATAGTGAATTTATTGCCACTTTCCCTTCCCCGTCTCCTTCCTTTCTCTTGGTGCTCCCACATATCCTCATGCTGTGTGACTAATTCCTGCTGTCTCTGCTCTCTTTGGTCCTCCGCACATTCCTTCATATGAAATAACAGTGCTGTCTCTGCTTGTCTGGGAACTAAATTTGTAGACTCTAACATGAAAGAAGCGTAGTCATAGCAGTGCTCATACAGTGACAATTGAAATGAACTGAAAATTCAGACGACAGACTCCAGTAGTGAAGTGGGGGTGATGTATGCCCTAAGGCACATATCTGCCAAACACAGACTACCTACATGTCACACCTTAGTCTCTCCTTCTTACCTTCTCCAGAGCTTCGAGCACAGCAGCCATCTGCTCACGTGAGAGAGGCGTGGAGACCTTGTTGATCAGTTCTTGGAGCACCTGGTTCAATATAGTTGAGTCGAGAGGCTGGTGTAGTTGGTCCAGTAGGAGCCAAACGGCTTCACTTGCTGCATTTGACACCAGAGTCACATTCGCCAGCCCAAACAGAGGGTGCACTCTGGCTCCCCCTGTGGCATTATGGAGCTCCACCTGGAAGCGCTTCGGTGTGGGTAATGTGGAGGCGAGGTCAGGTGTGAGGTAAATGTCCAATGATGTGTTGAGCTGGCCCATATTAAAGGTGAGCCAACCCTCCTGTTTAGGAAAGTCCATCCCTGCTTTAGCGGGCCAGATTATAGAGGAACCCACTACCTCTTCTCGAGGGAGCTCCTAGAGGAAAAAACAACGTTACGTGTTGGATGGAGTAATGTTAACCAGCATTGCTTGGCAAAATAAACCCACATTGTTTTACTGTGTGCATGCATGCCAAATTGTATTCACAAATGCATGCGTGTGCTTTTCTTGTTACTTACCAGTGTGCGATATTGAACAGACACGACTGAAGCCGCGCTCGCTCGTCTGTAGACTTGGAGACTGAGCCTCGTGGTCGTCTTGGTGGCGATGGGCAGTCTGTGACCCACGGTAAAGTACAAAACGCCTTGTGGATCGTCACTCTCTGCCAAGGTGATGTTGGCAAAGCGGCTGGTCTCATTAATGGTCGCTCCAGTACCCACATGATAAATCTCCACCAAGAACCATGTTTGATGCTCTGGTTCCTGCAGCAACACAAATGAGTGATTTATTTTATTTTGTGAACATCATTTCTTATGAATACACATTATTCAACCGAATATATAATCCATCCTTATACTGTAGGGCTGAGGGTTTCAAGGTCAGCATGCTAGCACTGCTTTCACCAGAGGGCCTCTCCTTCTCCCTCACCTCATCATCAAGGACCTCCACAGCGAGAGCACACAGTATCTCTCCTCTCCTACACAGTGCAGTCCCCGAGGTCTGCAGCAGCTGTCTGGTAAGGTTGACTCCGTTGTTGACCAGAGTTAAAGCTGCCTTGCTGAAGGTGACTCTCCAGAAGACCTGCAAATCCTCAAAGGCTCTAAACAGAAGAAGAAAGAGCATACTGACTAACTACACACAACAACTTAAAATATGACCAACAGGGTTAAAAAAGAGTGTTTTATTACCTGTTTTCCTGTCTCTGCAGGTAGAGGAGGGCAGTTCTGTTCTCTGAATCCTCATCCAGAACTCCCACCAGAGAATTAACACTAAACCCAACAATGCCGTTATGGAAGTCGCTTCCTGGTGTGGACAGAGGAGAGGATAAGGAGAACACAACAGAAACGTTAGTAAAAATGAATTTCCCCATAACCTAACAATTACGTCCTGAATAATCAAATAATCTGCCCACTGCAGTGAATCTGTGATAAGTGAGGACCAAAATAGCAGCTGGAGACTAATTAGCAGTGACCTAATGGAAGTGAAACTGGATAAGAACTCTGAATCACTCATTGAGATAAATGTCTGTGGGTCCATTTGATTAGACCCAAGATGCGTTAATCTAGCTATGAAGTCCAGAATTTATACCTACATATTAATATGTTGCGTCATTTAATCAATAAATACTACATATTTTTTTAAATCTTCAATCTATGATGGACTCAAACAAAGACTTTTTTTCCCATTATTTTACCAAGGATAGTGATCTTGGCAAAAGCTCCAAAGCCCTGGTATGGACTATCTGTGATTTGTGCTCCTCCCTCTGGATCACTGAGGTAAATGAAGAACACTTCCTGTCCCTCGGGCTCGGAGTCGTCCAGGATGAGGAGGATAACCTCCGTCTCATTCTGACCAGCCTGAAAGGACACTATAGTGGACTCCAAGCGAAAGTCCTGCTCCTCCTTTGCAAGGGCCCCGACAGGTTCCACAGTGAAGGGAAGAGGTGTTGTACTTCCATCTGTACGATTGTGCACAGCAACACAACTGTTAGCATAACACTAAATTACAATATCCTACAATGGAAGCAGTGCTACAAAACAAATGCACACCTCCATATGCTCGGACCCGAACCTTCACGGCTCCATCCACACTGTTGGACCTGCGCACCCTCAGAACCACCCGCCGCTCCTGCTGGGTCTCCTCATCCCTGTCTTCAGGGATCTGGACCAGTCCGGGTCCAATACTCAACACCCCTCCAGTCACATCACTAGCTAGGATGGTGACCGTGGCCACGCTGTGCTGCGGGTTGAGGCGAGGAGCGGTATCCGCCCAAGCTACGTCTGGTGTGAGGACTTCTACATCCGTAAGGTTGACGTGGAAGTTCTCGTCAGCCTCTGAAAGGGAGTCGTCAAGTATTGAAAGATGGAGGGAGGAGTTGGTTTGAAGAGGTGAGTCAAAGACCAAACGGCCGTCTGGAACTGCAACAAAGTCCTCTCCTGCTGCTGCGCTGCCTGCTACCGTTGTATAGGAGAGACGGGTGCTGTTGCTTCGAGCACCGTAGAGTCTCTGAACATAAAGTGTTATAGTCTGGATGTCCTCTGCAATGACAAGCTGCCGGGAATCGAGGGCAAACTGGTAGATTCCCAAAGGTTCCACTTCTGCCACAGTAAATCCTGACCTGTGCAGGAAGACAGAGATCAGTGTGAGGCTATATTTGACATAGATTGATATTTCATTACTGATAATAAGCAAATACAAATAAAGGGGCAGGTAGTGAAACCCTTACCTGAGCTTGACAGTACTGGAGGTAGCAGCATTGAGGTGTATAGCGTAGGAAGCTGGCTCAGATGGATCAGCAACAGCTGAGAGAGATATGGCTTTAGTCTTCTCTCCATGATCCAGGGTCAGCGAGCCTGAATATGAAGAAAGCAGCACATTACCAACTTTAAGAATGCAGGCCTTCATTAGTCCATGTTAGTAAAAAAAAAAGCACATTTATTAGAATTCGTACTGTCCAGATGTAACTAAATTGTATCCATGATTAATCAAACAGAAAGGGATACTTTCGTAAATATTTAAAACAAATAATGCAGGTGGTCTGAGATGCTATAATTTACCTGCGCTTGGAGTGATAGCTCCCAGTCTGAACCCCGGGGGAGCCAGTCCTGAAGGATACCCAGCTTTCCACTGCACCCTGATGGCCCCAAACAGCCCCCTTCGTGTCACTCTTGCTTCACATGTCCCTGTTTCAATACTGGAAACCTGCAGGGCCAGTGATGCAAAGCCAACCTGCACAACATATGTGAGAGAACACACTCAATCATACTGTCATCTTGTTGCCTCCGTTACCATTAAAGCTGTCTTATTTGCTCAAACCACTAACTCTGTTACGTTATAGAGGTGGTATGAAAGTTTAAATTATATCAAAGTGAGAGGCAAGAGAATCCAGAGAAATATGGTGTGGGATGTCCCCGTTTATTGTCTGGAGGCAGAGAATTAATTAAATTATGTTTATTCATCATCACAGAGATATGTAAAGGAACACAGTGAGTGTATCCCCAGAAGAAATACACGTGATGAAATGTCTTTGAGCAAAATAAGGCTGCATCCCGAGTGTCCTGCAGAGGAGCCAATAAAAAAAGACTTTCTTCCTCACAAATACATTATATATCAACAAATGAAAAAAAAACACAACCACAACTCACCTCTGAGCTGGCAGCTTCTTCAGGCACAGTCACCGTAGCAACGCTGGCCTCATGGAGAAGGCGAGGAGGAGAGGCGAGGATAGGACTGACAAGTGTAACATCAGTCAGCTCTGCTGTGAAGCTCTCACCCACTGACAAAAACACCTACAGAAAGAAAAGTGTTAAACTAGTGCTTGAAAACAACAAATAATTAAAACGTTTTTTTCTTTTTAACCATTCAAAGTCTTAATTTGTTTAACTTTTGTCTCTGCACAAGCATGTTCCTCCTTACCTGAGTGCTGATGGGCACCGTGATGGCACTGAAGGTCTGTCCCTCTCTTAAGAACACCCTTCCTTCAGCTTGCCCTCCCAGTATCTCCTTGATGTCCATCACTTCATCTACCCCTCCACTGATCCTATAGCCCACACTGGCGTTTCCAAACAGCCCGGCAAGCCGTGTCACATTCAGAACCAGAGCTCTTGTGACCTCAGACTCTGACCCCACTATAATTATAGACTGTTGCTCGGGGTTCAGTGAAAAGACACCGTGGGGCTCATCGTTAGCACGCACCCTAAAAGACACGAGAAGTAGATTCATTTCAAGTTTATTACATTTTAGAATGTTTTACCTGGAAGTCACTATGACAAACCTGATCCTGATGAGGTTGTTGTTGGCATCCAGAGTAGCGCCCCCTTCCACAGCTGTGAGCCGGACCGTATAGAGCTCCTCCAGCTCAGGCACTGTATCGGGCATCAGGGTGAGGACAATATCTGCATCCCTTTGGCCTTCCTGGATCATCACTGAGCCAGATACGGCTAGGAAGTCACCTGCTATATCTGAGTCACTCTGTATCTGCCAATACACCTGACGTGTGAGAGAAAGTAGGGCAGTGTTTAAACTTCATCAGTGCTTCCTCTTGGATGTCTGATACACAGAAACGGGTCCATGCAGGTGATACGTGATGATTGAGAGGGATTTTTACTTACCTTGATGTTTCCCATGACACCCTCTCTGCGTGTTATATACAGGGAAACGTTGAAGGGGCCTTCTGCTTCTGTGGATTCATTGTAGACATGCTCTCGAAGAGCATCTTCAGTAAACTGGACTATACCATTTGGGTCACCAAACTTCTCTATCTGGGAGACAATGACACATTAGAACGTCAACAATCTGAATTGAATCATGATGGTGAAATCAATCTTATAGGCATTACACAATGAAGTACCTTCAGTGTTACGGAACCAGCCTGAGGATCGATGTCCACCTCTCCAGATAAGATGCTGAGCTCGATCACAAATGTCTCTTCCACCTCCACCTCCCCATGGGGGAGAATCCGCAGCTCTATGGCGCGTGTACCTTCCTCTCCATCCCTGAAGAAGAAGGACCCGTTCACAGGCTCTCTAATGTCTTTATTGGATGGAGGCAGGACCTCTCTGCTATTTGGTCCAAGGATGATCCAAGCAACCTGTGAAGTGGTAAAACCAGTTTGAATCAGTTGATGACCACAAAAAGAGTGAGGATACTGCAAGCAACTGTTGCAGAGAGAACTGAAGTGATGTCAGCAGAAGATATCGTTACCCATACCGTTGCATCGCCCACGAGACCTCCTGCTCTCTCCAGAACAAGACTGAGTTTGAGAGTGGAGTTAGGATTGACCACAGTGATTAGGCTCTCGTTGAGGAAACGGACCACGCCGCTCGGAGAGTCACTCTTGGCGATGGTCACCCTGGCAACTTGTTGAGAGCCTAGAACTGCTCCTCCAGTAGCTCCAACTAGTCGGACCTCAAACACCTCTGCATATTCACTGGGGGACATAATCTCAGTGTTAAATTGGAATTAAATAATGTCTTAACACATTATAGCCTTGAATTCAGGTTTTCTAAAATCTGATTCTTGATTTCCTGATGATTTATCTGCTGACTTTTTCTCTGCAATTTCATTTGTGCACAGTGGTATGAACATTTCATGGATTAACCTAATCTATTTTAATAAATTATTTATTCTCTCACCTGTCCAAGTCATCAATAATAGTGACATTGATGTAGCTGATATTCTGGCCGTGGACAAATGTCACCGAGCCATTATTCAGGATATAGTCGAGGTCAGGGGTTGCACTCAGGCCTCTAGAAGTGAACTGTGCTGAGACCAGTCCATATGAGCCCACTCCCCTCACCACAGGGATCAACACAGTGCCCACATCTTCCTCGACTGTAAGAAAGAAAGCCAGAATAAAGTAGGGATTTAAACACGTCTGTACAACAGTTATTCTGTGCGTTTGCATCGCTTGAATATTTCACAAGAAGGATTTTTGTTTTGACTTGTTTTTTACCTGAGATGTTAACATAATCCTGCCTGAACTCAAGGACGCCCTCAGCATTGTCATTCTTTAATATGACAACAGCAAGAGAAGAGATGTTTCCTATAGCTGGAGGCTGGTCCAGCTGGAGACCCGACTCCTTAATGGTGTAGTCCACAGCACTGACCACCAGAGGGAAACATACAACAAAAAGTCACCCACATAAAATCTTTAAAAGACACATCACAGACCCGTTGAAGGTATCACAAACATTTCAACCAACAAACACGAATACACTCCAACGTTTCAAGTTACTTTACCTGACATTGACTAGCTCCACTTCAGTGATGTTAAGGAAGAACATCTCAGTATCCTCTGGAAGACTGTCATCCTGGATACGCAGTGTGACTTGTTGTGAGGTCTGGCCTGGAGTAAAGAGCAGTTGTCCTGAAGTTGGAGTGAAATCCACTCCGCTGGTCGCAGTGTTGCCTGAGGTCTGGTAGGTCACCATCACACTGCCCAGACTGCCTAAAGAGCGATTAACCGTCACGTTCACCTGTGGTAATGAGGAAAATCATATGACTGTGGGTAAGGTTTGATTACATTAATTTAGTCATATAGCTCCTGCACCGTCTCATCATGACCTCACCATTCCTTCCTCTTCGGACATCCTGATCTGGCGCTGGGTGAAGGAGAACAGGCCATACGGGTTGTCACTGGCTGCCATAATGATCTTGGCATGCTTGGCTATAGGACTGATTTCCAGTCCAGAGGTGGCGGAGGTCAGAGTAAGCTGGTACTCACGGCGTTCTTCCGGGTGTTCATCATCCAGGGCCTGGTTTCATGTTGGATATGACAGGGACATTTTTATGGATAATGGAGCATTTTGGTCTGTATGTGGAATCCATTCTGCAGTGCATTGATACAGACAATATCTGTAAACTCTATCTTATTCAGTACCTTCAGAATGATGGTGGCAAAAGCCTGTCTGTCTCTCATAGTCACAGTGCCAGAGGTCGCTTCAAACTCTGAGACCACACCTGGAGTGATATTCCAGTTCACCTGGACCTCTCCAAACACACCCGGGCCTCGCACAAGGCTGAGGGGATGCACACAAAGATATCCACATTACATTATTGATAAATAAACAGAGGGAGTGAAACGTAAAAGTCCTCTTCTCCCAAAGTTAGTGATAACGTTTGATGTTTATCTTACCTGACCGTTGCGCTACCATTGTAATCCCCCTGAGGTTCACCAATGACGATGTTCCTGGACAACTCTTCGATTCCAATGATCCCCAGGGCAGCTTTGTCTGCCCTGATAGTGATGGTGGCCATGCCTACAAGAGAACAGGGTTGTGAAGGCGGTTGAGGAAGATGGATCTTACTGCATCAATAAAAAAGACAATTCTGAAAATACTGTATGTTTCTTCAGTCAAGTTTTATCGTCAATGCTGACCATTTAAGGGGTCGATGACCGCTCCAGTCTCAACAGGAAACAGCCGGACAGTGAAATGCTCATCTCCTTCCAGTGCAGTGTCAGCCAGGGCTCTAATCATAAACGTCTTCATGGACTCAGTCTGGGAGGTATACAAAAAAAGAGTAGTACTCGATATAATTATTACAATATATGGTGGGAGAGTAACTGCATCCCATGTATACTTTACCTCCGTGAAGACAAGCGTTCCATTCAAAGGTGAGAGGTCATCTATAGCTTGGTCTTCCAGCTGCCACCCCAAAGTCACTGCCCCCTCGCCTCCTGCACTACGCAGCACTGCTAGTGTCGCCACAGCAGCAGGATCATCCACGAACTCTGGCTCACTTACAGTAACCTAAGAGTTGAGTGAGTAAGAGGATTATTTGTGGAACTGAACAAGTAAATTAATGTAAATGAATAAGTAGTTGTCGATGCGTTGAGGAGTTCAGAGGGCTCTTATTATGTGAGTGAGGTAAGATTGTGTCACAAATGTGTTGATGGGGAAAGTGGCCTCAAGTATACAGTAAGCAATAGACTCACCTCTATTTCTTGAAATCCAAATCGTCCGAGAGGTGAATCGTTGGGTGGAATGCTGATAGTTACAGAAGTAGACTCTCCCAGTCGAGCACCACCGATCACACGCAGTAAAGTTATCCTGAAGGTCTCAGAAGTCTCCACCCGTTCATCATCCAAGATAGTGATGGCAATCGTGGCTTCTCTCTAAAAAGCAGTATGGGGAAACATAAGCTAACACCCTGGAAGCTGGAGGTAATAACCTTCAAATAAGGGCAACTCATCTATTTACCTGCCCATCTTGAAAGGTGACGTTCCCTGATGTGGGGCTGAAATCGTTAAGGTCAGCAGTGATTGGCTGAGCCTCCCAGTAGATGACCAGTCTTCCGGTCGTGCCCGCGAGTCGCACCACCGACAGATGGAGGACGTTGTCTGGAGGTGGTATCTCATACGCCGGCACCGTTCCAGTGATATCCTGGAGGAAATATTAGAAATAATGTTGAATAAGGATTGAATATCATTAGTTGTATGCGTCACTGATCAGTTGACAGTCACAGAGACCCTGATCCTGTTCTCACCTCAGAAACATTGAACTGCAGAATCCCCCGAGGGTCATCATTCTCCTGGATGGTGACCTCTGCTACTTCCATACCAGGTCTCTTCACGCTGGGCTGCCCTGCTCCCATTGACCCTCTAACTAGCTCCACGCTGGTGATGTTTACCACGAAACTCTCTGCCAGCTCCGGGATGTCATCCTTAGAAAAGACACATGTACATATACACTAAATAATGGAAAAAACATACACGCTAACTTACAAACACATTCATAATTTATACAGCCATCACATACTGAGCCTATATTCTTGGAAATGGCACATTATCCATAAGTATAAGGAACATTTGGAGCATACAGGCTTGAAATGCAATCAGTGTCCAATCTAAAATATGGGATAATAAATGTTCTCACGCAATTTTATCTTCAACCTCCCACATGCACGCCCATTCAGGGTGATTATGCAAATCGACTCCTGTTTCTTGCCTCCAAGATAAAATGTGCACAGTGTAATCCGGTGTGTGTAGGCCGTTGCCATCTGGCATTTAAAAGGCTTGCGTTCGGACAGCCTCAGGGTTGCTTATACCAAAAGGCAAGAAACAGGGATCGATCTACATAACCAGTGTGAATGGGCGTGAGTGTGGGAGGACTATCATTGCACTGCATTTTAAGTTTTCTCAGTCTTTCTTTTTTTGCTTTCATGGTTTTACATGTTTAGTAGACACATTAATGTCTCCTGTGTTGGTACTCAGTGCTCTCTTCTTACTGGTAGGATTGTGACAGTGATGAGGGCCACTGTTGCACCGTCTATCATGATGATGGTGTTGTCTTTGGGAGTGTAGTCCTGTCCTGCAGAGGCCTGGCTGGACGGGGGCTGGTACAGGGCTGGCCTGGTCTGGTAATGGATTTCCACTTCACCTGAAGAGCCCTGCTCCCTCACTATAGAGAGAGTCACATTGACTGGAACCCCTGTTGGTTGGGAGAAAAGAGAGATTACATAAGCCTTTATTAAAACACGGTACTAAACGTATATATTTTAGTGCCTGTCTATGTTCCTTCCTTTTGTCTACGTTGATCGCTGTATACCTCATTGCATACTGGTTTGTTTTTTAGTCTATTCCCTTTGGTGTCTTTTCCTTTGTATTTCTCAGCCTGCTCCCTCAGTTTTGTTTTTAGTTGGTTTTGCCTTTTTTTGCGTCACCAGATTAAGACAAATCCTAAATTACATCACATCCTGGAACTGCAGATCTCCTGTTACAGTAAATCTCTAAGTGTGATTACTGTAATAGCTGCTTAAGAAACCTCATCCAAAAAAAGTAATTGGTCTTCAGCAACCAGCTAAAGTAGCAACTATTTCAGGAACAAAGAGAAGGCAAAACTGAGGGATATATTTAAATAGCTTAGAAATAATGTAAACCTATTACAGTAAGTACAGCTAAAAACACACATTCTCTGACAAATCATCACGTATTTATTCATTTTTTTACACAAGTTCTTACTCTGTGGTTCTTGTATAAGCATAAACTGGGAGTCAAGATGCCAGCCAATCACGCCATAGGGAGAACCATTTGGTAGGATGGTGAGTAGCGCTTGTGCCCACTGCTTGTCAATGACTGCAGCCTGTCGCAGGTCCTGCAGCCCCACAGTGGTAACATCCATGAGGGTGATGGTGACACCTTCTCTCAGCTCTGGGACACCATCTGCTATGACAGTCAGCGAGATGATGGCCACCGACTGGCCCTCCGAAAATGTCACCTGCAGATATCAAAATCAAATTTTAACTTGACGACACGAATTTGTGACGTTGCATCATAATTTTCAAACATGTACATACATACAGCAATGTTTTAAGTATGACAGCGGGGCGAGGTTAACTCACCACTCCTGAAGTAGGGTAAATGTCTGCCAGACTGCCATTGGCAGCCCAGTGAACGGTCAGTCTGCCAAAAGTCCCTCTTTTCCTCTCCACACTCAGAGAAATCTGATTACTTTGATCCAACTCCTCTACCTCCATATAAAGAGAAGTCTGCAGGGAGGTAATGGAAACACATTTCCATATTACAATAGCTTGTGGTGATCCTTAAAAATAACAGAATTCATTCTGATATGGTCTAAGTACACCAAGGTTTAAATAAATGGATGAAACATGAGGACACATGATGGTGGAATGCACATGGTGGCTAATATCCATGTGTATCTGCTTACCTGAGCAAAGCCAATGACTCCATGGGCATCGTCGTTGGTTGGGACAATGACGGTCACCTGACCACCAAAGCCGATCTCAGCCCCGCCCTTTGGATTCTTCAGGCTGACCTGGAAGTACTCCTCCTCCTCAGGGATGTCATCGTCTATGATGTTCACTGCTATCTCCAGCTCGCTGTCGCCTGGTGCAAAGTGCAACTCCCCGAAACTGAATGTGAGAAATTAAAGAAAAGACGAGATGCAGGGATTTCAGGATTTGCATCTCTGGGCAAAAAAAAAAACCTAGCCTGTCTGTGACTTATAAAAGAATATTTGGGTACCTGGGTATGAAATCAGACTGATTGGAGACCGAAGTGAATTCATAAACAGTGGAGCGATTCTCCTCGGTGGAAGCCAAGAGGGTCTTGGTGGTGTTGAGGGATGGGACCATGAGAGAGAGGAAGCTAATGGCTGGAGGGGCTCTCAGGATCATGGCAAGCAGGTTGACATCAGATCTCCAGGAGTAGAGGGATGAGCCATTCCTTCCAGCTAGCAGGACATAAGCTATGGAGGAATAAAAATACTTTGTCAGGATGTCCGGTCACAGTTTGTGACGAAAGCTGAGCAGGCTTTGGAACATGCTCAAACTATGGAATATGACATGTGTGCTTACTGATCCCAGAAGAAGCAGTGAAGGGGTGAACAGAGGTGAGGCCCGGGTCAGGAATGGACTGATAAAGCTGTGGTGAAGGCTGCCCTGAGCTCCAATGCAACACCTCACAGGATGGAAAGAGACCTGGACAAAGATACAAGAATGCAGAGAAACACTCACTGATTTACATTCTTTTATGCTAGAATAGCATGTTTATGTAAAGTAAGGACTGGTTTGTCTGACACACCCAAGACTGACAAATTACAACCTCCGAGTCCCACTGTGGCTCTGCTCTACTCCACACTAAGGCCTTTCCCGTAAAGCCACGACAGGTCCGAACCAAGAAATCTCACCACTTTTGCAGACTCAGAGGGATTATGTCTCATCAAAATATACAGAGCGTGCTATAAATATATGACCTGGCTTACATTGTGATTTTGTCATTTTAGTTAAGACAACAGAACAAGGCCAGTTTCTGTGTGCCTTCTCAAGTATCACTGATTTGTTTGTGCTATCCTAACCAACATCTAACCGCTGTAAAATCCACTGTAAAGTACACTTATAGGAGAACCACAGAAAATAGCATCTCATTATTGTAAAACCCAACCATCCTCTAAGCATACCAGAGACTAAGTGCACTTGACTCCAATCTTAGGCCATTTTTAAATATGTAATCTTTGCAACACAGTCTTTTTAAAAAAACATACAAAAACAACAAACAAACACAAATCAAACATATGATTATTGTTTCACACATCATTTACCTGATGTTTAAATATAAAGAGATCGAAAGAAGTTCTTCAAATAGGCAAAATAAACATAAAGCAATCAAAGCAAGACAGGTCACCTTCCATAACAACCAACAGGAGAGTGTCCTCTGCTCCGGTGTTGACCGTCTCCACCTGAATGGCTCTGCCGGTGAGTCCGAGAGGCTGTGGATTCTGAAATCTTCCACCGGTCCATTGAAACAGAAGACAGCTGACGGTCTGTCTGTCTACGCACACAAACAGGTAGGAAACGGCTGCACGAGTGAATGGAGTCACACTGAGAATGTTCCCCTCCAAGTCAAGAGTCTGAAGGAGGGTGAAGGAGCCTCCGGTCCAAACAAAAATCTGTAACATGAAACAAAACATTAATTTCAGTCATAAAAGGCTTGGTATTATTCCAATGAGGAGTCTGCGCCTGCTTTTAAGGATACAGACATCACTAAAAACATTTAAAGATATTTTTAATCATTGACACAGTCGGACTCACCTGGCTTGATGCTATTAGATAGTCTCTGCCTTCAGTGGAGAAGTGTTTCACACTCAGAGCTTCAACGCCTAAAGTTTGTTCCTAAAGAAATCAGACTTCCTCAAACCACATGAAGATAATACAAGACAATACTACGGTGTTGAAGTAAAAAATGTGATAGTAATGTTGTACCATGATTGGCTTTGTACTTACTAATGTGATATTGAGGTCCATCTGCAACTTGAATATGCTAAGGTTGGCAGCAGGGTGGAAGGGAGGGCCACTATGTGTGATGCCAATGTAGGTGGAGCCATTCACTGCAAACCCCACACAAGAACTTGGATCCTGAATCCTAACGGTCTGTAATCATCAAAAGAGAAAGATGGAGAGATTTGTTTATGCTAATGATGTGATTTCACTGACAAGTGTATGTTTTTACAGTAGGTTCATCATGTGCTTGTTGTTTTCCTACCTCTACTGGGACAAAAACACCCTGCCACCGGTAAAGAGTGGCCAAGGTGTGGGAGGATTCAACAATGGGCCTCCTGTCCAGCCTCATAGCCAGGAAGGAAGGCCCTTCGGGAAGGGAACACCAAGAAGAGGTGGGGTTGTCCTCAAAGCTCTGGTACACACCCATGACGGAGAGGTAACCCTCTAAAAGAAAAAAATACAAATGAACCATATTGCATTGCTTACTGTAAGGAAAGGGGGAAAGACTTTGTTGGGTCGACCTTGAATTAAGACATTTATTGGTCTCACCAGAGGCAATAGCTGTGTCTGACTGCGTCTCCCATTCCACACTGACAGCTGACTCCAGACCATTACTGCGAGACACAGTGAGAAAGACTGCTCTGCCACCTTCATCAGCAGCCACTTCTGTGTTAGTTCTGCACAGAAAACACACAGAGAATAAGACTACATGAATCACAGCTACACAAACAAATGCCATTATAAACTTCTCACATCTGTCAAAAACTCAATAACAAATATATGTGAGGAAACTTCAAGTTTAGGTACAACTGTATTGAGACCTGTTGCTAGAAGGTCCGATGCGGAACAAGCCAGAAGGAGCCAAGTTCTCCAGGACGGTGATGAGAATTTGGAGTTGGTCACCCATCCTTGCTCCTCCTGTTGGGCTGGACAGGGTCACTGTGAAGGTTTCATTCGCTTCAGGCTCAGCATCCAGTACTGCCCAGATCTCCAGCATCTGAAATGTAATACAATATTAAGCATGTTTTCTCATGTTTGCGTTTGAATGCTGTTGGTAAAAACCTACTTTCCACTAACCTTAAATCGGACTCCATCTTCTAGCACCACAAACCCTTGTGCTGGCATCAAATCGCCCTCTGCCAGGCTGCCGTTGGCATCCGTGATGGTGAACTGAACAGTCACGGTGCCGAATGTGCCTTCTGCAGGGTTCCTAACCACATACAGGGTGGCCACGCTCTCACTCAGCCCAGACACAGATGTGGGCTCCTTCAATAAGAGATGCTCGCTGGTGTTAAAGGAAATGACACCGTGTCCATCGTCACTGGCCAGTATCTTCACCGTGGCTACGAGAAAAACAGAAACGTGTAGTTTAGGAAGATAATATCATAGTGACTAAACTGGGCGTTCTATTCTCTACCACCATATTACAGTGCAATATGGTGTTCCAGTTTCTGTGACAGACAGGACCCGAAATAAGGACACAATCTTGTACACAAAAAGGTGTCCTTACATAATGTGATGTGAATAACAGAATGGAGGCCTCCACTTTTCATTTCCAAGGTGATGTTATTGAGTAGTATTATCTTTATAAAGTTTTCTGCTTTCTCTATGGTTACCAACAGTTGTATATACCTTGCCCATTTGTATAGAACTGGGATGCTACTGCTTATTGACCCCCTATCTACCTGTTGTATTGGTGCCTAGCTCCAGTCCAGGAGAAGGTTCGGACAGGATAAGCTGGAATCTTTCAGCTCCCTCTGGAATGGTGTCCTCGAGGATCTGCACTTCTACAAACTTATGCCTTTCACCATCAACAAAATGGAGCATCTGTGTGGACAGACGTTTTTTATTAGTTTTTCTCATCTAAAAGGCTTCTTTGGTTCATCTTCTTCAGAACTGAGGAGTTTCTCTGCTCTTCTACTACAAGTACTACATGATGTACAACGTATGTGTAATGTTTTTATCCTGTGTATGGCTGACCGTTTCACTGGTGTTGTAGTCCAGTCCCTGTTGAGCTTCTAGGTTCTGAGCATAGAAGAAGAGAGAGACATTTCCATAAGTCCCCTTGTTCCTGTAGGCCACCAGAGTCAGTACTCCTATCGTTTCATTCACTTCAAACCTGGAAATCAGAACATATTTAGATGAGAAAAACAAAGAGAACATGTACAAATCACCATAAGAAATGTGTTATTCCTGGGTGTATTTCTTACATGGTATTCGTCCATTCAATGACTCCTCTGATTCCATCGTTAGCAGCAATGCTAACCTCTGCCACCAACCCCTGGGTGTCTAGGGAAATAACACCATACAAAGAGGAAACATATGATGACCTTTATACTGAAGACTTTGGACTAAAATGTTTAGTATTAGTGTCAGCGCTGACTTTAGGGCGGTAACTACAAGCACCAACAGAAAGATGTGCAATAGGAGACTGTGGAGGATCTGACTTCCTTCATGGCACATTTGAGCAAGAGATTACAGCTAAGAAGCGTCTCCTGTAAGTGGCTTGGGAGGCTGAGAAGCCAAGTCTTTTGGGTTGGACTGATTTATGACCCCATGAATAGTCTTCTCCCATTTACTCTAAGGCCAAGACACTGGGAGGCCAGCTACGGGGTTTAGCTTGGCTTTCTATCTCTTCACCACACAGTGCTACTCGGCTCCCACCAAATCCCCAGGCTTCCTCAATCATGGAAAGCATCAATCTCACCATCCAAGCCACATAATAACGGCTGCCAAGAGAGCGGCCGTGTGTTTACTGTGTGTCTTCATGCAGGCGGCCAATAGTATTCTGGGATCCTGCTACTGTGCCTGTAGTATTCTGTCTACTCATCACTTTCTAAAGTTACTCATTCATAAATTGAACGGTGGTTTGGGATTATGCAAAAGCAGTGGCAGTCACTACTAAACTCTTCCATGATGCATTTTGACAGTCGACTACAATGATGTAGTTTAATGTACTGTGCAGCAATATTGTACATCAAACTACATGGCATTTTAGGCAAAGCTTGAGAACGTAGGAACATGTATGTTACCTGGCAATGTACAATACACAACCTCTATCCATCAAACGGAGAAAGTGAATGGAAAATTATAAAGAGGAATGAATAAAACATTTTTAGAAAAAGAATATAACAAACAGAAAGAAACAATGACAGACTCAACCAAAAAGTCAATGTTATTTGACACTGCAATAGCAACTAGCCATACCTAGTTGGGGAGCAGTGGCAAGAGTCGTGATGAGTACAGCTGACGTTATGTTGACCAGGAAGAACTCCTGCAACTCAGGAAGGTTGTCCTAATAGCACAAACGGAAATAATAAGAAATTGCATTCAAATAAATCAGCTTCAAGGGAGTACAGCTTGAAAAACTAATGAAAGGAAGGAAGGTCTTTACCTCCAATATGGTGACAGGGATGGCGACAGAAGTCTGTCCATCCTGAAGGAGTACCGAACCGGTACCAGAGATGAAGTCTTGTCCTGGGTCGGCAAGAGCACCCTCCACCTGGGATATGTCCTGTAGAGAACCTCTTATAACCTCATAGGTGATATTCACCGCTCCTGCACACAAATATTTAGGTATGTTATCATTTACAAGGTTTAGAATGGAATTCATTCATTAAAAGGGAACCCATTCATTTACTACATGCGTTTCATCCACTGACCCGAGGATCCAAATTCTCTGTTGACGTAGATGTTTAAAGTTCGGTCCCGTTCCTCTGTGGTCACCCTAAGGGATGACGGGGCGATGGCCAGCAACCCGTAGAGCTCATCACTGGTGTCCACAGTAAGCACCGCCTCATTGCCCTGGACATCCAGAGCAGCGTGACCCGTCACCACAACACCTGTGTGGAAGTCAGGGCAACGTTAATCCGTGTAAGAATTACAACTCGGGTTATTTTGAGGTATTTGTGGGTTGTATGGACACAAAGATAGTAGGAGCAGATGTGTTACCGAATGTTTGTATGTTGGACAGGGACACTTTGTATTCATCTTTGTCCTCTGGTGTGGCGTCATCAAGAAGATGCAGGATTATTGTGTCGTTTAGTTCTCCCTGTAGGAGACACATAAAATACATAATTACTGTCGGAGACAACAAAATACTGATGTACCATTTCAATTACATCTTTTTTTTTTACATTTAATTCTGAAAACCAGCCGCATTGCCATAGTGTGGAATACATGTATTCAACTACAACCTGCAATAGGATGTTCAGTGATCTCCATCTGGTATTTACCTCGGTAAAGAAAAGTGTCCCTGAGGTTTGGGTGAAGGTCCGGTGTACAAGGGGTCCCTGTACAGTCCAGTCCACAGTGACATTACCCAGAGCTGGAGCTGTTCTCAACACTGATAAGGACATTCTCTCACCTGTAATATAAAATAAAAGTTACAATGTAAATATATATTCATGAACTTCTAATGTTGCTAGTAGAGGTAACTCAAGGTCTCTAATTGTATGAAGACTTATTCATACATAATTTCAAGATAACGACAGACTTGTTGCTTCATGCTGCCATTATTATATAACGTTTTCACTCATACATAATTAGCACACATCTCTTGTCGCAGGGAACGTGTAAGAGGTTTGGAATGATTGGAAGTATGGGGTGATATTGTGCTACACACTGTAGACTGAATACACAAACACACAAGCTACCCACCTTCTCTGGCGATGACAGAACGTGAGGCCGGATGGAATCCTACTATCCCGGCCACGTTATCGTTAGCCAGTATCACTATGGTTACAGTGTCAGAGCTTGGCAGGATCCGACTTCCTCCCGCCGTATGAACGAGACCAATCATGAGGCTCTCATTGTCCTCTGGCTCAACGTCATCTCTGATTAATATCTCTATTGTCTTCTTCAGATCACCTGGAGGCAGCGGATAAAGGAAATACATTTAGAAGGACGTTGTCTGAGAAGGTGTCAGAGTACTACTAATCAGCGTGTGATCCACATACCATCAAAGACCAGAGTCCCTCCAGTCCCAGTGAAGTCAGAATCTGGTGTGGCCTTTCCTCCAACGAACCTCCACTCTACGGTGACGGTGCCCAGATTGCCTCCTCTCCTCTCTATAACCAGTGGTACCACAACGGAAGGCTCTTCTCGAACCTCCAGATAGAGCCCCTCGTTACTGGTGTTGGGACTGAGGCTGTATATCAAAAACACGCCAAACGCATCTCCATTCATCCCTATGGTGACCACAGCTTTGTCTGGCTGGCCGATCGAGGGCAGGTCCTTCTGTGCCACAGTCAGATTTATCAGCTCCACCTTTAAACAATACATGGTGAAACATTTTAGTAGGCATACTATTAAAGAGAAAGCATGTGATACTAATAAAAGCATAAAAAACAATTTGGTTTTACCTTTAAGATCTGTATGGAGAAGCTCTCATCCATTTCAGGGAATTTATCTGTCAAGATTGGGACTGTGAGGTTGGCGACCCCTGACCCATCCTCCATGAAGGCACTTTGTGCTGCGACAGGTGTGTAATCACTTCCTGCCACAGCCTGGGCACTGAACAGGACAGCAACTGCAGTGACGTTTTTTACATAAGTCATAACCTGAGACTCAGAGGTCAGCTGGTTAACCCCTGAAGTCACCAAGCTGCAGGATGGTGAGGTGACCCCCGATGACAGTGAGAAGGCCTGGCAGGCATGCTCTCTCAGGCAGGCAGCAGCACATGCAGCCAGGGGGTCTCTGTGACCAGTGATGTTAACTGGCCTCAGGGGGGCAGCGGATGGAACACCTGGTTTTGGGAGGTCATAGTACGTTAGCAGATTTTGGCCATCAGCCTGAGCCGAGCCAACGATGTCGATCTCAAAGGTGCTGTACACGATCTCCAAGCGACCAAACTGACCGCCTCTGGAATAAAGTAGGAAAAGGGGGTTTGATGTGAGTAAAAGTACATAAAAATATCAAAGAAAACCATTATTCCAGAAGAACAATGTAATACCTCCTGTGGACGGTAATATTGGCCCCATAAACTCCCTCCAGGGGCTCCTGAAGGCGGTAAACAGACTGTTCAAAGTATACGGTCCCATATGGATTGTCATTGTTCGGTACTATGATGTTAACAGATGTATCGGCTCCGAGGTTTCCTCCATTACTGGCACCAGTAAGCTCCACCCTAATGATCTAGAAAAGAAGTAATAAACATTTCAACAACAATTATGACAAATATTTCAAAGGATGCATCATGTCACATAATTCAAGGTGGCATTTTGTCTATCATCTTCTTACCTCAGTGATTTCAGGTACATCGTCAGCTAAAATCTCCACATGGAGCGTCTTCATGGTCTCTCCAGGAGCAAAACTAACCTCTCCCGATGTGGGTTGGATGTCCCCCACTGCTAGTTTACCGTTGACAGTGGCCTGCCATTGGACTACCACTGTGCCGATAGTACCAGCATTGCGGATTATAGGCAACGTGACCTCGATGGAGTTAGACCCTGGCTCCTCTATAGTGACTGGAACTGCTTGGAACACTAGGTAGAAATAAAATCAACCACAATGAGAAATGATCCAAAAAACATTCAAATATATCCTGGGTAGTGTCTACTTACCAAAGGCACCAAATGGGTCATCAGAAGGCAGTATGGTGATGATGGCACGTGTCAGCTCCCCAAGGAGAGCTCCTCCCGTGGTCTGGTTGATCAACTCAATGAGAAAGGTCTCCTCTAGCTCAGGGGCCACATCATTGATCACATAGATGGGAACAGATTTACTGGACTCCCCTTCTAGGAGGACCACATCAGTAGAGGCTACGCTGTAGTCTTCACCTGTAGGATTACACATATGCACAAACATATGGACGTGGCCTGCCTGCTCACACATAAATCAAAGAGAGAAACATTTAAATACATGCTCTAGGTCCACCACTTACTGACTCTGGCGGTCAAAGGCACAGCTCGGAACTTGACAGATACGTCGGCGAAAATCCCCCCAACACGTGTGACATTTATGATGGGCCCGACGTAATGTTCAGCTACACTGACAGCAGAAGCCGACAGCTGGAGGACTCCAAAAGCATCGTCGCTGGCCTCCACTATCACCTGGGCTACAATGTCAGCCCTGGGGCCCAGAGATGGGGAATTGGAAACTGGAAGTAAGATGATATTTCATTGGTTTAGTATGGTATGGGTGAAATTACATCTTAAATCAGTGCGGGGTGTCGATATCTTACTGAGTCTCTCCTGCTCTCCTTTGATGAGTTGAACACTGATCAATTTCACAAACACGGACTCGTCTCTTTCTGGATCCTCATCATCCAGCACCCGGAGGGTGATGTTCGCTTCACTCTGATTGGCCAAGAACACAACAGAATCCAGGAGGGGAACAAAATCCCGCCCCTCAGTGGCTCGGCCCACCCCGGGGGTCCTGTATGGTTCTGGATCTGCTTCATTCAGTGTCCCATATGTGACTCGCACCTAGACAAATTAAAAATGGAAAATACCATATCATTTTGTACATCTATCACATGTGGTGCACATTCTGGTGAAACAGAAATATAAGTGGCTTTAATTTCTCTACTGAAGGACGCACCTGACCCATCAGGCCCCTCTGTCGCAGGATGGTGAGGGAGACAGTTGTGTCGGCTTCAGGAAGTCGGACAGACCTCGTCACATTGGCGAATACAAAAACACCGTAAGGATCGTCGCTGGCGAGGACAGTCAAAGCAGCAGATGTCTGGTCACCCAGACGGCCGTGGGAGACGTTAACCAGCGACACGTTGAAACTCGTGTCCAACTCAGAGATCTCATCCTCGGCCACACTTATGATGATGTTTTGTGACGTCTGACCAACACCAAAGGTGACGTTCCCAAATCTGCTGAGGAGCTCCCCCTCAGAACTGGGATCAGCCTCCCAGTAGACAGTTACATTCGAGAGGTCACCGAAGGCCCGATCCACCTGGGGGGGAAAATAAAAAGAAGACATAGCATGATGATGAACAACAATACTTAACCTTCACTTGCTAATGCAAACGCAAGGAAACCACTAATATTTGCACTGACCTGCAGGACCACGGAGCTGCGTCCATCCTCGGGTTCGGTCCCATTAACAGACAGGGATTCAGGACTGAACTGAAACACTCCATGGGCATCATCAGAAGCAGCGATGCTCACTGTGATGCGGGACGCAACTCCCAAGCTGGCTACACACAAAACACACAAAAATATAACCCTGTTACATTCAAGTGATATATTTTGGTTGTTTGAGGACATAAAATTGTAACTGATGAAAAATATGACTTGTCAGCCGCAACAACATACCACTTGATCCCTATTAGATCTTGACTTTGAGATATGCAGGGAGTGAGAAATGATGTGGGTGTGAAGGAATGGAGAAAAGGAGCAGTTTCGGGGAGAAAAGGAGGGGGATACTTACCATGGTGGTGATAGGATGGAAGGAGGAAGTCAGAGTCACTCTCCCCACTACCACTTCCTTCACTACGCAGAAACTGATCCACTGATGGATCACACACGTGTTTCACCAGGTTAGAAACACACCCGAAGAGTAGGGATCAAGGGCAAATAGAAAGGAGGGTAGGTAGGTAGTCACGTAGGCAGGTATGGGGAAGCACACAGGAGCACAGCACACAAACACAGAAAAATAGCAGGGCAGATTATAGGGACAGTTCTACAGATAAAGAATGGAAATTAAAAAAAAACAACAACTGTGGAGAAAAGTAGGCTCAAAATATACTACAATGTGACACAAACTAATAAAAAACAGTATCATCATCATTTTGGGCTCACCTCCTCCATCAGGGTTGTAGAGCTCCACTCTGAAAATCTTGTCCAGCTCAGGGACAGGGTTGTCTACGATGGTCACAGTGATAAACTTTAACCTCTCCCCGGGAAGAAAGTCCAGCATGCCCTGTGAGTCCTGGTGGAAGACAGAGAAACAGGTAGGGAGGCAGGCAAAATGTGTCCTTTCTCCATCTGCTTATCACTTTATCACTATCGATGTCATCATTGGCGTGTATGCATCGGTAAGACTTTAGTGGAAACAAACCTCGTAGTCTTCCGGGCTGGATGCTGTGAATGGGGTTGTCCTGTATCCCACCATCACCCTTCCCAGAAGGCCTTGGGCCCTGGCCACCAGCAGACGGACTTCTCCGTCTTCCTCGTTAAAAGTTATGTGGGCAGGTTCTAATGCTGGAGAGATCAATCCCTCTCCTGGAGGGCTGGGCTCAAACTGCAGCAGTCCTGGTTTAGGGAACAGTGTGGGATTGGGTGTTATAGCTCATAAGAGGGAAGAGAAACCATTGTCACATTACTCGTCACAACATAATCTTATGATTAAGGATTACACTTATTGGTGAAAATAGCAACAGTACTGTTTTGTGGGCATGTGAGTGAATACCATAGGGGTGGTCACTGGCTGTGACAGTGACAGTGTTAGCAGAGTTATTCGGGTCGATGCTTGCACCGCTGGTCGGGGTCGAGCCATGCTTCCCATCACCAGACTCTGCTGACACCAGTGTGATCTGAAAGGACTCTGTCAGCTCTGGGAGGTTATCGTCCAACACCAACAGGTTCAATACCTGACGAAGATACACAGAAAGATGTGCACACATTAGTTGGATTTTCTAGTCCATGCTGAAAGATTGAAAAGAATAGTCTATATTCAGTCAAAGTAAAAGGTTAATTATCGCCGAGCACCTGTTGCTGAAAAGTTCCCAAACAACCAACCACTAGGTGGGGCTGGTTGTCTAAAAACATTTGAATTTGGGTGACTGTTCAAGTATAGGACAGTATTTATTTGAAATCAATATGCTGATGTGTAAATACAGTGCACACAAAATAAATCACACTTCACACACACTTTGTGTGACCCGGCATTCACTCAGAGTGTTTTTCCTCAGCTCATATTAAATCTCATTAATACTGTTGAGTCACACACACACACACACACACACACACACACACACACACACACACACACACACACACACACACACACACACACACACACACACACACACACACACACACACACACACACACACACACACACACACACACACACACACACACACACACACACACACACCTCAGAGCGCTGTCCAGGCATGAAGAGCACAGCTCCAGTGGCATTAACAAAGTCTTCATGTGCTGGCGTCTCACTGTCCAAACTATCCAGTTGGGTTACACTGTAGTTGACATAAACGTGGTCCAGAGATCCCCGCACGCGCTCAATCACGCAGGAGATGATGGAGCCTTCCTCAGTGGTCTATGAGGACACACAATGGAAATACAAATGTTGATGAATTCTGAACTACTGGAGTAAATGATGTAAATACTGAAAGCTTAAATGAGCTAACATTGGTCTAATGTGATTTAGCGAGGAAGCGCCTCATGGCCCACATGCCTCTACATCTATTCATCCCCAAAAAGGATCAAGGACATGAAGAAGATCCTCTAGTTCCGATGGAATGCCTTCCCCAGCCCTGCCACCTGTTGTGCTGATGGAAACAGGGGAACTAGATCTCCCATCTCCAGTGCTGGAACTCCTGATCCACTTCTACAGGAATGCCCTCGCAGACCTGTTGCAGCCTCACCAGCTGTCGCTCTACCTGAGAGGGGGCCAACATGAGAGCCCACGCATCCAATCCGACTCAAAATTGAGAGCATGCTCTCCCCGCAGCCAGGCATGAAGACTGATGAAATATGCAGCAGGACAGGGACCGACAATCTAGTGGGTTTACATTACACGTGTTTCTATGCATATGTTTTCTCTGCAGACACAACTGAGTGATGACATTAACACATGCTGCTGTAATAGTGGTCATGAGGACTCTGGCTTATTCAAAGGGTTATTAATTTATTTCATTACCAGCCTGGTTTTCATTCATACATTACATATAAAATGCTTTTATTGTAGTATTGGTGAGGTGCTAACAGATGCTCAAAGCATCAGACTAAATAAAAGGCACTTACATCGGGTATGCAGGCACCAGTGAATCCAAAAAGCCCATTGGCATTGTCACTCTTCATGACTCTCAAAGTAGCAGTGGGTCTGGGGAAAGGGAGGCTCGCTCCCCCCTGAACGGCGACCAACTGTAGATAGAACACCTCCTCTCCCTCCTCCTCGTTGTCATCTCTGACCTCTACCACAAACGACTTCTGCCTCTCCTCCTGCCGGTACCGGAGGTAACCCGAGATGTTACGTAGGTCCGTTTTAGCAGGCTGGGTGTGAAGCTCGTGAATGTGGCTGCGGTTCAGCTTCGTCCTGTACAAGCGAATGTCCTGGAGGAGGCCTGTGTATCGCTGTTCGCCATCAGGATCTGACCCAATAAACACTGACGCAGGCCCTGGATTAAAAAGACACCAAAAAACAGTTCATTAATGTGGTGCTGAGTCACAGGCTGCAATAAAACATACACACCCACAGATATCATAAGTTCCATTTCATTAACTGTGGAATGTATTCACTGTATTCTGTTCCCTAAATGTCATAAAAGCACATTGTGCGTTGAAGAAGTATCATTGTGCCTTTACAGACTTCAAAGCTGCTGTAACCATTATATGGTTTATATGGTATAATAGTCTTCATTCCCGAAACGTTAACTGAATTAAACTGATTCTGGTATCCTTTGCATGTTTTAAAATCAAAGATTGACAATTTTTTTTTTTTTAAAGAATAACACTATTAAATTACATTTATTTCCCTTTATTATTAATTTTACACCTGAGATTCTGCACCTTAACTTTGTCATTTACAAAGATCTCGTGAGGTAATAGCAACTGAATATAAATTGCATAATTTTCACAGATTATTTTGACTTTTTTGACCCTGAAACTAAAATATGATAAATCTGGTTGCAAAGTTGTGATCACCAAATGCTCTTTCTCATTCTTATAATTACACATCTCATGCCTAGCGCTTCCTTTACTTGCACAAAATGGGACAGATGCTGCTACAGTGAGCAAGTATAAAGCCCTGACACACAACAATTCCTCTGTGGGTTGAGTTACCAGTAGCAGACAATAACACATGACATGATTGATGATTATGTATACATGTACTGTGATTGAAGTTAGCCATAGACCCATCCGAATATTTTCCCTCTGGGAGTTTTTGGTCCAACACAGGCTGCGACTATTGTCTCCATTAATTAGAGGGAATATGAAGAAAAGAAAATGCCGGCTGATTCCCTTTAGCAGTAACAATATCCAGCAGTGCTGAGGCGAAGTGATCACTCAAGCATAGCATAGCCCCAGTAGCCCTGAACAATGAGGAAGTGACTGAGGTGTGTGTGTGTGTGTGTGTGTGTGTGTGTGTGTGTGTGTGTGTGTGTGTGTGTTTGAGAGTGAGAGAGGGTGTGCATGCATTATGTTTGTAAGAAGACTTTTTGTCATTCCATATGTGAACAATGAGAGAGAAGCTTGAAACCATCTGCCCCATTACAAGGACATGAGCGTGATATTTGTGCTTCTCTGACACTGACCATGGTGCTGAGACAGCAGTGAGCAAAAAGTAGCTTTTGGCCTTTCCGTGACATTTTGACATTGTGAATGTAAATGTAAAATTATAGTAAAATAGAAATGTTGGTAACAACTATAAATGCATCATAATTTAATCTGGAGTTTTCAAAGAAAAATGCTTGAAAGTCATGAGAACGCAAACAAACTCTATGGACAACAATGTGACCTTTGTCTGCTATGTTTAATGAAAATCTGTAAAAAAAAAAGCTCACCATCAGTGATGCCCTCTCCTTTGATGCTCTTCAGTCCTCCAGGAATACGGTTCCCATCCAGGAAGAACTCAATAATCCCATCATCAACTGTAATGATGACATGTAACCAGGCGTCGTTCTCTAAATATTTCTCTGCAGTGGCCCGTGCCACCTGGGGACTGTGTGATCCGATCACTGTATAATAGAGCATCACCGTGACATGAGACTCATTGGTGTGGACCTTCACTCCATAATGCAAGGTCCCATTCCTGGTTCCTTTGCAGACTATGAAGCCGTCGGTGTCCGGTCTGGGCACGAGCCAAGCAGAGAAGGTAAAGTTTCCAACAGCGGCGGGCCCATCTTCAGGGGAGATAGTCCCATAAGCTCCTGGAAGCCCAGAGAAAAACCATGTATCTGTGGCTGAGTGGTGTCGCCTGGCATGAGGCCTGAGCTCAACCTCGTCTGGGAAGGAGGCTAGAAGGAGCAGGTCATCCATCAGAGGAAGGCCCTCTGGGAAGTAGCCAGACACAATCTCCCAGGCAACCCGCACATCACCAAAAGTACCCTGCTGTCTGAGGATAGTGAAGGAAGTGACATCAGCCATATCATCCTCTGATAGTACATCTTCAGCTACTTCTTGGTCCAGGTCGCTGTCAGTGATGGCAAATACACCAAACGGGTCATCATTGAAAGGGATGAGAACCGAGACATTCAGAGAAGTCTCGGCAAGTCGTCCACCCTCCCCTGGGTAACCACCTTAAAGAAATTATGGACAACAGCTGAAGGGTTTTACAGAAAACATGATAATAAATACTCAATACTGATCTTTTTTTGGCACCTGCCAATTCTATATAGATATATGTATTAAACTGTTTATCTCAAATCTGACAAATATGACACTTTTATCCTGAACTCACCTGAGATATTAACCAGCCGGAGGACGTAGAACTCATTGAACTCTGGAAGCTTATCTGAGATGGCCTCCAGGACAATAGGCTTAGTCTGCTCCTCTGTAGTGAAGGTGATGGAGCCAGATGTGTTGGTAAACTCCTGGTTTTCCTCCAGAGGAGTCACTGAGTCATTGGCAAACAGCTGCCAGAAGACTGTAACGTTACCAAAATGACCCCTTGCACGCAGGACACTGGGACAGAAGAGAAAAATATGAATCATTTCAGTAATAGAATACTTTGTATGAGTCTTGAAACTTTTAACTTGAAACACTTCTTCAAATTAAGTTTTAAAATACTTCAAGAACTATCAAATCAAGATGTTTTGCACAAAAGAACTACGAAAGGAAGGCCCGTTTCTTACAAAAAATGATTGGTCTTTCCCTCTTCGACAGGTTTCTCTGTGGCTTCCAGGGAGAAAATTCCATTGGCATCGTCATTGGCCTCAATCACCACAGTAGCTCGGTTTATTCCATACACAACAGCATCACCTGTGTACACATTCATATCATCAGGTCAGATCTGGAGAGACTGACATGGATTGCACTGGCCTCATCATTACTGCTATTCTAAATTTAATGCAATAAGGGGAGATTGTGTCATCAAATAGCTCACCATAAGTCCCACAATGAGTTTGATTGACCTCAAACATAAAGATAATTAACTTAACACAATCACTAAAAAGGACAATCCCTTGGCATAAACCAGAGACTAAGCCTTTCTCGACTCTACTCCATGTCAATCAACAGAACAGAAGAGAGTGGAGAGGCCAGTCTTTGTGTCTTAGAATGTCTGGAGTCCGGTAATTAAAGTCCTTTTGGGGCCCACTGGTCTTTCATTCCCATCCCTGACAGACAATAGTGGTATTAGGAGAGCACTTACAAATGAGAAAAACTGACTTTGAGCTGTTTTAATCCTTGGAGCGTATACAGATTACAACTTTTTTCATTATCTCAAGGGACCGACATATATAGAGATAGGAGACAGCCACTGCATTGCCTGATATAAGCACACATTCACAAAGCAATGCCCAACACTCACCAGTAGCATTATAGAGAACAATGTAAAAGGGTTCGTCAGTCTCCGGTATGTTGTCGTCGTTCACAGCCACAGAGATGTTCTTCATCCATTCACCAACGTCATACACCAACAACGATTCATTACTCAGCATGGTGAGGTCCCCTGGAGATGCCTCGCCATACTCCACACGGTACATCACCGTGGCAACAAAGTCCGCCCGGCCTGCCCTCAGAACAGTGAAGTTGGCCACGCCTCCTTCCTGAAGCCGCACGACCACAGGTTCTGAGGAGAGGGCGAGGCGTGGTAGGAGAGACAAGGAGGTGAATGACTGTATCTAGAATATATCATTATGTTATTAGTCTTTTAGAGTATCCTTACCAGAAAAGTAAATGGGGTCATCGTTCTTATTAATCTGTAAATTGGCATCTAGTATGTTTCCCAGTCTCGCACCACCTGTAGCATTTAACAGTGTGACGGTGAAATTCTCCATGTCCTCTGGGATCTTAAATAACAAATGAGTTCAAATTAAACAAGGAAATGGATCTCAAATTCGGATGGCATGGGGGTTTTGGAGTTGCGTTTATCATTTTACCTCATCGGGCACAGAGAAGAGAGTGAGGTTTTTGAGGTACTCCCCTTCCACAAAGGTGAGATTTCCCTGGAGGGGGCTGACATCTCCGGACAGGGCCGGCTCCAATACCCAGGAAACTGACACTTCTCCAAAGTGACCCCTGTTCCTCACCACAGGGTACACCGCTGAAGGTGAATCAGGAGAGACAGGCATGTATTTAGATATTGAAACATTCTTTCAAAGTCATTAAATCTTGTGTATGCACTTTTCTCTGCATTATCACTGTGTGGACTAGTTGACATTCTTGAACACATTAATATACAATACACAAACATTTAAAATAAAAACTTTGTCCAGGTTATTCCCTACGTAGACAAATACTCTGTGTTTCCCTCCAATTAGGTCCATTTTCAGTTTCAATGAGAAGCCACTTGACATGGAAGAGCATCACCATTATCTAAAGGACTGCTAAGTACCCCGGTGCATTTCGTCCCCTTTGCTCTCATTGATGGCCACGGTCAGTCCGGATTGGGTGAACTCAATGACCCCAAAGGGGTCGTCATTCTTCCGCACTGTGATGTTGACCTCTCTGCGGTTGCCTAGGCGACTGGGTGGAGTGCTGTAGCTACTAAGTACCACGGAGAAGGTCTCGTCCAGCTGAATGCACACAAAAACAGACATTTAGTAGTGAATTAAATAGTTATTATATAAACTTGGAAAGGTCAACACTGAATTGATCATGTTCTTACCTCAGGTACCCCATCAGGCTTTGCAACCAGTGCCACTACCACCTCTCTCTCTCCTGGCTTAAACTCCAGGATGCCTGTGGCACCATAGAATTCAGTGTTGCCTGAAGGCATGACAGCATATCGCACCAGCTGTTTCAGCAGCTGTCCCTGGGCTCTGACCACATGCAGCTCCACGGCTTCACCCTCCTAGGTAAGTTGAAAGTTTACAGATGTGTCCAGAACCAGAGACAACAGACAAAAGAACAATATGTGGAGTTGAGCTGTTAATGGAACATTTTAATCAACCCAAGACATTTAAATACAATCTTACAGTTTGAAGTTGCAGTTTCAAGACTTACATTGATGACCCATGGACCTCTGGAGAATGAGGCGAATTCAAAGACTCCCCCAGGGTCATCGTTCTCCAGGATGATGATCTCTTTGCTGGTGAAGCCGGCTTTCAGGATCTGGTTCTCAACATTACTCCTGTTACACATAAACACATAAACAGGGTTAGATCACAATAGCAAGTGATTACTACTTAAACCCTACACTGTGAATAAGATGGAAACTCTGAAATGCAAGTTTCTTAAACCGTGATATCAAATGAGACTCAACTTTAATCCAAACCTAGTTAAGCATTCCTTGTATTGTGTGATGCTTATTCATTATTGGCTCCATATGTTGAGGTCCTGCTGTTTAGACCGCTTTTAATAACAATGTCACTCAACGCCATGTCTGCATCTTTATTGCTCCACAGGGGGTGCATGTGTGTGTGTATGTTGAGAAAATTGGAGGCGAGCAAGCATCACATGATGGGCAAATTAAAGACAAAGACATGACAGAATGAGGCACTCCAAACAAACAGTCACAGCCAAGGCGCTGCATGCATACAAACACTGACTCAATTTAAAAGGGCACACAATCGAGCTTGGTTAAATTAGGGCGAAACACATAAAGAAGATTCTCTGTTTACTCCCAACAACCTCTCTCCTTTGGGTTCCCTTTTTTCACACCATCACTGAATCCACCACCCCAGCCCAGTCCCCCTCATCCCCACGTCGACCAAAGACCCCAGAAAATCCTGAAGTAGACACTTCGCTGAAAAACAAAGTCTTGATTCACACCACACAAAAGGTTCAGGTTCATTCCGCTCTCCACTTACCCGAAGTAAACTATAAAGCGAGCAGTCTCCACCCTGCAGGGGAGGAGTGGGAGGGTGAGAGAGCTGCCATTCTCATCAGAACATAGACATACAACATGGAACAGATGAATCCACCCCCAAACCACTACCACAAAACCACACACACATACACTCACACAAATATCTTGAGAAAAACGACAGAGCATGCCGTCTCCACTGCCCTCCACTCAGCATCTCGAAAAAAAACAACACCTACATCAGATTGTTGTTTGTTGATTTCAACTAAGCATTTAACGCAACCTCCCACATGAAACTGATGACAACAATCTGGTCTCTGCAACTAGTTATTAGACACAAATAAACCCCAGGCAGTTCAGATTGGCAACACCACTTCCACCACAGTATTGAATAATGGAGCCCCCCAGGGCTGTGTGCTCAGCCCCCTCCTGTTCACGCTTCACACCCACAACTGCTTCCCGCGTCATGAAGAGAACTCTCTTGCGTCGTTTGCAGATCACACTACAGTCATCGGCTGGATTACAGACAATGACACGACTTCATATAGAGTGGCAATCAAAAGTCTTGCAGAGTGGTGCTCAGAGAAGATTGAAAATGGTTGGTTAACGATGATTTTTCCTGGATTTTAATATCCCTACCTATCCAGAGTGAGCAGTAAGGTCTCGTTGACTTCTGGGATATCGTCAGCCATGATGGTGAAGTTGATGGAAGCGTCACTCTGCCCGGAGAGGAAGACCACAGAGCCACTTAGAGGTGCCAAGTCTTTAACAGTTATGTCAACACGATTGTCTCCAATTGGCTGAAGACTCCAGAAGACTTCAGCCTGACCATCTGTCCCGTCACGGCGCAGGGGAAGGCTTACCTGCAGCATCAAATATAATCTGTTAATGGAAGCACAGAAGAACTGATATGGCATTGTTAAAAACTGGGGCCATATATCTTACTGTGCTGGTATTGCTGTCCTCTGGTTCATAAACCACCACTGTGGTGTTACTTGTAAAGCCGATTTCTCCGTTAGCAATGTCAGGGGTGACAGTCAAAGTCAGGTTAAGAGGTCCTCCAAACCTTGGGCTGTTGGAGTGAATTAAGGGACTGATATCAACCAGTTCCAGTGTGTTCAACTAGGGGAAACAGAAGAAAAAACTATATTAATAAAAGGCTCAAATGGGCTTAATATATTCTTCGTCATCTAGTTATTTCTGTTGTCACTTTTAAAGATGCAATGAAGGACCCGGCAGTGCTATTCACTCCTTTTTAAGTGTTTCACTGAACGTGTGTGGTTCTACAGAATGTGAAGGAGGCTTTTCTTGAACTTCTCTGCTTGCTTTAAGAGCTAGGTGGTGTTGTTTGTTTGGACAGTTGGGTAAATCCCATAGCAACATGCCAGATTTAAGTGCCAGTGTCAAACCGTTCACACATGCAAATAGGGCACTTAAAGTTTGGATGGCACGGATTTGGCCACAAGTGCAACACAAACAGAAAGAGCAGATTTTGGGCGTGCAAGCAAAAGGATTACAACTTAAAAACGTAAAATATGCAAATGTCATTAAGAGTGAAATACATATAAACATATATGTTTAATTTGATCCACATGTGTCTCTTACTGTAAGTGTTGCTCTGTGTATCGTTTCCAGCATTGTTACCTGTATTAAGAAATGACCTCCATTCTGCAGGAAGGCATCATTCCTGATTGGCAGTATGACGTGGACCATCCGTTCACGGGAAAACAGCACCTTAACGGACCTGCTGACATTCAGAACCTGGTCCCGGGCCAGCACTGGGTCTATTGGGCCCGCAGGAATGTAGAGGGCGGTGATGGTCATGGATACATCACCCAGTGTGCCACCATCTCGCAGGAAATTGAGCGACAGGAAACGACCCTCAGGTTGGCTCTGGATGCTCTGCTCTTTTGCTGGGTCGAACCGAAAAAGCCCGTAGACATCATCGCTGTCCTGGATGTAGAACACCATCTAGGGGAGGAGAGGGAAGACAGTAGGCATATGTTACATTTTGAGTTAAGAGGGAATTACCAAAAACAAATGCAGACACACAGAACCTTGTTGTGGACTGGGAAAGACAACAGTGATGTTGATGAACTATAACTTTGCTACTTATTGCCTCAAAAAGCCCCTCACAGGTCCCTGTTAGTCTGCAAATCTCCCCCCAAAAACGCCATCAATAAAATCACTGGGATCGTTTTTTCAAAGAAAGTTTGACGGATCGGCCAGTTGCACTGCACCGGCTTTAAGGGAGCACGTCCAGGCTGCGTGCGATCCCCTGTGCAGGAGGAAGGTGATTGAAGTCCACATTTACCATCAATTACTTTTGAGTATGATGTTGTGCATCCTGTTTTTGTGTTACAAAGACTGTTTCGTGGGTCGCAAGAAGAAGAAAGGAGAGGTGAGGGACAGAGAGAGGAAAGAAAACAAGAGACTGAAAGTAGTAAAAAAGAGCCCTGAGCTAACTTTAGAGGCAGTCTCTTTAATTAACTTTGCTAAGACTGCTAGAGTAGTTTTTATGAGCATTTTAACTGAGGCTCATTTATTTCCCTGAAACCTACACTTGTCTGATGCATTGCCTGGCATGCCCACAATAGCCAATTTACAGCTCAGTATAATGTCTGTGATATATCTAAGCATTATTGACAATTGAAACTGATTAACTAACCCAACTTTTATTCATTCTTCAAGGAATTTCAGCTGAGGCAACTTTTACTGCACAGACGGCAAACCGATCCCATAACCTCACGACCTGAGGTGGCGATTTTTGGTGCGTGTTTGTTTGTGACCAAAGCAAAGCGTCTCATCTCATGCCTTCAATATAAACAAGACTTAGATCTGCCCACTGCTTTGCCCACTGCTTTCACACATGGCCAAGAGGCTTGGACAAAGATGGAAGCTATAAAAAACCTGTCACCACTTCGCCCACGCTTTCTAAAAAGAACACACAGACACCACACACGGAGCGTGCCTGCTGTTTTCGCTTTGTTTTGATTCAGCCACATTAAGGGAACACCCACAGAGCAAAGTGACACACTAAGGGGTCCACTTTTGTAGAACGTGCCAAGTTTGCCACTGTACCTTACAGTAGGTCAGACACAAACACATGTATAACACCTGCACAACATCTGGGAGATATGTTACCTAACAAGTGCAACCCTTATGTCTCTCTTCTCTCTCTCTGTTACAAACCCATTTTAGCAACCCAATAAATAATTAAAATGGACTATCAGATCTCCTTTAAACTGACCTCCATTGGTTCGTCGACCTCCGCATTTCCAGTTACAGTATTGGGCAGCAGCTTGAGAACAAAAGGCTCTGCTTCTTCAGGTAGATCATCTGCCACAATGTCGATCGGAATCACAGCCGTCACCTGACCGGCAGCAAATCTCACTGTCCCCGCTGCCGGCCTCAAGTCATCAGATACCGGGGAGGGATCGCTGGAGTTCCTACTGATGGACCAGTTGGCGGACACTGCACCATAGCTGCCTCCATTTCTTACAATGATGATTCCATCAAATCTAGGAGAAATGATTGAGGCTGATTAAAGATACAAGAATCTTGGATGTGTTTTTCTTCATCATGATTCCCTTATGTTTTTGTACCCAATCAGTGGGACAACATATACGCAGTAAAACACACTCATAAGCAAGTTATCCACCTCTGTGTCAGATCTTCATTGATGGCGATTGGCTGAAGGACTGCGCTGCTGCTGATTGACAGGACGCCATGAGGCTTATCATTGGGCTCGATGGTCACCAGCACAGCATTGGGCGATACCAGCACAGCATCTCCTCTGATGGTCTCCTCCAGCAGGACCACATGGAATGATTCCGCGATCTCTGGCACATCGTCATCACTGATTTTGAATAACAGGCTGGCCTTGTAGACGGATGGAGGGAATGTAACTGTTCTCACAGGCTGTAGGTCGAGGAAATCCACAGCTGGTGTGGCGCTGCCCAGTCCTCCACCGCTCACCACCATGTAATCTACAGAGACCTAAAGAAAGTATAGCCCAGATGGTTTATATACATTTCTCTGCATCAACATACAGTGTCGTATATAGTATATCGTATGCTGTAGGTATATAATTAAAGTGGCTGTGCCCTATTCTCTCTAGTGACAAGTCAAGGTACATGAACAACTGGATTGAAAGAAAGGAACCTCGGTGTCAACAGAGCCGATGAGCGGACCATCCTCAGTCAACCGACCACGAGTCACATTGAGGGCAATGACTCCAGCGGACTCTGGTACCGCGATGATGGAGTGGGAGAACCGCAGCGGGCTGTCATTACGCCGGATTCTCAGCTGGAGACTGCTGGCGTTGGGCCTGAGGAGGGCTCCACCTGCCACGCCTGTTAGCCTGACTGAAAACACTTCATCATCCTCTGGGATCTGGCCAACAATGGAAAGGAAACACATTCACATACGGTTGCACAAAAATCTGCTTGATCCTTTCAAACTTTAAACTTTTGACATGTTTGAAAATGTCAAACCAACGCGGGCAATTTGTATTTTATTTTTAAATGCAAAAAACCCAAACTAACAATATCTAAAATAGATGATAAGGGGACAGATGGACAGATAGGCACACGCTTTTCCATATATATGTGTGACATGTGATCGCGTATATGGATCAGCTTCAAATGAGGGGTGTGATCAATACCTGGTCATCCTGGATGAGGATACTGAAGTGCACTACAGCCTGTCCCACGGGAATGGTGATGTTCCCTCTGTCTGGACTGAGGTCCTCAATGGCAGGGTTGGGACCTTCGGAGACCTGAACAGGAAGAGTCACGGTGATGTTTAGACTTCATTACTGTAATGCTGCATATAAATTATGGAGATAAACTACTTCCTCTCATTCAATTATATGTAATCATAGAATGAGATGTTCCCATTTAAGTCTAAATTTGTCAGAAACATATCTATAACAATGTCTGTCCTCCTTTAATACTATAAAGCACAGTGTCTTGGGTTTGTTGCTTTGCTGTACATTGTCCTCTCACCTCAAAGTTCACAGTCACGGTTCCGTATGTTCCCTTTTCTCTAATTAGGGTGAAAGGCACAAAATGGTTCCTTCCTCTTGGTTCATCCACTACAATCTCTTCAGTCTGAGATGAAAAGACAAACAAACAAACGCAGTGAGTTCATTTTAATCAATTTCAACAGCACATTTAAATCTGAAACAAAGCAAAACACAGTACATTTGAGTTTAAATGGGACCTGAACAGGTAGAACAAGTAAGCTTTTTAAAGTACATCCATCTGACAACAGAACAATGAAACCAAGAGAGCGTTTGATTTGACTTTGCTCATTTGATTTATCAGTTATCCTTATTGAATGTCTTTCATGCTATGGGTTCAATCAAAATTTTGGAACTGCTGCACATTTTTTATAGATGATCATTACATTATAGTGAGCGATCCTAAATCTCAATGTGTTCAAACTGATAAATTCCTATATTTTTATCGTTTATTGTGAATTGCTTTGCCAGCAGTACTTTAGATGAAAGGTCATGCTAATAAAGTAGGGAAACTAAACTGAAAGAGACAGGCACAAAGGAAAGTGATCGGAGCTGCATGTGCAGCATTAAAAAAATATATTCCATGACAACATGGAGAAACCATCACTTTCACTCTAACTGTATTTGGAAGTCCTTATTGTGGTCTTCAAATTTCAAAGCTAAATCCCCTTTTGTTTTTCGACATAATTAAGTTCAATTTGCCATAACCAAAGAGATTCGGGAGAACACAAATGGAGAAGAAAATAAAGCAAATAAATGCTACATAGGAATTAATTTAGTACACGGACATAAACACATCTCCCAAGGCCAGCGGGCTTTTATTGATTCTAAGCAAGCCAAATCATTATCCAGCATCTGAGACCATCTGGGGGTGGTAGGGCAAACAGTTATACCGCAGTTACCATGGAAACGCTAAAACTTCCACTAATAAGTCAGTGTTGTGGTTTTAATTACCCCTGGGAACCCGCAACCACTAGATGGTCACTTCACCCACAACTGCATTGTTGAATGATTGAACCCCTCTCTGCAGTACTGGGTCCACATCACTCCACCTACCCTGATCCTTTACTTTCTACTACCACTTACTAACATGGTAATGGGTCACAAATGCAAGTGCATGCTAATGGTGTAAGTGCAGGTTGGTGTGGCAGATAAGGTTTCACAATACTGGTAACCACAGGCACAAATCTGAGACAGTGTATCTGGAAAAATGACTGGAAGCAGGATTAATATGGAGGATTATATTGATTTATTTTGTTTCAGTAAGACAATAAATTCAGCACCTTTTATATTCTTTAAAAGGGGTGAGGAGAAAAGTCTAGATAGTGTCGCTTGTTTTAAAAACTATTTGGAGTTTTAATTTAAGGAAAAATCTGAAAGATTTCTCTTATTATCCGAATAATTTGATTTAAATTAGCTGTCCTTTTCCCAAATAATTTCACAAACTAGGACACATTGATGTGGGAGTAATCATATTTAGAAATTAAACGATAGACTGTAATGGATGAGACCAAAGTGAGTTAACAAATGAATACGCGCTGCATGTGGATGACAGGCATTTCTTACCGAGTTGAAGGCAACAATTCCAAAGGCATTGTCATTAGACAGGATGGTGATGGTTGCCTTGTTTGGTGTTCCCAACGTCACGCCATTAGAGGAGCTCTGGAAAGCAAGGAGAATTTATACGGTTAGGAAAAACCTGGCTCGACAGTATGTACCTGAACACATCTTAATGTCCCCCCGACGTCTGCTCTGAAAAACCAGAACGCCTGCCTTATCAATTGTCTTCACTTCATTTCCGTGCTCCCACTGAGAGACCCTGATGAGCAGACACAAAGGCAGGAAGTAGTGGTCTCAGCCTGGTTAGTTTTGTCAGGTTATCTCACCGCAGGACGCCTCTTCAGGACTTGCGCTGTGCTCTGTGATTCGGCACTAAGACCTCACAAACTTCAAATCTCGCCAGGCTTAAAATCACACAGCGACTTCACAGGGATTACACTACGAGTTCTTAACCCAACAAAAAGAGACAAAACATATGATCTGTGCAAGGAGGATTTTCCTTCTTCTGAACACCATTAAAGTGAAAGACCACAGACTTGTTATTTGGTGTAACTTTCCAAGATCTCCGTTAGTGAACCTACCAATGTTTTCACAAGCATCTCATGGACCAACTGTGCTGACAACCACCATGTCTGAGCTCAAGTGCACATGTTTCAGTCTAAACTTCCAAAATCCCATTGCAAAATCCAAACATCTGCACATAGGCTTAGTATATGTGTAGGTGTTGTGGAAAATGATCAGCTATAAGAGCCTTGGCATAGTATGACATGCACAAACATCATTTTCTTCCCCAAAAACAATTTCCCAGCCAAAACACAATCCAATTGAATGTTTCTTAGCAAAAACGGCATGCGTGTGTGCATCTTAAGGTCAGAGCAGGCAAAGGGGAAAATGAAAAAACAAGAAAGCGCTTAGGCCTCTTGCATTCATCCCTCTATTGAAACAGGGCTTTTCCCAGCTGTAACAGAGCTTTCTTTCCGCTGCTGAGCTCTTGTAGCGGTCAACTCACAGACACAGAATCCACACGCTTTCACAAAGCCAAGCCACTGGCCGAGCCAGGAATCTGCTCACACACATTCATGCGCATTCATGTGTGCCCAACAACAAACTCATACTCAAACATACAGCGATTCACACACACAAATTGGCTACTTAAAAGGCCAGCTTTGTTATAAGAATGCAGCACTACATAAAGCAAGTCTTACCCAATCCAACAGGCTACGACCTACTGTCTGTTCCTATGGTTTGTTCCCACTTTCTGTTCCTACTGTCTGTTGTACTGTCTGTACCTACTTTCTGTTCCTACTATCTGTTCGTACTGCTTGTTCGTACTGCTTGTTCGTACTGTCTGTTCCCCGCACAGTGCTGGCAGGCTGCACCTGCTCTGGTCCACATCAATTCCACAAAGTTTCTATATTTTACTCTTGTTTTGTCATCCTCACTTCGAACAAAATTAGTACATTATGTTCCACTGAAACTGATTTCATGGATTGAGCTGTCAGAAATGATAAATATACCCCGATCAATCCTTTATTTATTTGTGCTTGATCTATGACACCCCTTGTAGTGCACATTCATCCTCCAGACAGTCCTTCAGTAAGCCGATAGGGCAGCATTTGGCCAAAGCTTTGTCTCTGCTGTAGTGTAAACAGAAGGGCTAAGTGGGCCTCATCTGGTCTTTCACTCTAGTCATAGGCTAAATATGGGCTTGCGCTACTGGATTTTAACCAGATGTCACAAAAATGTAGCGTCAAATTGAAAATGTTGTGAAGAAAGTTACTCTTGCTTAAAGCTGTCCAGAGTTGTTGCCGTTTGCTAAATATACATAGCGGACAATAATAGTGGTTCACAGTGACCTTTGTCTTAGGTCTTTCAGTGAGGGGCAAGACAGGCAGACAGCAAGACCAGGCCCCCCTAGCTCATCAATCAAAGTTGACAGCTATAGGCTACATGAAACCATGGAGATAGTCATTAGGTGTAAGGCATCCTGGGCTGTGATGGGGATTCCTTTGACAAGGATTTACAATGTCTACCCATTAAAAATCATTATACTACTATTATATTATTAACTATAACTACTAAGTCTATAGCTGTTATATTACAACAGTATGGGCAATAAAAAAAGCACAATGCCGTTCCACTAAAAGAGAAACAATACAAGCCATCTGTTCATTAAAAAATCTAACAGTAACTAGAGAACAAGAATGTAAGCTAGTCGCTCCTTCTCATGATATGGTGGTCTCAAAATGCATGACAGGATTTGAATGTACTTGGTTGTGAATCTATCGGCTCATTGTGTCGAGAGACTGAGCTTTCATCAACAATAGTGTGACAAATGCAACGGCGAACACACAACGTATACAGAAATGAAATCCTCGCAACGGACATGCCCATCAAAGTCAATGGGGAGAGTGAATGAGAGAATCACTTTAATCTACTGTGCAGCGGGGCTTTGGCTGTCAATGTTAGTTTCTTTTCACGAAGGTGTCTTTTAGTGGGGAACCTCAGAGGAGCACACGATATTTGGCCCCGGCCAGACCAGCCCTGGAAAAGTCCAATGGAGCACACACATCAAAGACCATGTAGCTCAGAGCCTCGCAGGCTTACTGTGGCGGTCACCCCCACTCTCTACTGCCTCGTAGATGGGGTTGGGGTGTAAGACGGTCTGAGGCTGAACTAGAACAATGGGACTTTGTGGAAAAGGAGCTTGGAGCTCCAGAGAGGAGAGCGTGGGGGGAAGAGGAGAGGGAGTCATCATCAATCCAGAAGCAGAATTTAGCACACACACATATACGTGCAGACAATGAATGGGCATTTACCTGTAGTGTGAGGTTGAATGTAAATGTTTCATCCGCTTCAGGCAAGTCGTCATCTTTCACAGCAATGAAGATGGTCTTACTGGACTCGGTGGACAGCAGGAAGGCTGCAGCATTAATGGCTTCAAAGTCCCCTGTGTCGACTCCCTCTAGCTGGGTGAAACAAGAAAAAAATAATTTGTGTCATTCCCCATTTAACTGAAGTAAGATTTCTTGCTCTTTGTGCGTTTTCTTTCTTTGAAAAACTACTGACATTTATTTGATAGTGTGAGAAACAGGAAAAGCACAAGAGAGAGATGGAGACAGCGTGGCACAAAAGATCAAAGATGGATTTGATCCCAGGATGCTGCGGGTACATGGTTTATGACTTGGACAACTCAGCCAGTAGGATGACCCCAGCTTGATGTTTTTCTTTGCCTTTTTCAGCTCTTCCCAGTAGCAGAGAGGAGATATTTTCTTTCCTTTCTGCCGCCGCCTTATCTGCTTGATTTGGAGTTTTGATATTAATGCTGATATTATTAAAGCAAACCAGGTATAATAGTTAATGTAAGAAAAATATGCTAAAGATATCGAGAAGCATAGGAAACCCCCCAACCACACTACGCTGTGAAGCCAGCTCGCCTTACCAGACACCAACTGTGAGCAGCTGATACTCTCCATGTGGAGAACGTAAAGCCAAAAGCCATTCTGTGAGTTAAAAAAACTGTTTCCACAGACACACAAGGTCTGCTTACTGGCCACTGTCTGCCATAGATAAAAAAAAAATGTCACTGACTCTTCACTGGAAAATAAAGGTGAAAGCACAGCGACACAGCAAGGTGGTTCAATAAAGACTGAATCCATGACTTGACATTTTTGTCCGATGTCCTACCAGAACCAAAGCCGTCACGTTGACCGGGTCTCCCACTCTCTCCACGACCAGCCGGACCACAGCTGTGCTGCTTTCGTTGACAACGAAGTCAGTCTGCCCCAGGAACCGCAGTGTGGCTGACTCGGACGTAGTGCCAGGGATGGACAGAGCCAGAATGAACCCAGCTAGCAGGAGGACAGGGAGCATTCCTACAGGGGGAAGCACATGGAGGAAGTATTAGAAAAGAAGATGCTGGAAAGATAGACAAAATGAAGTAAAGCAGAACCAAATAAAGGAATTTTGTAAATTTGGGAAAGTTACAGAATGTTCATTTTTAATGAACATGGTACCTACATAAATGCACTCAGATTTTGTGATTTAGAGATGTTTTTATACTCCATAATACTGCACACATTCAGTCAAAATTCTAGGCATATACAAACACCTACACACCTACTTATCACCCCTAAGAAATAAAAGAAAATACAGTCAGTATGGATTAGAATGAATATGATTACAGGCAGTATTGAGTGGCCAGATGTGCAGATGGCCTTTTGAAAATGTGCAGCCATGCGGGCTGGCAGGCTTGCTGTTCATTGTGGTCTCAATGATTCATAACATTATTCCATAATTTCAACGATTGTTGTCCTCATGTTGTCATAATTGTTAAATTAGTTGTTGTTGAGTTTATGCTTCATGACCGCAGTGATGTGATGTCATGCCAGAAAAAAAAAATTTTCGTTTCAGTAGTTCAGACTCGCCTCGCTTACGATTCTGCGCTGCCAACATTCTCTTCTCTCTCTTGCTCTCTAATCATCTTTCCTGCTCTTCCGTTTCCTCCAATCACACTGACTTCTCTCCTACATCCCTCTTCCCTCCACTTCTCCTCTCCTCTCCTCTCCTCTCTCACCCAGAATAATCCTAAAGCTGGATGGAGACACTGAGACAGTTGTCATGGTTAACTCAACAAAACAACACAGCATGACAAATGGGGTGGAGCCAGCTTATAGCTAACTTGCAGCCACTCCGTCTTGTCTTTTCCTCCCCTGTTGCCTCCCATCCATCCCATTCATAATCTGCACCACGCAGCCGTGCCAACAGTATGAACACGTAAGGTCTTTAAGAAATTGCTCTTAATTACAAGGTTGAAAAAAGAACATCAGCAGCTACGGTTGATGAAGTCATGCTGTTTGGGTCTCTTTTTGAAAGCAGAAATCGTTTAGGAAAGTTGGACTTTGCAAATATCCCATTTTTCATATGTTCCATTACTGTTATATCAATCTGAGTTATTCTCAGTAGCGGCGGTTGTTTAAATAGCAACCATCCATCAATCAGTTTGTCAGCTTAGGGAGGAGAACAAGACGGTGTATCCGCATTAGAAGTTGCTGATTGACAGCTATAGTCAGAATCAATAAATACAGATGTGTGCGTGTGTGTGTGTGAGAAAGCGAGATCATGTGTAAAAGTTTATGTGGTGTCAAGGGGCACGTGTGTGTGTGTGTGTGTGAGAGAGTGAGTACCAGCGGTGGAGAGATTGCTGGGAAATCCATCAAAAAAGGATTTAGAGCTGGTGGGGCTGGACAGTGGGGAACAGAGGGTGAGGCTAAGGGGGAAGAGAGGTGAGTGTGTCGCCGGACAAAGAGAATAAATCCTGTTATTCGCCCTGCCCTCTCTCCTGGGGTTGGGAACTTCCTGCACCGCTCACTGAGAGTTTTGAGTGAAAAGCTATTAACCCTCTCTCTTGCCATCTCACTGGAACTGCATTACACCGTGTAAGTCTACAGAAGGCTATACTCTCATAGGTAATAGTGTACCTCAGGGTATGTGCAATTTCATAGCATCTTGACACCTGCTATTGAATCCACTTGCCTGCCTAATTGAGTCATATTGGACAGTCAAGGCATAGGATGGTCATAGCAATGGCTCATTCACCACAGTATGCACACAAAAAAAATCAGCACAATTTTATCATATAGGAAAAAAAAAAACATTTCTATCTCCCTATATGTCATGCCTGCTTTTGGTTTTCAGACCAAAAAGAAATCTGATTTCCCACACGGCATTTTTTCAGTAAGTCTTTGTATCGTAAAACCTCACTTCCAAGTGCCGAACATCACTGAGACCACAATCTTTTAGATGGATGGTAGCGAGCATCCAACCCTCTAACCACGTAACCCCCTATAGGGGTGGTCCCTTCCGCATCCATTGACCCGGACGCCGCGCTTCCTTCAAACGGCCTGATACAAAGCAGATGGTACAGGTCTGTTTTATAAGCTGTTTTTGTGGTGGCATCATACATTGTGCCAACCCTGACCCCAGGGGTTACAAGAGGAGCAGTGATCTGTCTGTCAAAGCAAAAGGCGACATGGAGTGCCTGGCTCAGACCTCTGACATTGATACGCCTGGAAGTCAGAGTCCATGTAGAGAGGTCCACAGTTATGCACACACACCAGAGCTGGCACCGTCAGCATATGCATCCAAAAATGCGAGCTCTCAATGCTCAGACAGACAGCTGGGTGACAGGCCAGGACACTGGAGAGTTCTGAAATGCATGAAAACGCACTGTCCATCACAAATATTGTGGGCCAAAGGAACAGAAAATGACGGTTGGAGCCAGGACACTGGGACCTGGCGTTCTAACAAGCCACACAACACCACAACTAAAGAGACTTCAAATTCCGACCATCCAAAATTGCTTTTATGGACTTATTCTGTGACTCGAACCTCAGTCAGCTGACATTTTCTTTTATATTACATTACTTTATTTCCTGGAACACACACAGTGTTCCAATAAATATTTATTGCCCTCTCTATATAGCACTGGCTAAATATGTGATGCACATCATTATATTCATCCACAACAGAGCAACAATGTCAAATGTCAAACAACAAAGTGAAGTGTACTCCTAATACAGTCATCAAGCTCAAATGAAAATGAACCATTGGCCTGGAATTATTCTTCACAGGCAACTAGTTAAAAATTCCTCGTTATTTAAACCTGATTAGTATCTTGTTAAGTCTTGACTGTGAACCTGCTTTCACCATAACCAATTTCAGCCACTACATAATACTTCCAGCTGACTTCTTTCTTCTTTTCAATATGCAAAGTCATTTCAAATTATGGTCCTCTCGCACAAGCAGGAGTTGTGCCTGCCAGGAAAGTTTCTTAGCGCTGCGCATTGAGCTACAACAGGAGTGCCACTAAGTCCACTCGTTTCACCGGCTAAGCTCAGATCAAAGACCAGAGGGAACAATGCATAGGCACAACACACACATGTGCACAAAACACACACGTATCCCTCCAGTATCCGCATCCAATACTCGGCCCTCTCTATCTAATGATCTCTCTCTGTCACACACTTCTTCTTGGAGACAAACTCCTTTTCCTGTATCTTTGTGATGGATAGCTCAGAACCAGACGGCCATCCTGACAGGCTTAAACGTGATACGCACCATCACCAGTCGACAGTGATAACATCGGTGCTGGTCAGTAGTGATCACCTGTCAGCCCTTCGTAAAAGCAGCCTATTGGTGTGAGGAGCCTGGTTCACAAAAATGGTACACTGGATCCCTTGCGGACACTCTGCACACACTCACTCACTCACTGATCTACTGGATATCCCTGTGCGAGGTGCTGAGGAGGTGTCTGGTTTCAGTGCTGCTGGTGCTGGGGTCAGTGCTCGGTGCTGATGCCTCTTGGGTTTCTCCCGACGGTGGCTTCTGTGTCGTAATCTTTAGCGTCAATTATTCACTGAAATCCTAAGTCTTAACAGTCAGAGGAGTAAGTGTGACACAGCAGGATTCACTGCATAGCACGTGCAGTGTGTCGTCTTTTTTATGCATTTATTTATTTATTTTTTTACAGTGAGTGACTTTAATGTTTCCTTGGTAACAAACATATACACCACCCTGATTTGTCTCATTAAATACAGAAGCTGTCATCCCGTTTTTGACACTCTGGTAGCTTCTCAAGGTTAGTACCAACCCCTTTAATCATAGCCAAGGACTCTGCTTAAATAGTTATTTCACAGAGAATATTCTATATCGGAAGCTTTAAAAGAGGAAAGCGATACTCTTACTTTTTGGTAGAGGGTGTGTGGGATAATAGTCTGTAGAGTTTTAATCAAGGGCTTTCCCATGAGGCCTCCCTGCCCTGAGGCTTCCCTGGTCCTGAGACGCCCTTGGTGAAAAGCTTGTGGTTATATCTGGCGCACAAATGCACACAAACGCACACACAGACAGAAAGTGATCTCCACTTGTCTGACACTGGGAGGCCTTAACTGGGATGTCATTCATCAATCTTACAACTCTGGTCGGTGATCTGGAGTCAGTCTGGCCACAAAAATAAACTGCTCTGTCATTAACATCAGCTAATATAATAACAGTCTTCCTGGGACATTTATGTGTTTCCTAAGGGCAAATTCACACAAAGAAAACCAACCATGCAAACGGACAGTATGACTGATACCGACAGAGATAAACACAGAGGTAGATGCATACAGAACGAGGTGATAATAAGCCTTTGTTTATATAAATCTGTACAATTTAGGGGGTGACTGCTCAGCCAATTCTTTGAACGTATGAACAGTGGAAAATGGAAGTGCCTTGTGGCCGGCCTATTATTCAGAGGTCAGACTAAATATGAAAAATGCCTAATATGAGCAGCAGAAGCAGAGATGCATTGAATCCATTGATGCCTTAGACACAAAATTGAATAGACAAATCGAATTAAATAAAAACAAATGATTGTGTAAAATGTTTCTCTTTTCATAGAAAGGCTGCAGTTTTAGCTCTGTACGTATTTATAAGTCTATGCGTTTGTCCCAAAGTCATGGTGCCTCCTCTGCTGTTTATTGGATTGTTTTCTGTTTGAGCTGCGATTCACGCTAAGCGATGCCACCAGCCCGCTGTGTGTCGGGCCCTGCCACAGAAACCACCCACCGTCCGTTCTCAGCCTGGCGTAGCCACGGCTGCCTTACCCGGTCAACTCACGAGCCCATAATTGCACTTCACATGTAGTTTCTCCCCCTGGTATTTTTAGAGCAGTGAATGTTCTCGCCATACAGAGAAGTTGGGGAGAAGAAATTAAGAAACTTAATAAGCGAGTAGACCTAAAACATACATCATTAAATCTGACAAAACTCTGTGTTACTCACTTGGCTTATTTTGGAAAGTTCTATCCCAAAACAGAATTCTATTTATTTTAAGGAGAAAAACAGAAAGCCTACCATTAGTCCAACAAGAAGGGGAGAACAATTTTGGGGGGGAAATGAGGATGGCAATGGGCTGAATTGCAGCCAAAGTATGCCATTCCACACACAGGGAAGGAGAAAACACTTGAATGAACAAAAATGCATGAGGTCAGCCTTCCAACTATTGTCACACGATACTTTTCAACCAGGCATTTCTCCTTCAGGGGCAAGAGGCTGCCAATCAAGTGTGCATTTTACTGTGAAAAAAAGAAACAAGAGAGCGGGAGAGTTTTCCTGAGCTATTGTCCACGCGGCCGTGGTCGGCTGCTCTTAAGTCGAGCCAATGGCATCTCGCATCCCTAGCTAAAAACAAGACTTTTTTTCTCTTCTTCTTCTTAGGAAATAGTGGGAGGTAAGGAATATAGAAAAAGTAAAGTGGTTCCAATTGAGCAGGAACCAGTGCGTGAGCAATTTAGAGCATTTTCCAGTTTGAGCACTGGCTGACTGATTAGCCTGTATGACACACAGTAATGGACGCAGACAGAAAAAGCACTTTCAGAGGATTAAACAAGGTTGTGTGCTCTGCACAGCCTCGCACACCAAAGGGCCAAATTAGAAAAGGGTATTACTTCATTGCATGTAACTAGTTGGGCCTGGATGAAATGCTAATTGCATTTCAAAAGAGTTCCCAAAACAGAGAACGGGGGAGTATTTTCATTGGAGAAGAAGTGGGACTTTACGATTCACTGACCAGCACACAATTTTGAGGAGCAAGCTTTTGTTCACCCGTGCTGCTTTTTTGTGTTTTTTGCGCATTTCTAAAATTGAAACAGTTCTCTATTCTTTTATTTCTCCTATTTTTGGCATGCTGGCCTCCTCTCCAAAGAATCCAAATCATCCTATTCAGACTCAGTCCTTTTCTCCTGGCTCTATCACTCCTAAACAAGGACATGCATCACACACACATCCTCGGTACAGTAGGTGTGGGAGAGCCCGTCTTTCAGGCCTTTGCAGCGTTAGGGGAAAACTAAGGGCCAGATGGCACGATTGAGGAGGAAGCAAATCCCCGAACAAGTCTTTTCAACGGATTCTGATTATCATAGAGAAAAAATAATAACTGTTGTGCCTAGCTTTCATCTAGTCATTCACAGAACTGTTTGTTATGCAGCAGTGAATGTGAGGGTGCACTAACAGGTGCGTACGTGTTGTAAGTGAACAGGTCCCGTCATAACCTTGCATAAAACAATTTCAAAATCTTATCTTGCATGGGATGCATTTCAATCGAATCTCAAACCTTTTTTTCCCCTCCAAAGATATTCACGGATCACACAATGAAAGACACAGCGATGCAGGGTGTGTTCTCCATTTGATATCAAGCGATCCTGATCGTGTGAGACGTTTTGCTCACGAAGCTTTAATCTATAATGAAAGGCATCGAGAGAAAGTGGACAAGTACATCTTTTTACAACAATACACACACCCCTTCACCTCTCAGCCGTGCTCGGGTCAACCACCCCCACCTACCCAAGGAATTCCTCTGCCATGACCAACTACAGTACAATGAGGGGAGTGAGAGATAAACAGAGAAAGACAAGAAAAGAAAGAAAGAGGGGCTGGTGTAAGGGACGGGGCAGATGGGGGGTGGGGGGAGCTGAGTGTGTGTAGCTGGATGAAATCATACAGAATGCGTCATCCACACACATTTGGATATGATGGATAAATAAGATTGAAGGGTTGATGGAGAGAACTAACAGTTTGGGAAGATTGATCTAAGAGTCGGGGACCTACATCAACAGGTTTATGTTTTAAAGAGGCAGCTCGACCCTCCTCTCTCTCATACCCACATGCACACAAAGACCCTGGTGAGAGGCAGCGGCGGCACTAACAAAGAAGGAAGAGTATGAGGATGGATAGCCATGATGTCCTTCAAGCCGAACATGAAGTGTGGCCCACTCAACCTGACCAGTCTAAATTAGAACATGAAGCAGAGGCCACCGTGGGATGTGTTCCACGTGGCTCCGGCGAGGCAACGGGGGTAGAACTCATGGGGATTTATGGCCCTACGGAGTGGCCCATGTGGGGGTCTGCACGTTTAAAGAATGGGATCGGTGAACAGCAACTAAATAGTGTGTTCATTTATCAAATAAGGCTGCGGAGCAGGTTTATGGCTGCGAGATAATAAGTCATTCAATGATCAAAATAAAAAGAGAATTCCCTGCTTTCAACAGTCCATGAGACGTAATTTAATTTGTACAAACTACAGAGTCTAGCCAAGCTAATGCGAACCAGAGAAAAACAGCCTTCCAAGACGTTTCACTATGTTTTGACATTTGAGAATAGGATGTTGCTCTGTGTGCTTCCTGCTGATTTTCCATGCAGTTTGCAAGTTGAAATGAAACATATCTGCTTTAGTTTAACTGGATTTAAATGGAATTATCAGAGAATGTGATGAACGCATTACAAACACATTCAAAATCAAATTGATGTTTGGCTGTTATGGATTAATTCAAACTATAATTGTCAAACCTAATAGAGAAACTGGCTGTGCATTATATTCAGCACAGCAGGTAGGAAAGGGCATTTTGCCCCATCTGTGGCCACCAGCTTTACTAACACCGCAAGAGGTCAGAGTTCAAGTTTAATACTTGAATGGAGATGCTGGGCAGCTGTGGAAGGGCACCTCGGTCGCCCCTACAGACCTCTGAAGAGTACACTTATGAGAGTTGACAGCAGGGTCATGGCCGAGGGTTTGCAGCAGGGGCCATACTAGCATCCTCTCACGGGGAACTATATGCGGTTGGTCAGGCCAACTAAAGAGACCTCAGGATTGTTGGCCATCGCTGAGGGCCCGCTACTTTCTTGTCCCTCTGCTCCAAGGACAACAACTACTAAAACATGATACTGTCTCCTGTAAGCACGGACCGTCAAATTATATTTTTGAAAACAAAGTATTAAAATCACAAAGAACATTTTAAGAGACTTATTCATGACTTGAATTCGTCCTCTCGCTCAACCTTAAATCATGTTGGGAGAGAAGTTAAAGAATAGAAAGACGTATATGAACTGGCATTGTTCCAATTTTATTTTTTTATGTGGATGTTCATTACAAATTTAGTAAATGCAATTTGAGCTTCATCAGGACTGAACTAAAAACGAATTATTTTCAATTCTCGGACAGTGAGATCACTTACTTTAGACATTTTCCTGCATTTGCATTTTCTTAAACTACAGCATGCTTCTTTTCTCCCAGAGAGCCTCAATTATACTGTCTGCCTACAACAGTACCTTTCCCCCAAATAGCTCAAATATCAAGTCTTCAAATTCAGTGAAATGATAAACACACTAATGATGATTATTTATCAAAAATCTCATTGTGTAAATATTTTGCGAAAGCACCAACAGTCAACCCTACAATATCATCACAATATTGAGGTATTTGGTCAAATATGTTGGTAGATATTTGATTGTCTGTATATCGCCTAGCCCTATAATGTTGTCGCCGTGTACATCATAGGAAAATATTTAAATCCAAAAGCACCAAAAGCTCATGACAATGTGTGCAAGTGAAAAACGTCTTGCCATGTCCCGGTTTTCATCATTCTTATAACGTTATATATGAGAATATATTGTTTTATTTTATTTTATTCTTTTATAATTTAAATATTTTAATTATGTTTATTATGTGTGTGTAGCATGAATAAAATAAATTAATCTTGTAGCCTTGAAACCTTCCACATCTCAGTTATGCATTGACATAGTGTTTCAAATATATTGGCACCTTTTGGTTCATAAACTAAAAAAAAAAAGCATTCAGTGCACCCTGTCAGCTCCCAGTATGAAAGGAGGCAGGTTAAAGCTATACATCTGTCTTGCACCAAAGGATTATGAATTGTGCTACGGCATGGTACTTCTGAGGGAAATGGTAATTTGAGGGAGAAGTGGGAACGTAGGTGCAACATTTTATCCTCTCGAGGTGTGGAAATGAAAACCAGACCAACTAATAAGAGGTGTAGAATATTACGGTCTGCTGGTTCTCTCATGTCACATCATGAAAAATATAAGCTGCAGAAAGCAAGCAAATAACGTATGTTTCCATATAGAGTATCTATAAAGCCAACTTTATGCATTTCCTTCATGCAAAAGACAAAGACATCCTTTAAAACTGCCCCCAACAATGATCCACGGCACACACATCAGCGGAGGCGGGCACAGCCTGTTGCAGGGCGGTTAAGTGTATTTAGAGCTGTGCCTTCATCTACTATTTCCCTCTGTCACACATACTGGGAATGGAAGCCCTCTCGTCTCCAGCAAACATCAATCTGCTGCCGTCTGCAATGTGCAACACTTCAGCACCTTTCATCAATGAACGGGCGCTGTTTATGGCACTGTCCCCTTTTGTACCGTGCAGCCATTAGAAGGGTGAGACAGAACGAGAGCGAGGCAGGCAGTAAAACAGTTTCCGCCCAGTGAATCACATTCAGACCCTCGCACAGGCGACTGGGGGCTGACCCCTGCCAGGCGATGACATAAACACTGACAAACAAAGGATCTGAGCTCTGCGCAAGTGTGGATCTTAGAGGATCTGAATCTACAAGAAAAAAAAACAGATCGACTGACCTGTGGATTTGAGAAGATGGAAAAATCCAGATTTTAGGTTTGAGGAGAGGGAACATTTCACAGCAAGTTTTGACAGACTATCCGACTGATCCAATAATGTCACCATTTAATAGGAAGATACATTCCAGACAGTTACCAGTGAAGGCTGGCGCAGAGGAAGAGCAGGTGTAAGTGCTGAATGGATACAGAAGCAGCTCCCTCCCTTCCTCCCCAGTGAGAAAAAAAGGATTTAACTCTGCTGAGGCACCACAGAGGAGGCAACAAAAGAGATTTACAAGCGACGCACCAGGATGACATCATGTCAAATCAATTTGATACAAGATGGACATATTAAATTATTAAAAAGGGACTGAAACCCCCCACAACCACCACTACATCAACTCTAAACGTCCAAACTACGGAGCCGGTCCATCTGCGTAAAATACGCAAAGAAGCAGCAGCACAATGAAACTATACGGGGCGCCGCTCGTTGATTTAACAGTAACAGCACATGTGCGCAACTTTAAGTGTGCCAAGATTACTTATGGCCCGAGTAAGCCTATAGATTAGTCAACGGAGCCTTTATGAGAGGGTCTCCAGCTCGCCATGTGTGGCAGCTCCCCCTGAATTGTTGTTTTATTTCAGTGGGAGAGAGAGAGGGAGAGAAAACCCCACACAAAGCGCAGTAATCACACTGGAGATCCTGGATGTAACCATGGAAGCGTTTGTCTCCGTCCTCAATGGGCTACCCGGCCATTCATTTACTGATTGCGCTGAATCAATATTTAGGCTTTTCAAATTTTATTAGCTGCTCCGAGGGGGATTTTTTGGCACAATGGAAAAAGAAATTAGCAGTGGCCGACCACTTTTAATCGTTTTCTTACAGTGTTATACAATATGTCTGCTTGAGCTGTCTGGCATAATTGATGAGGAGTAACGCTACTCATTTGTTTCCTTTATTCTCTGTACTATTAATCTACTACTGGCTGTAACGTCCGGGAGTCACCGATCATTACTGACTCACTTAGACGTTTGCATTGTCCTAGAGACGGCATGTGCCACAAAGCCATATCATATTACACACACACACACACATGCACACAAGTAATTTCTATGAAATTATCTGGCAAAGTTTGACTGGTCGCCACACATCCGCACTATAAACCAGCACTCACAAATGACAAAGATATTAGAAAATAAAGATAAATCACTCCTACTCACCTGACACCTTGCTTGGCCTCTGCGTCCAAGATAAATTACTATAATGTCTTTATTGCTGAGGAGAACATCGATGAGTCCTCTGGGTGTCTTCGGCTCCTTCTCTTCTCAAACAGCATCCAGTGACTGCATCACTTTGTATTGTTTACAAAAAAAAACAATAAAAAAACAGCTCGCTTTTCCCCCCTCGGCAGTTTTTTTTTTGGATCCCAGTGATCACCATGGGATGAAGCGCGTATGTCACCTAACGGGACCGGGAGAAATAACGAGAGACGGAGCGGTTCCCCGGGTCTTTCTTCAGGACCTTCTCCTCTCTCTACACACACAGCCTCGTCCTCCCGCGGCCATGTGAGAAGCGACCGCGACTACTCACTGATCCCCGCAGACAGATTAGTTCGCAGCTACTCGGGGACTCCGGCTCGTCTCTCTGTCGCTGTCTTAATGAGACGAGATGTTTTAATCCCCGTTTGTCTCCTCAAGGGTGCTCGGTGTGGCGGTGGACAGCGCCACCCAGTGACCCGAACAGGCATAAGAGCCGAGTTGGTGCTACTCTCCCCTCTCGTTGTCACTCCATAGAAACTCCTGTCTCCATTCATTCTTCATAAGTAACTTTAAACATGACAAAACGACATACCTAGCCGAAACACACGTAGTTATTCGCGAAAAGTCTCTTGTGCCCATCACGTTGTTCGCTGTTAAAAATAATTAAAAAAAGGAATTTACAACGCTGAATACGCCCCTAACTTAATATAAGTACAAAAGGAACGTGTATTTAATGAAACAATTTAGTGTAGCCTTTATTTTAGTTGATTTAGCTAACGCTAGTTACCGTTAAGCTAACGTTATTTGAGTTTCACCTAGCATACACAGCAGTTACGTTTACGCTAATTAGCCTATTTTCTACCGACCGGATACGTTGTACTTCATTAACACGGCACTTACTTTACAGGTAAACGGTAAGAAACTGATTTAGTTGATACAGATATGAATACAAGATGTTTAAATTAAATCATGCGAGGCTAATTTAATTCAAAAAGTTTGCTACTTGAAATTGCCCTGTCCTTCAGCGCCATCTTGCGATTAAAAACGAGGGCCGTTTCTCAATATGCGTTCTTCTCTGTACTTCTGTTCTTGTGGACTTGAGAAACGTCATCAGCGTCGGACCGAGTACTGTTCCAATTCAAAGTTCGCATCTGGCCAAGTACGGTCAAATACCCCGGATGTGTTCTTGCCCCGCCCATTTCACCGGGGATGCATCGGAGGAGACTTGTGTGGACTTTGGGCAGTTACGTATCCCAGAATGCATTTCAATAAAGCAATGGCGGAGGAGAAGACGCACAATTGTTAACGTTAGAAGTTTTGAAATTCTACTGTTTTGGGGTGAATAAATGTTTTTATGTATTTTTGCGGGAATGTCATTTTTACAACTTCAAATCGGTGCTGTGGGTGATTTATTACTGTAGCACGTAGTTTTTATTCCGACGTTTTCGCCGCTAACGGCTATCACGGCTAGCTACCTCGCTAGCCGCTAGCAAGTTGGCCCGGGCACTTAGCATTACTGCTACCCCGCTGATGACTGCCTTGTCCCGGCGTGACCCTCTGAAATCTGACGCTGGTCTTGTATGATTGTAGTGTGGTAAAGCAATGCTGTTTTCTGTGCGTCTAAAAGGCAGACTTTGGTCTCTGAACGAAACACTTTAGGCTGTGATATCGGACTAATCGGTCCGTTTTAAGGGAGGGTTTTTATATTTTTATACAACTATAACGTTATACTAAAGCGTTTTGTCGTGTTTACGTAATCCGCCCGTATTCCCGGTTGTTCCCAAACATTTATATTCATATTTGTATAAAAAGAAAACATCATATTATATCCTCATATAATATATAATAAAATATACAAATGAAACGGAGTTGTTTTTTATAGTGTTTATTTTATTTTAACCAGTGAAAATAACCGGAAGTTGAACGCCGTCAACCGGCAAAAACGATGACGTCATCAAGTACGTTCCTGTTCCAAATGCAGAAAAACACCGTCCTCCCGTTCTCCCGTCCTCCCGTACCCCGGGAGTTCGTTCTTCCAACTGAACTCCGCAAGTCTAGACTCCCGGAGTTCACGAGTTCGAACTTGGCGTACTGGGTATTGAGAAACGGCCGAGGACTTTTGTTGGGAGGCGTCAGTGGTTACGTCATTACGTAAACATTCTGTTGACGTGGCTTGAGAGGTAGCGATTCAACGGTAGCTAGCAGGTAGGGAAACAGAGCAAAGGCAAGGTGAGAACGAAGATAATCCCGTGGAAGTATGGATATTATCTAGCTCAACTGATCACATTTTCAGGTAACGGTTGTTGTTGTCGAGTTCCCCCAAAATATACTATTCTTTATACGTGACAGCTGGCTGATAACTATGTACGAACGCTTCTAGTCATACAAGATAGGTGGAAGCTAGTTAGCACTAGCCTAGCAAGGGTAGATGGTTCTTAGTTCTCTTAGATCTCACTCTTATTAGTACAAGGGGATTTTGTGGCTAAACAAGACATGTTCCTTAAGTTATTAAGTAATTTCTATTAATATCGACTGGATTTTTTTGTGGAATGAGAGACTGAGGTGGAGGTGGAGCAGTAGCTATGCTGTTTCATTGCAAGTTGCCGAGTTAAATAGTTGCTAAGATGTAAACGTAATCACAGTAACTCCTACAAGTTAAGCTCGTTAATCGCACCACTGCGTGCTTGATAAAGAAGCTGGTCGTATGTGTACATCGTCAACACCTTAAGATTGCTAGCTGGTAATTTAGCTAACATTAGCTAACGTTTAAAGTGGCTATCTGGAATTAAATCTGTTTAGCTCACTGTTGCATCACAACCGTGACAAGAGAATACCGAAGTAACGTAATTTGACCAGATATCACAGATTGTGTCCATGGTCGTAATGCTTAACGAAGGAACCGTGTTTGCAAAAACACCATTGACATCTCCAGAATTTAACTGTTACGTCACTTATCAACTGGAAAAGTCCTAATCTTATCTAGTTTTAACTGTGACTCGAAAGCCCAGGACTGTCTGAGATGGACTTGAGGCTCTTATTAATTAACAGGCTGATCAACGTCAGAAAGTGTAAGTGAACTTCACTGCTAGATTGGAGGTTTCAGAGAAACTACATGGTTTTGATGGTGTTTTAAAGTTTATATAGACGAGCTCTCATTCACAGTATTTTGATATAGTTGACTATATTTGTAAATTAATTTGAAACGGTGGGATGACATTTACAGCTGTAATGGTACAACGTGATAGTTCCTTTCCCCCTTGCACCTGTATGTATGGCTTAAGTCAGCAGCACAAGTGTGCTTGCCCTCACGTATTCTAAGTTATACACCTTATTAACCTAGCATTTAGTCTGCTTTATTAAGCACCATATTTGGTGCAGGCAAGTTGTCCTTGTTATCTTCCTTCAGGGCAAAGCACACCTTGCCGGTATCTGTTACTCAAGACTGTCTCTGCTCCTCCCAGTACAGTATAGGGAAAATGTCCAGTATAAGCCAGCACTATGGGTTCCAGTCAGCCACCATGGTGCAGCCTACCAATAGCGGTCATGCCTATCTGTTTGGAAACAACGGCTCGGAGAATGACCTATCGGAGGAGGATGGGGAGAGCAACGAGCTGCGACCGCGTGGTAGAGAACGGTTACGACGGAGCACCTCCAGAGAGAGGATGGACGACATTATCTACCTGACCAGAGATATCCAGGAGGGTGACACCCTTAATGGCATTTCCCTGCAGTACCATTGCTCGGTACGTATGTCCTGATGTATGTCTGCGTATCATATTCTAGGAGAGTACTCACTCAACTCCACTTCCTTGTTGAAGTAGACTATCTTCTTTCTTCATGCATAACACATAATCACACACACTGCCAGCTATATGCAATTAGAGCTGCAGCTAACAATTATTGTCATTATTTATAGATCAGCTAACAGGCTAGTCCGGTAAATCTTGTTGGGTGCATCCATTTTTCTAATTCAGCTGTAACAAATGTTAAAATTCATTATATTATCTAACCAAAATTCAAACAATGTATTTTAATTCATGTAAATGAGAGGTGGAGTGTTTTAATGATCTACTGGTAATTCAGAATATTCAGAACAAAGTAAATGTAGCAATTAATTTGTGTCTATAAAGCAGCATCATAAATTCATCTTGTGTGTTTCCTAGGTGGCTGATATAAAGCGTGCCAACAACCTCTTGACGGAGCAGGACTTCTTTGCCCTGCGGTCAGTCAAGATTCCTGTGAGGCGCTTTAGTGTCCTCACCGAGACTCACAGCACCGGACCTCTCAAACCTGCCTCCCCCTCAGGTGCCAGACGCGTCCCCCAGCTCTCATCAGTTACCTCCCTCCCCACCGAGTCCTCCACAGACTCTTGCTCTTCCACTGACAGCGTAGAAGGATTCCTCCTGGAGAAGGACAAGGACATCGAGCGACTGGTGAAATCCACAGGTCCGTCTCGGAGCAGCCTGAATGAGGTGGTGTCCTCCTTAATGCTACAGCAACAGCAACCACTACTAGGAGAAGTGGAGTATAAACCCGTGCAGAGAAAGGACCCTTATTACGGGGCAGACTGGGGCATGAGATGGTGGACGGCTGTGGCCATCATGCTGGTTGTTGGCATCGTCACACCTGTGTTTTATCTGCTGTACTATGAGGTTCTTGTGAAAACTGACGTTAGCCATCATGGCGGTCCTACACAAGCTTCTGGCGACAGACCTCATGGACATCTCCATGGCAATAATGTAGACGTTCCTAGTGGAGAAGCTGACCATGCAGGGGCTAGACCCGGACACCAGGCTGGAGATGTGGTTAATGGAGACCCACAGGGACGTGTGGACAAAGCAGCGGACAGTGAAAATGGAGGGCATGAGAAAACATAACAAGGGATTATAACTTTACATACAATTTTGATGCTGTCTCAGTCCTAATAAAACTGGGTGGATGTTCCCATTGTTAAGTAATTGTTATAGACTTTGACAACGGGGACACTACCTTTTATAGTGAAAACGGTCATTTTTGTATGTTCAAGAGACTAGATATAAGGGTGGTCATTTTTGTCCATTAACATGTATATGCTTTTGAACAACATTGTGTGTCAATGGGCTAAAATCAAATGTTATGCTTTGCTGAATTGTTTGAAATGATACCTTTTGAGTTATGTGTAATAATTCAATTAAATAGAATTGGGGGGATTTTTTTGTTATCTATGCTGCTGCATTGTCAGTAAGTTACGAGTACAAAAGCATACTGAGACAGAGAATAACACTAAACTATTTACCTTTATTCAACGACGAAAAAGAATCTTCCTTAATCGGCATTTTTTTTTTTTTTTGCCATGTTAGAAAAAGTGTATATTCCAACATTATGTTGTGAAAGTATAATTTCTACCATAGAGTTGAATAGAGAATTAATTTATTTCAAGACTATTATTAAGATACTTACTTTATCAGTATTGGGAGGTACCAGTTCATTTCCATGAAAGATGCTTGAATGTTTCTTTCCTTTAGCTTCGTTTTTTCAGAGCATGGTGAGGAACGTGGGAAATGCACATTATTCCCAAAATGACTCATATTTGTAATTTTGTGAGATTTTAGACTTTGTTACATAGCCCTTTTATTTTATCAGTGTTCACTTGATACTTTATGAAAAAAAGCATTACATGTTGGTGACAGTATGTGCCTTTCAACCTGTGGAACTGTGCCACGGGCTGGAAAATAAATACATCTATTTTGAATAAATTATTGCCAGTGTGCACATAGTTTGGCATTTCTTATTTACATAAGTCTTTAAAAAGGAAAACTTGCAAATCACACAAGATAAAGCAAAACAAAACTATCACTGTTAAACAGGATTACCAACGTATCTACAGTAATTAACCAATAGAAACAATTACATGATTGTTTACAGTCACACTGTCTCAGTATGTTGCTTCCCCCTCTCCATCACTGTCTGCAGCAAAATCTTCGCCATTGTCAAAATAGCTGTCAATGTAGTCGTTTTCCTACCGAGAGACAAAAGAAGAGTAAGTTAAATATTACATATCCAGCACATTAAATTTGCCAATAAAGATTTCAGGTTGTGATTTGTAATCTAACCTCTTCAATATCCTCTTCTTCATATTCTTCTTCAATGTCTTCCTCCTCCGCGTTCTTTTTCTTTTCAGTCTCCTCATCTGATTTTTCAGCGTTCCCGTCATCTTTCTTTGCTAGTTCCTGAAATATCAGACATTTTTTTAATTATTAACATTTACTAGCTCAGAAGGACATACATTGTGCTTGTTAAGTACATATACACACACAACCTGAGCTTATACATGCATTATACAACTTGACACCTTCATGAGTGAGGAATTCATTCAGAATTAAAGAGAAAATGAAGTTGAAAACGGAACCAATTGGTGAATAAAAAGCTTACGTCTAACTTATTCAGCACCTCCTCCGCTGCTTTGCGTGATATCTTCACAGTTTTCTTCTTTGTGGCTGTTGGATTGAAGCATTTCGTCTTTTATTCTTATAGCTATCAAATGGAATCGTCATAAATAATGGCTTTAAGATCATGATAATACCCGTTTTAGGAGGAGGTTTTTTCTTTTGGGGCATCAACTCTTTTGGGAGGAGGTTCCAGTCTAAAATATCATGAATAGTTTTTCCATTATTTCTCTGTTTTCTTCAGTTTTCTGTAATCATGACAGTATGTTATGCAAGTACCTGGTGTCCAATCCATATCTTCAATCTGTCTCTGCTTCAGGTATCTCTCCGTGTATCGCTCCACTTCTGTTTCATGTCAACAAAAAGAAACGTTCTGCTCAATTCACCGACACAACACATTCAACAGTTTATCAGAACCGTGCATGTATGAACGTAAAGCACTGGGCGCTACTCCTGATTCTTAACCACAACTGTAAATCATAGTTTGAATCACTTCAGTCAGTAACTGTTGGCTCCATAACACACTTTTATTAGTCCCAGAAACCAACGTTTTAGAAACGATCCATCAAGTCTCAAGCCAATTTTGAAAACGTAAGTGTTACCACATTATTTTGTAAATACAAAGCAATTAAATTATGCATCTGAGAACATTTAGGACAAGACATTCTGAAAACTGTAATATTTGGCTCGTAGCTGAAGAAGGGAAGTCCCTATCAGGCCTGACCAAACAAATGATATTAAACCTGCTAGATAAGGTAGCAGCTGAAACTCAATATTTAGCAAAAGATATGCTTCTCTCTCCCTTTCCCAGATATGACCCTAATGAAATGTCTCAGTACCTAAGTGCTGCATTATCTTCTCTCATAGCCGCCAATTGTCTTGTCGTAGCATTTCTATCAGATTTCAGGTTTCTAATGCACTACTCCATCTCCTCCTCACCTGCTTTATTGGATATAGGCTTGATATTGTGTGGCAGCCGTTGCATTGTTCCCCTCATCTCCTGTTTTAAGGCCAGCATGTAGTCCTCGTCCTCGCCGGCTTTCAGCGGCAGTGGCTTGAAGTCTGTGTTCTGGAGGAGGCCCGGGAAAAAGATGATGTCAGGAAAATTAAATGCAGCCCAAGCTGGATTCCAGCCTGCCAAGTAATGCTGCAACACTTTGCGACGTGTACAACCTCTTGTTGTCATACACAAAGGTTAACCTAACTTGAAAAACAAACAAATGATGGGGTGATATTATATTGTACGCACGCAAACAAAAAAACAACAACCAGTGCACATCCTGTATGGGCTTGTGTGCAAAATGTAATCACACTGTTTGTAATGCACTTGAATGCAAGAGGAGAACTGCACAGAAAGTATGAGGAAGTGGAGTTAATAAAGAAGTCTTTACTGCCCCATGGGGCAGACTACTTGCTGCATCATGCTGAAAATAACAGAAGCACCCGAGAGCAACTGATAGTTTATCTGTTGCCATTACAATTATGCATAGTCTTGTATACATTTTATTTATGCAAATCGAAATAGAACATTTTTTTCATAGCTTGTATTTAAAAAATTAATTAAAAAAATCTGAATGGAGCCTACATGTTGTCTACTTTTGTAATCAAATATGCATATATGTCAGCAAATACTCCTCCATCCCTGAAACGTTGTGCCATAAATCAGAGTGTTAACAGGTGCATTGAATATTCTGCAAAGTGATGTGTCATCCTGGGATGTATGCATGTGTGTGTGTACGTGCATGTGAGTGTGTGTGTGTGTGTGAGAGTGTTCGGTACTTACTGGAAACAGCGGAGTGGGCCCCACCCTGGCGTCTGGCATGCTGCCCCTGCCGATGCCCAGAGCCTCGATGTTGAAGGTGAAGGCGGCTACTCCACGACCCTTGCCTGCCATAGCTGCACGCCGTCCCCGTAGTACCTGCAGCACAGAGTCCACATGTTCTCAGTCAACTTCACGGTCAAACACGTGCACACACAAGTTCGTGTACCGCAGCTTTCCAAGCATTTCTGCCGGACCTAGCCTGCTAGGAACCGCTGGTCAACATCCAGAGACTCATCCACACACACGATAAGTTGTTATACTCACTATGGAACTGTTAGTGAATTGCTCCTCATGTGGAGACGTACTTCAATGCTATTCACTGGCATTTAAGCCTTTTAGCCTCCATGTTTTCACTTTTCGAGTTCACTTGTCACAAACATTCAGCTTCTCGGTTGTATCTGTTATTCGGCGCTTAAACGGACTCGCTGGGACAGAAACAGATGAAGCTAAATGGAGCTTTGTACGGCTGTGCTGGGACCGGCGTGGACTCCTACACACTCAGCAGAATGCGTAAATGTGGCTCTAACTCTCCCCGCCCCCCTCCCACGTGACGCGGAAAGGGCGTGGTTTGTCTACAGCCAATGGAGTGGCGCGCTTTTTGTTGTCGTCACTCCGCGGCTCGCCCAATGAGCAGCCTCTCCTCCGACAAGGGTGTGTCAGCGGCCACCATCACATTCACCTCAATGAAAACATATCACCTCTAGCTAGCTACGCCGAACCTCCGCCGCGGATCAAATCAGCCGACGGCTCGACGCCCGCAAGCAGCTTAACTTCGACGGGTTGCATGAGCGGGGATGTCTGCGGCCGACTGGTACGCCCACAAGTCGCTCGGAGACGGACTCTTCTGGATCCAGGAGCGCTTCTACCAGTCCGAGAACCGGGCCAACATCTGGCTGCTGCGCGGCTCGCACCAGGACGTGGTGATCGACACCGGTCTGGGTCTGAGGAGCCTACCGGACTACATCGACGGCAAGGGGCTGCTGGGCGAGGACCCGCAGAGGAAGAACCCGCTGCTGGCCATCGCCACCCACGCCCATTTCGACCACTCGGGCGGGCTCCACCAGTTCCAACAGGTGGGCGTCCACAGCGCCGAGGTCGATGCCTTGGCCAACGGGGACAACTTCGAGACGGCCACCTGGCTCAGCGACAGAGAGATAGTCGAGGCTCCCAGTCCGGGATGGAGGGCAAGGCACTACAAAGTGAAGGCTGTGCAGCCCACACACATCCTGCAGGAGGGTAGGTAGGAGAGGACCGGGTCACCGAGGGGTGCGCGTCATGTCCGACACCATTAGATATTTAATGGGTGCGGGCTGGACTCGGTACTTTACCCATTAGGCTCTGCACACACTCCTGAGTCTGCCCACGGGAGGGTTTCACCGCACAATGGATCTGGCGGAAGACCAGCGATGACTTGCTAAATGAATGCACACACATTCCTGCACAGTTTGAGGTGTACAAATGACATCATCAGGTGCAAAAAGCTTATGTTACACAGGATGTTAGGCAGGTGCAATATGACTTCAAGTGTAGCTCTTACAGTGTAAACGTATTATTACACAACACTGGCAGCTCATTGTCTACTTTGCCACTCAAAGCAAACTATTATAGTTTGTGAAAATATGCAAAAAAGAAGAAATACATTGTTATTGTTGTTGGCAGCTGCTTTGAAGAGCAGCTCTATTTAAGTCAGTATGCTGATGAATCTGTTACTTCCTACAAAGGAAGAAGAAGAAGACAGAGATGGGCTTATAGAAAGTACGTCACAGAGCATTAATACGTCTATATCACAAAGGATTTTACATTTGTGGTTGACATCATCATCTGGACCAAAACGTTGCCCGTTTGTGTCTTGAGTATTCTTGCAGAGTGTAATTACTGCACCATCAGTCGATGCACCGACGTGTTCTGCTGTATCGGGCCCTACTGCTGCAGTGCAGTTGGAATATCTTATTGCTTGTTGTTTAACTTTCACCCTTCTGCCACACTGTGTGACTCATTCCTGGGCCGGACCAAATCAATGATAAACCGAATGTCCTGGACTCTGCCCATCATGCTGATATGAGGTGACACAAATCTGACCCTGGCTCCATTCCAGCCCCTCTGAGGAACAGAGGGTTTATTCTGGATTCAAGCCTGGGGATGTAATTCATATGGACTCGAAGCTACAACTTCTGTTGCCTTTGCATGTGAACTACATCTCTCTCCCTCTCTCTCTCTCTCTCCAGGTGATGTCATCAACCTGGGCGACAGACAGCTGACGGTGCTCCACATGCCCGGCCACTCGCGGGGCAGCATCTGCCTCCACGACCGCGACAATAAGATGCTCTTCAGTGGCGACGTGGTGTACGACGGCGCCATGATCGACTGGCTGCCCTACAGCCGCGTCAGTGACTACATCAGCAGCTGTGAGCGCCTGGTGGGGCTCGTGGACAGTGAACAGGTAACACTGAAACATTTCAGCTCATAGTTCCACTGTCTTGGGTCAGATTGGTTTAGCTTTCATGCACAAGCTAGATTAGAGGTGTATGTTAAAAATGGAAAAGATAATTCAAGTCATTTCCATGGAAATCAGCTTTACCAGAATTTGATGCATGTGCCACAACTGGTGATTTAGAGATTCTTGGAGCATGTGCCGTTCTTCATTTCTAAAAATGTTCCCTCCATTGAACAGGTTGACCAGGTCCTCCCTGGACATTACAACACCTTTGGTGCGAAGCGGCTCCACCGGATCGCCTCCTCGTACATCAGCAGAGCCGGAACGTGCCCTGCAAAGTTCTCCACGTTCGCCTGGGGGACTCTGGCCGGGGTGGCGCTGCGGGCATTCAACCCACGGTGCGTCTGCTAGTGAGAGGGGATGACGGCGCTGGAGGAAGCACAAGTGCACAGAGAGAGATGTTCATGAAGATGAAGGGGGAGGGAGACACCCTTTGTTTATCTATAACTTGATGTTACATTGTTCATTCACTTATGTAATCCAACAGAAATCATAACATTGCCAAACTTTGTCTAAAATGCCCCGATTGGGTTACATAAGTCAATAATCAGCATTATCTGAAGACTACGATATATAAAGTATTTATAATGTGATTCTGTTCTATACTAATATGTATTTATTGCATTGAATATGTCTATGTAGGATTTTGTTTTATACTTTAAGCAATTATAAAATCACAATAGCACAACAAAGGTACACCTCTGCAATGCAAACAGAAAGCAGAGTCAGTATGGCCATAGTGTTTCTCTATGCATTTCACAATGCTCAGTGAAGACTCAGTGTCGACTACCTCCTACGTTTGTAACAGTGCTTTGTAATATTGACTTATCCAGGGCTTTGGTGTGGAAACATTGACAATAAAGCCTCTGTTCTACCTGCCTTTCTTGATGCGTCGACAAGACAGACACATCAGGCGTATGTGATCTTCAGTCGTTCACACTAGATGGGTTCTCCTCTGGGATTTAGTTGCTGGAGGCAGAAAGAGAGGAACAGGGCTGGAAAGAATATGATCCATCGTATACTCAGAGCACTTTAAGTACTTAACTGATCCAACAGAGAGCTCTCCCTCTGCAGGAGAAAAGAGTACGTGGAGGAAAAGGAAAGTTTCCCTGAGCCGACTCTTCTAGTCTACTATGAAGAATTTAAACAGTTACAATTCTTAGATTCTGTGCTATAGTGTAAATAAAAGAACTGGATGTATTCAACCATTATTTAAGTATACAGGATTATTGCTCTATAACATTTCATAGACAAGAACGATGTGGACGCGTGAAGAAAGAATCCGTCGTGAATTTGATAAAACATTTATTATAATTAATGTTATATTATTTAAACATGACATTTCCACATTTCCCATTTTATGTTCGCCTTCGAGGACGGGCGTACATGCAGAACGCGAAGCCTGCCGACACGGGGAACTCTTGCAAGGTTATAACATTCAATGTTACCTATACATAACCGTTAAAAGATCTGTCCGTTAACATCATGACCATCAGTTATCGATATAGCTGCATTCGTAACAAACTCAATAATGTAACAGAAGACAAAAGAGGAGGTTTATTTGTTAAAAATTAATTGACAGTAAGAAATGCTTTTCAGGACAGTTTTAATTCTTAGTCAACATGTTTTGTCTGAGTTCTGAGCCCCAAGAGGGAAACTGTTACAAAAGCAAAAAAACCCACAGTGAACAATAAAGATGGAGAAGAAGAGGTTTTACTGCACTAATGGAGACACAGACTCTCCTAAAAGATTTGAGTTAGATGATTGTTCTCAAAATGACATTAACTTACATAATTAAATAGTGACATGGCAGTGTAAATGAACCATCGTGACCTCATGGTTGACATGCGAGCACTCAGCCACCATATAATTATCTCTAGGTAATGTTTCTGTGTTGCATAATATTTGATTGTTGCATGTTTCACATTTTCTCGGATATTCCATAATGAGGAACTGGGATTCTTAGAGGAAACCCCGCAATACTACAGTGTAGCAGAATGATGAGAATGGCTTGGGTTTTAAATAATACATAACATTTGGTTACTCTCAGCTTATTCTAGGGTTTCTTCTACTAATGTAGGATTTGTTGCCTTCTCCTGACAACAGCCTGTCAAAAGTGTGCATCTAAATGAGTGAAAGTTAAGACCAGAGCACAGATTTGACCCTGAAGAGATCACAGTAATAACCAGTACAGTATGTATGAGCACTTGCATAAAAAGTTAAGCTTTTCACCAGATTCATTGTTGAAATGATCTCAAGTAGTTCAACATGTTTAAGTCAAATCATGCAATAAAACAAAATGATGCATAGTCATTTTTCGGAGAACCACGAGGATCTGTATGAATAATTAGATGAAGTAGATATCACAGTACAGACGTCAGACAGCGACTCTTCCCTGCACACGTAACAGTTTATAACATTTCTGACTGATTATATGCTCCTGTTCCTCCTGCCACATGCTCACCGGCGTTCATAGCATAAACACTGCAAACCTTTATTTATAAAACACAGATCGGAGACATCCAGTCAAAAATACTGCTAGTGCATTAATAGAGATGATTGCGAGACACCGTTTGAGTGGCTGAAGCAGAAGACGAACAAAAAACCTTTTTTTCTAGTCTGAGAATGAGAGTCCAAGGACAGACGGTGTGTCGTAGCATCACTTTCTCCCAAGCAGCACGGCCACGGTCATTCCTCAAAGCAAGCAGAGTACCTCCCATTTCGTTTTTGGACCGGCTTCAAAACTGTGGCAGCCCAGCAAAGTGCAGAGTCTCCTCTAAGTGATTGTCACCTCTCCTTTGTGTTAGACATTCCAGCTTGCCCCCAGGGAGGCTCTTTCATGATCCATCCTCCACCAGGAGGCAGTAGAGGCAGCTTATGCTCCCCAGGGCTGTGCATGTGGCCTAGCAGGCTGCCTGAGGTCGGTTCACATATATGTCAAGCCAGTTAAACCGCGGTTTAATGAGCACTTTTGCCTTTAGGCCACGTTGAATGTCCGTCGGCCAGGACGAGTTCACACCTGACTTTGGAGCCAGTTGCGAGGATCAAGTCTGGCCCTGAGGTTCCTGAGGCTGCGTCGAGCCGGGGAGGGCCTTGAGAAGGGGGCTCCCTCAGACGACTCCAGGCTGTGGCTGCCCTCGCTGTTGCTGGAGCTGTTGCTGGAAGTGGAGCTGGAGCAGGAGAGCGTGGTCTGCGTGCTGCGCTGGGACCGAGGTGAGCGGGAGGAGACGGGGAGCGGGGTGAGCAGCGAGGAGGCAGGAGGCTGGCAGGGGCACTGGAGGGTCCCCCCTCCTCCGTAGCCCCTCCCTCGAAGGGTGCTGAGCTTGGCGTCCAGCGACAGCGTGCGTGGCCTCGGGCGGGAAGGGGACGATGACAAGAGGGAGAAGTTTGAAGAGGGCTCGGGCCAGCCATGGCGGTGACAGCAGGGACTGGTGCTGCAGTGGCTGTCGCTGTCTGAGGTCAGGCTTGCATCCGAGGACAGCAGACTCAGCTGTGGGCAGCGGTGAGGGCTCGCGGGGCTCCGGGGCAGTCGGTGGGGGGTGCAGGGGCTGTGGCCAGAGAGGCGAGAAGTACAGGGACGGGGGCGGCCAGCGCTCTTGGGGTTGTTCTCCTCAAACACAGACATCCAGGTGGGGGAGGTGCCCAGCTGGCTGCGGAGCTCCAGCTCCTGCATCCTCCGAGCCAGGATGTCCGACACAGTGCTGCTGAGGTCATCGGATGACTCAATAACTACGGGAGAGAGGCGATAAGTGTCATTACTATACTGGGCGTGAGCCTGGTTTTTAAGGCTGGAAGTTCTTACCATTTGGAGCATGAACTGGTAATCCGGTTGTTTGTTATTATTTTTAATTCTTAAGGCAAGGATTAGTAATGATTATTTTGATCTCACTGGAAGGACGGATAGATTTAGACACACATTTGCAGTTCAAGACATGATGTTAATTTGAGAAAAGGAATAAAATACATGTCTAGCAATGAATGCATTGTAAAGATCCTGATCGTGGATTTGCAGTAATCACTTTGACGACTACCGTCATTTACATGGAGCCCTACTCCTGTTACTTCACCTGTCGTTGTAATAGGACGAGAGCAGAGCGCGAATCTCAGCAGACACAGCGTTATCCTGCAGCAGAAGACCCTCAGAGGAGGGGGTCGCAAGAGGGGCTGCCAGACGGTGGGGAGGGGGGAGGAGAGGGGCAACAGAGAGATGGGGAGGAGTGGATAGGAGGTGTGCAACAGGTGGAGTTGGGTTTTTAATGCGTTTTGATGGTCATGAGAGAAATAAAGAAAAGGTTAATGCGTGTTGATTAAGGAAATTAATGTTAAGCCATGAAGAAACCAGAAAACAAAGCATCCATTCAAGGATGAAGATAATTCGCCCGTTAAAAAATTCATGGTGAAAGTCGATGAAAATCGTGGCGTTGATCATGAATAATGTGTGAGGACACGAGGAAATAATACAGGAGGTAAAAGAGGGACAGAGCCGGGGAGTGATGGATTCAGGACACACAAGGATAATTGGAAAGGACAAAGAGGAACAGAGAAACAGAAGACAGAGTGAGTCAGCGTGTCAGAGATAAGACTCATTCTATTCTACAGTACAGAGAAGTAAAGCCGAGTGTGAGTTGGAGATATCGCAGAGGAAAATTTAATTGTGACAGCATCTGTCATGCACATGGACCCAAGGAATTAAAGCTACACATGCAATGCAAGCACAGCTCTTTCTTTCCCTGTCTTTGCTTTTATTGAATTCTGCTCGATTCTTTTGGGTAAAAGTGGGAGAACATTTTTTTTTTTTTTTGATGGCATAGCCATAGTGATATAACCCGGGAGAGCTCTTACCCATTTCATGATAGAGTGAGCCCTGTTTTGGTGCAACAGGGGTTGGTTTCCTTGGTGATGGCAGTTCAATTTTCATTAAATCATCACAGCACTGTTTCCATTGGCCTGTGTGTTGGAGACAGACTGTCAGATGCAGAATACACAAACGGTGTTTGCCCTTGAAATGGAGCTTTAAATAGTCATCGCGGTGTATATGTGTATATAATGCATTAGACGCGTCTGCATGCATCACACACTTCCTGTGTTGAAGCACAGCCAGCACTCACTCATGTCGTAGAAGTGTTGCCAAAACGCCTCCATCCACCGGTGTGTGTCCTCGCGGCTGTCTGTTGTGAGGGTGTGTGTGACCTCCTCGCCCCCGTACTGGTTACTGATACAGACGTTCTGAACTTTACTTTGAGGGTCTTTCTCCGCCGCACGTATTCTGGTCTCCTGAAACGCGGGAGCGACAAAGAACACAATTATGTGCCACGAAATGACTACAATCAGGAACGAAAGCCGGCACTCCTGAATGAAGGAAATTATGTGCTGCAACAAGTGATCATTACGCCAATTGTAATTGTAAGTCCCCACTGGAAATAAGCACTCTCTAATAAAGCCACTAATTAGTCCTCTTCCAAGCCATTTCCCTTCTGCAATTAACCAACAAAAGGTGCAGACTCCCAATTCCCACACCCTCGCACTACTCCAAATGTGACTAGACTAGTCTTTCTGGTGGCCACTAGATGGCAGTGTTGCTCCATCCACTCATTTGGCCCCACTGCGCTCCCTTCTCCTCCCTCTGTAGGAGACAACTGATGGACAAGGGATCAAACAGGCCTGATCTAATCCAACCGACTTGGCTTCGGGGCCGGAGGCTACAAAAGACTGTATGAGTCACGATGGATGGAACGAGAAGCCCCACGGGCATCAACTCTCAGACAGACAGGAAATAAGATGATCAAGAGCCCGATTGTCTGACTGACTGTTCTTCACTTTCGGTGCCTGGAAACAGCAGAGGGATGAGAGGAATAGGATCCCTGGTTGGATGGGGGCTGACTGCTGTGTCTTATTATGTTTGCAAAGACACACTGAACACATTTCATTTCTCAAATATTTACAGCCTTTTATCTGGACACCTTTGTTCTTTTTTCCAGCACTGCTGAAAATGTACAGTTACATCTGAAAGCTGGGCAACAGAACCACAGTTTTGCTCAAGGGCACCCTGACTAGCAGATCACAGAAGAGCTCATTTCTTATTTGCTCTGGCTCAGAATCAACCAGTTAAAGCTTGACCGTCAAACTGGCAGCAATCCACAAGCCCAGTGCCTTTCCATCTATGCTGCTGATGCCTCCAGGCATTATAGGAAAAAAACTGCATGGGCTCTGTAAGGCTGGATCAACCTCTGGAGTGTTTTACTACATTCCACATAGTCTCCCCATTCATGTGGTGCCTTCACTGACCTTGTTGATGGCGATGGTGAAAGCTGGCTCCACGTTAGCCTCCACATCTTCTTGCCGGTGGTAGCAGAAAAGGCTTGTTCCTTTAAGAACGGCGTACACTTTTGTCGAACTCTGAGGGTCACCTCCCAACTGCTGCAGGGGTAGAGAGGAAAATCAGAATCACAAAGACAGAGAGAGAGAGAGAGAGAGAGAGAGAGAGAGAGAGAGAGAGAGAGAGAGAGAGAGAGAGAGAGAGGGCAACCAGGTGAGTAATTCCCCCGCACACACACACCTTACAAACTTACCTTCACTTTCAGACTTCCGCTCATCATCTGTTGGGTCAGACATCGAGGCTGAGCTGCGAGGCGGCAACACACGCTGCCGTAGAGCGGCAGCCAATACGAGCACTCTTCTACAGGGAGAGAGAGGCGGATGGAAGGGGGGAAAATAAACACCATGAATAAATAAAAACGCCGACATTCACAGTTCACACACACAAACATGTAATAGTCATGTGCATCCACACGGAGACACTGAAGAACAGGAAAACAAGACACGCGGGTGTAAAAGAGTGGCAGCTGCAGGGAAGTGCCGTGAAGTGCAGCAATGAAACTTTACAGCAAGCTGAAGGGCCAATGAATAAAACACTAGGGGCCTGTCTGTCTGGGGGTCTGGGGCCCCTTGTTAGCCCACATCATTACAGCTTCACACGGCAGTCACCTATTAGCACAGGCCTTTATTACTGTGACCTTGACAATGGTGAGAACAGGGAGGAAGAGGGGGGAGGAGGAGGAGGAGGGGGGAACAGCACGCTCGGTTTTAAAGGGAAATTATTAGAATGCGAGGAAGACAGGGACGAGAAAGACAGGCACAAAAACACAGACAGATGGCTAAGTTGGCAGAGAAGAGGGACGGATGGTGAGGAGACAGATTGATGGAGGCTGCCACTCACCGTTGCCTGAGATGGTGAGGTCATGTGTGCGAAAGCTGTCCTGGACGTGTGACAGCGACAGGCTGGTATGAGCTAAAAGGTGGTACTTTGGGCCCCTGTCGACACACAAGAGACGGGATGGAAATGTATTCTGCCTCTATATTAATTATATTTAAATAAGCTATAATTTAAACTTACGGCACAGAGGGAACGGGCAGCAGAAGAGGAGACGCCCCTCCGTTACTAACAGGACTACATGGTCCAGGATCCATGGTTGCCCGGAGCTTCTTCCCAGCCGATCGCCCCAGTGACGAGCTGAGTTTGCTGGCTAGTTTCCTTGGCGTGCTCCCTGCTGAGTAGTCGTCCTCTGAGCAGCAGCTGTACAGCTCGACACGCAGCTCGAAACCCGGGCTGGCTTCATTACTGGGAAATCATACATATACATATACATATCAGTGGGGTTTTTTGGAGAGTTTTATGCGTTTATGTGGCAGATGGATGACTCACAATACGATGGTGTTGTCAAAGCAGATATCGGTGAGCGTCCGGTCCACTATCACCATGTCTGTGTCGAAGATTTCTCCTCCCAGCTGCAGCAGGCAGAACACGGCGCACCGATGAAGCTCTGCAAAGGACCAAGTGGAGCGGCAGAACAAAAGAGAAAAAAAAAAAAAAAAAAGGTGAAACGACGCATTTATGTGACATTTCGACAGCTTTCATTCAATTGCATCACCTGGAAAACTCATTTTCCGTTTTCCGAAAGGGCATCACCTCCAAGATGAAAGTAACTGTTTTAACGTTAGCGTGAGGGAATATGACCTCGAGGAGTCAAAGGTTAAAGAAAGATCAGCTGCTCCTCCCCTGCCTGACAAGCAATTCTGCTGCTGTTTCACAAAAGCCATCTATATAGCTAAAGAATTCCCATGATGCATTGTTTGCTTGTTTTTGTGGTTGAAACTGAAGCACAATGGTGTTGTGTTGTCTCCATCACTTGACTTGTATTATAAAGAAGCCCTTGCTCCCCTCTGGGCATGCATTTTTATGAGGTAATGATTATGAAAACACATATTCACAATAACAGTCACACGTGTATGTGAGAAATAGTACCTTGTGTATAATGGGCCCCTTTTCACTGCAGCCATTTTGATAATTAACAGCGGAGTGCTGGCAGGTGTAATTGATTTCATTAATTATGGACCCGTTATAGTGTCACAGCCTTTCCATTGAGCCAGCGTGTCCAATACCTGGACCCCGGCCCATCTAAATGGAACAGGGCCGTAATTAGTGTTATGAATTACACCTGCAGTGAAAAGGGGGCCTATAGTTGTAATATAAATAATGTGGCCCCTGGTGGTCTGCTATCTTTCTTTAAATGGGTGTTTTTTATTCTTCTACTGCTAGCACAACCAGGAGTCATTTATTTTGCCGCTTCTTAGAATTCAAGGTTGCAACTGAAAAAGGCTGACGGAAAGGTGCGCCGCCGTCTCCCTGCATACGGCACACCGACGCTTAATATTCACGCTCATCACTCCGAGTATGAGCTCAACGCTCGGCTTCAAATGTGATTGGACAAGTGACAGGAGGAGCATGCTTTCCACTCCTCCTCACCTCCTGGGCTGCGTTTATGTCTCCGTGTGCTTAACGACCTTGACTAACAGCCTCATTAAGCTTTGTTAAGAGTCGACTACCTGTCTCTTGAGTTCATTTATATGCGCGGGCCATGCAGATTAATTCCATTCAAGTTGCCAAGGGAGAGAATGAGCATTGAGACTCGTTATAATGACTGCTCAGGGGTTAACCCACATCGACTCTATCAAGAGGAGGCGGGACAGCAAATAGTCACTCTCAAGATGATCAGTGTTATGTCTTCAAACGCACCACTGAATTCTGCCGTTTAAATATACCAAATGGTACTCGGTAATGTCCCACAGGACAAAAAGAAAGGGAGTTCCTTTTATTGCACAAGCAACTTAATTTGTTTTCAAACGCTCCACTAATAATGACCCAGTTCGGCACCTGTGTGCTGCTGCTCCTCGGCAGCCAAGAGGCAGAGCCAGCAGGACTCAACATTGGATGAGGTCGTCCCTGCCAGTGGTTTCTCATGTCTAGAAAAATCACTTCCTGGAAAATACAGAGAGATGTCTGGAAAAGCTGCAACAGATTGTGGTAATCAGTTCCAGGAACTGTGCTACGGATTCCGCATGAGAAACTGTACGATTTTAAAAAATAGATGAAACTGAGATTTTTAGTCACGAGGAATACCAAAAACTCGCCCCTGTGAGTATACGGATCCTTCGCACACATTGGGCATATTTTATTAAGCCGCGTGTGAAGCAGCATGGCGTTTCCCTCCGGAGCAAATCATTAATAAATCCTGCAGGCGTGAATCATTAATACGCCATCAGAAAACTTCTTTGCACACATACGGAGGAGGCTCCTCACCTCCTTTGTTCTTGAAGTACTCCGTGTCTTTCCACATGAGAGGGATACGGAGATCTGTAACGACAACAGACAAGGGATTAGACCACAAAAATGTTAATCACCCTGACTGTGTATATCTGAACGTGCAGTCTCCCTACCCAATGCTGCTTTCAGTCACTGGCTACAGTATTCACAGCTAATTACTGTGTGTGTGTGTGTGTGTGTGTGTGTGGTATGCTCTCCAGCTGGGTACCAGACAAGCCGCATTGGCCCCCATGAACCTCCACCCACCAACACACACACACACACACACACACACACACACACACGCACACGCTCCCACACAACTCATTAATATGTATTTTTTTACCTTCTCATCGTGTTCTCAAAGCAAACAAAACAAGACCGACTTGGTAAAGAAACCCTGTTGTCTCGGTGTCCCTGGTGAGAATCCTCTCTCTGCAGTGCGTCAGCATTACAAACAGTGGAGCTCTATAATCATCCATCTGACTTTTGCAATGGGCAGCATCTGCCCAGCCTGACAGGAGCAGCTCTGCATTAAATCCTAACACTCTCACACAGACACAACCTCCCTTATACAGTGCAGGTCTCCAACAATAAATAAATGCAGTTGTGCTTCTATAAAAGCCTTCTACTTGCCCGAGATGGCCACTTTTCCTTTGCACGGGAGTCTGTCGTCCATCGGCCCCGCGTCCGACGACCTCCGCGTGACCTTCTGCATGACCTGAGCCTCCTTCATCCTCTGCAGTTCGGACATGTAGGCCATGATGCGAGTGCTGCAGGTCTGCAGGCTCTTCGCCGCCTCCAGCGCCTGGTCCTTCTGGGAGCAGGCGGCCAGCAGCTTGCAGGCCCCGTCGCGCATCCGGATCTCATGGTCGATCTTCTTCTGGATGTCGCTGTCCTGCAAGGACGAGGGATGGAGAGGGAAAAGGTCGTGAGTGTAAGGGAAATAAGTCTTTAATGATGGATAATGACACATTTGAAAATTTGGCAAATGAAGGAATGTGTTATTAAGTTCTCTAACAGATAGCAACACGGAGAGGGTCAACTTTTATTCAAGAAGGGGAGAAAGGAAGAAGACATCTGCAGGGTGAGTCTGCAGTAGATTACAGGTCTCTTGTGGATCCATTAGTGAGGTGCGTCTCTGAAAGCACTTAGGAGTCTGTGTTCAGTGGTGTGTGTGTGTGTGTTTGTGTGCGTGAGAGTGGTGGCATGGACAATATTCAAACACATGGCCTTTTGCCCTCTTACCGGCGAGCCCCCCCCCCCCCCCCCCCCGCTGGGAACACACATAGATGCTGAATCATTTAGTGCAAACTTATTCACAACACACACACACACACACACACACACACACACACACACGCGCGCACAGAGGGAGCGGCACATCTCAAAATGAGAGAATAAAGAATGAAGCTGTCAAACGTCTGCAGCCCCTATGAGAGATCCCAGACACACAAATGTACACATAGTCCCTTTCTTCAAGCAGCTCAAAGGAAAAACTAAATTTGACCTGGCTTATCGGAGGCAAAATATACACTTATGCATGAGCCCAAACACACACACACTCACACACACATGCAGACAGTAAAGGTCCCTCCGCCTCGGGTGATGCTGTCCAGAGTTTAAACAAATCCCTAAGCCCCTCTTCACTCCGTCAGCACTGCAAACTCACTGTACGCATGGACTTCAATCAGTAGACAGGGAGGGGAATAAGCAACATATGAGGTGAGAGGGATGAGAGAGCACAAAGGGACCCAGGAACAAAGAGAGACCCAGCGAACGCAAAGCCAGGTTGACCTTGAGCGCTCTTCTTCCAAGCTGAAACACATTTGAATCGTGCTTTTGAACACGAATGGCTTCAAACCAATAAGGTACATTAGGTCGTCTTTAGTAAAAAATGCTTGAAACAAATTAAAGCAAAAACATGTTGGTTACTTTTTGTTTCAAATGAATGTGTTCTCATCCACTTCAGTCAAATGTTAACAAGCATGCACTCTCCCCCCTGAATGAGCTCCAATGCTGCTTTAGCCCTTTCCCAACCTTCTCCCGGCCTGATAAATCCACTTTCTCCTCATGAACCCCGTTATTTCTCATTTATCGCCTCTCCCTCCTTCCTTCTCTCTCTCTGCCAGATTCATATGAATTTTTTATTCCTTTGATTTAGGCTTTTATACTTCCACTGCTCATTTTCTTCCCCCCTTTCCCCCTCACACTCCATCCGTTCCAGTTCACCGTCCTCAAATCGGCTTTTCTTTTCTTCTCCCTCTCCACACCCGCTTTCTCCCTCCTACCTGCCTCTGTGTTAGCACCAGTCCCCACACTTTGTTCAACAGAGGCACTGTGGGAGAGGAAAGAATGCACCTTGGACATGAAAAGTCCACATTTGGATGCAGATTCTCGCTTTCCAAGACAAGCTTTTTCAGCGGTTTCTGATTAACCGCAGTCTCGGAAAAAAACTTGCTTCCTTTGGATGAAACCACGCTTGCTGTGCACGGTGGTGAACGCTACACTAACAGCTGTAAATCACACATGAGACATCACACAACTATTCTGTCTCTCAACCAAACCACCAAAACACTGAGTAACAGTCTGGGTGATCCCGGTATCACTGGCTGCAACAACGTGGTGTTACTTTAAAAGGGGGATGGATGGGGAATATCTCCTCAGAAACACAGACTTATTCAACCAAACAAGAGCTTGATTGAGTGTACTTATAATGATAATGATCAGTCTCGAGGCGTGTTAAATGCGGTTGTCGAACACAATGTAGCTGCAAAATAAGCCATTAAATGAACACTTTCACTGAGTGAAAAGCAATTACAGAACTCTTTGCTGCGAAAAGAAAGGAGACCAAATTACAGCACAACAGTACGAACACATGAGAATTCAATTTTACAGGTCAAGTGTTTGTTTTTTTTGAAGAGAGGTTATTGTTTGATTGAGTTGGCTTTCATTCAATCAAGTGTTTTTGGAGAGAAAATATGTATTTACCACTGAGAATGGGAGGAAAGGAAAGGAGGGGGAAATGCACATTCAAGCCTGCATTTATGTTTTTTTATGTTTATGCAGTGAATACTTAGCTCATACATAGTGTTAAAAGAGAGCAATAGGTGCACCAGTATCACAATAACGGTTTGAAACTTTCAATTTGCAGAATCCTTACCAGGTCCTTCATGATAAAAGACAAAATTCAGTCCTGAAACAATATTTTGATGAATCAATGAGTTTGATAATCACTGAAGCAAAGCTTTACATTGATCACGTCATCAAGTATCTTACATTTGTAGAAAACGGCTTCTCAAATGTCAAGATGTTTTATATTTCAGTTGATAGCAATAAAATCTGACTTTGGACAAAATAAACAATTTGAACACACCACCTTTTGTGTTATTTGGTCAGAAAAAAAAACTATTAGTTGTAAGTGATAAACATAAACAAAGAAGGGAGGATGAAGAAAGAGAAAAATACTCAGGCAGTGCCCAAATGTCCTTGTCAATGGCAGCAGCACAAACCATGCTCCATGCACCACTGAGCCGGAGGCTAGCAGGCCAACACACACACACACACACACACACACACAGAGTAAAGGAGCTGTCACCACAGTCCAGTTTCATGCTGTGGGTCTTAGAGTGACCCGCTAGGAGGGGGTCCCTTATTTATAGCAGCTAAATTAACAAGCTTCTCCTTGTGGGGATCTCAGAATAGAAGAGCAGCAGCCTAGATCTAACTCTAATCCACGCGGCCGGCTGTATGTCGGCCTAACGGGCACAAACGCTCACAGACGGCGTGAGTAACACATCAAACAAGCAGCAACAAGAAGCAGGGCACATGTCTGTGGATTATAAACTTGTTTTCTTTCTTTTTTGTTTCACAAATGCTCACAGGCACACATGAATACAACATAAATACAACATAAATACAACCCAACACGGTCACAGCGATTCTCTCACACAGTGTGAGTGGCAGGTGTTAGACCAGTGGGTAGGAGGCAGATAGCGGGTGAAGGAAGGGTGGCTGGGCAACGGGGATGCGGTGTATGTTGGGTATCAAGCAGCACCACAGAGGGGAGGAGGTGCTGTCGAAGAAGACAAGGGGGGGAGAGTTGGGGAAAAGAGAGAAAGAAAGGAGGAGATGAGGGTTGACAGGGCGGAAGGTCTGGGTGGAGTGTGAGAGGCAGAAAAAAAGAGAGATAAGAACAGGAGAGGGAGAATGAAAGAGAATGGGTTGAATGTGAAGAGACGAGCAGGGAGGAGGAGGAGGAGGGGAGGAGGAAGATGAAGGTGCTGCACTTACAACAGTAAGTCAACAATAATGAGGAAAACAAAGTGTTGGCAAAGGGAAGGTGTTCATCAGGAAATGAGGAGACAGGCGAGGGGAGGTCTATACGAGGATTCCTGCTGCCGAGGTAACGAAGCAGAAAGTCTTGGTAAATGAGCAGATGTGGAAATAATTGGGAGAGCTAGTGTCTTTTTCTGAGAGGCAAAAAAAAAAAGACTCTAAAAACTTGACAGTTGCACTAATGGCTAAAGACAGACAACTTCTTAATTACTGGCTGGCAATTAACTTGGAAAGAGAGTTCTGACAGCACACTGTTAGCTCATACTCAAACGTTACTGGACTCGTCGAGGCGTTCGGTCTCAAGCATGAATCCGGCTGGGTGGGTTTAGTTAGTCTCAGGGCTGCTGGATGCCAGTCCTAATGCTGAAGTGTCCTCGAGCAAGGCAACAAATGTGTATATAAAATGCTGCAGATGAAAATGTCAAGGGATAACAAAAAAAAACTGCCATAATAAGAGCAAGAGGAAGAAGTATTTGCTTCAAACAACAATATATTTCGGAAGCATCACAGTGTGACACACATAATGCCCATGTGACCTTTCAGCAGGTAATTTGATGCCTCGGTAGAGACCAGATGGTCACTTCCTCCGTCACCTCTCTGTCCCTGTGTGTGTGTGTGTGTGTGTGTGTGTGTGTGTGTGTGTGTGTGTTGATCCTCACTGTGTCTGTGGGTGTGACACCAACACACACACACACACACACACGCCGCTCTGGAGGATTTGACGCCGCTGCAGATGGTGTGTAATGGTTTGTTTACGATGCGTTGTTCTGCATGAGCAGGCTTTCCTGTTCAGAGCGCTGACCCTTGACCTCTGACCACGATCCCTTCCCAGACCAGACGGCTGCAGTTACAACACAGGGGGGGAAGTCCGCGGGAATAGATTTAACACACATATTAGCAGTAAACACAGCGGCGAACAACTCGGTGTGCTCTGTACAGTAGGACCGCGGTAATTCAAACGGCCTGGGGAGGAAAGAAGGGAGGAGGAGGAGGAGCTATTACTGGATTGTGTTTACATTTAAAAAACGACTCATAAATAATATTCAAGCTGAAAATAGAAAGCAGATTTTCTCTGAGGATGGCGGCTTCGTTATATGGGTCAGTCATATGCAACCAAACAGGTCTGTAGTCCTATTGCAAATAAAATGTGCAAAACATAAGACAAATGTGCAAAGCATGTTAGCCTGCTGGAGTCAGCGTTTGGGACAGAACAGTGCTGCAGCCTCACAGAGAGCATGGAGCGGGGCATCCTCCGGTTACTAACTATACTATAAAACCCAGTCACCTTTTCTCCTTTTGCTGACTCTGAAGTTCTTTCCTATTTGAACAGACGTGACGCCACCGCTGATTGGCTCAACACAATAGAGAGTTGGACAGAAAGAGTAAAGGACGTTGTTGGAAAAAAGAAAAGAGAGCAATAGAACAACAGTGGAGAATAACAACAAGCAGGACTGAAAACACACACACACACACACACACACACACACACACACACAGTCACATGAACAATCAGTCAGTCGTCATGGTCACTGCCGACACAAATGTGCTCTCTGTCTCCATTCTCACACAAACATAACAGAGAATTGGAAATTCCTGACCACTCCCATACGGACTCTGCTGACCAAACTGCTGGCTTTCAATTAGCCGGCCACAACTATGTGCCTCGCCTTCCTCTCCACCCTCTTCCGCTACTTTCCCCCTCGTGCTCCCTCCTCCTCCTCCTCCTCCTCCTCCTCCTCCTCCTCCTCCCACAGCCAAGAACGCGACTCCAGTGAAGGTTGGAGGGAGCGGTTGAGAGTGCAAGAAAGAGTAAATGAGATAAATGGAGAGAGAGAGAGAGAGAGAGCGATAGAGAGAGAGAGAAAATCAATGGTAAATTAGCTGTGAGAAGGTTTTTCTATGAGAGGGAAATGAAAAATGAGAATAGAGCAAGTAGAGCATTGGGAGAGTGAGATAGAGTATGATAGAATATGATAGTACAGTAACACACAACACATGCACACCATCACAACCACAGACACACACACATTACGTGCACACATATCAGGAAACAGAAAACAGACAGCAATCCCAAAAAAACACTCAGAAACAATGATCCAATTCACCCAACAACGTCTCCAGTGTCTCGGACTCCAGCTGCTGCTGGCGGAGCCCGGGCACCACAACAGTGACGGGAACTGGTTTGGTACTGGTCAGACAGGGGGGAGGGAGGGGGGAGGGGGGGAGGAACTGGGTGGCGTTCGCCTTCTATTTACGACAGCGAGGCCGGCTACAAAGAGGCCCCAAGTTCTGCTCAGTGCCAGGTCTACCTACGCACATATTCACACTCCATGGCAAAACGCTCCTGTGTGCCACAGCTGAGGTGCCAACCCGCTGATGTCATTATGGAAGGCGATGGCTGCAGAGTTTCAACGCTGCACCAACTTGCCCGAACACCGTGAAATCCCTCCTCCCCCTCCCCACCTCTCAATTATTTGCTGACAATAGAGAGCGCCTCAGCTCTTGCGTGGAAAACTGTGCTGCGTGCCCGTCGTCCACATTTGTGTGTGAGGCCCAATGACTTTGCAGACAGCTGTTCTCACACAGAAGGGCAGTGTGTGTGTGTGTGTGTGTGTGTGTGTGTGTGTGTTCTCCGAACGCAGCTGGGTCCCAGGACACACGGGGGGCGGAGCCAGATATGCATGCGTCTGTGTCCTAGATCACGTTTTAAAGTACAAGGATATGCATATGCATGAGGATGCAAGCAAGTGAAGTGCACGGTTGCTCTCCGTGTGCAAGTGCATTCGTTCCTTTTTTTTTTGTTGCTGCCGGCCCCGAGGAGAGCAGGAGAGGAGTGAATTTCCAGTCATAAAACAAATTGTTTAGAGCAACGAGAGAGCACGGGAAGCTTAGAGTCTGCCAAGCAGTGATCACTTCGGCAATTTATAGGCACACTAAAGCGTGATGGCTCTTGCACGGCTGCGCACGCTCGGCTTTTAATACACTGGGTCGGCATTATCGTATAGTAGCAGAGTGGGAGCTGGGGGAGAAGAGGCAGGCGGGCAAAACCAAACTGCGGAATCATTTGGAGGCGATGTGTAAGTGATAATAACAGGAAATGAGTGAGTGCAATGTGCATGTGTGTGTCGGTCTATCCATCGACTGTAGGACTGTGTGTGGTCTCTCAGCGTGTAACTAGCAGGCCTGGGGAGGAGAGGTTTACAAAACGCTGCATTCAGGTTCCCACAGCAGCCTCGTAAATAACCGTGGGTCGGAATATAGAAATGGATTCAATCAACCTGCAGGATATTTGATTATGAAACGGTTGGATTAATCAGCTGCCGATTGTTTTATATTTCCACATTTACACGAGTGCCGCAACCACATAGTAGTTTTATAGACGGTAGATGGTGAACCATGGATATATAAATCATTAATAACAGCAGGACCTCCTCCTGTTCCTCTTCCATCTCATCTAAGGGGAACAAACTGGACTGCATTAAAAATGCAGTAATGCTGTATATGCTGTTAAGTGTGGTTATAATTAACTGGATTGGAAATCTTCTCTAAATTACATATTCACCGAAGCCGACACTACGCTCCGATAGAACAACATAAATCATCCGGTTTTAGAAAAAAAAGCGCGCCTCTACGTGCACGTAGAGCCTGTTTGTTTTGCAAAAATCAACAGCGCCCGGATCATCCTGTCCAATCAGCACGCAGGGCTGTGTTCATGCACCGACAGAGCCCCTCCCCCCTCGGGTCGTTCCACTATCACAGGGGGGAGGCGGAGGGAAGTAGCAACAAGCTTCCAATTCCTCGTTAAAAACCGAAACGAGGAGGTCCAAAACAACCAAGGAGAAGAAAACACCGGTGGAAAAGAAGGAAAAAGAGAAAGATGGCGACGGTGCCCGTGATAAAACCAGAGTCAACATCGGACCCGCGTTTCAAAGGTGGCGTGATCTAAGGGATTTCAAAGGGCACAAAGTCGAGGGGGAGGAGCTCGGTGGTCATGGGGGAGGAGCTCGGTGGTCGTGGGGGAGGAGCGTGAGAGTTGGAAACATTAAAAATCTGACCTTGATCCGCCAGACTTGCCGACTGGGACTTCAAAGCACAACAATCCATAGAAGGCTGGCTTCGTTTTGTATGTTTCAAGCCTCTAAAGTGACGAAAACTCGATTTCCGATGAGGAAGAACACGAAGCAGGGACAAGTGAGCAACAAGCTACTTCCTTTTACAAGCTAACAG